>NC_142588.1:78171531-78513220 GCF_965207765.1 Zootoca vivipara | reverse complement strand
GCATGTCGAGCCGATTCCTATACAGTATTTGTTTTTCATGAAACACATGGAAGAAAATGCTTGCTCACACCGATATGTGGTTGCAAATGGAAGGATCTTTTTCATTGCCTTATCTCCAAGTTTCTTGTAGTCCTTGCGGCATACAGCAGAGCTACTGCCTCTATCTAATTCTAGTTTTGCGCTAGACTCTGCTCATGCAGGAAGTGGCCAAAACAAAAAATCTGTTATCATATGAAATATATTTAATATATTTTTTATTCTAATAGGATCTTGAGGACCCCTCTGGCATAGCTCGCGGACCCCTGGGGGTCCCCGGACCACCTGTTGGGAACCACTGCCTTAGGAGATTCTTGGCTTCTCAGGCCTGTGAAGTCCTGGTGCTTTGGGACCCCATTCATTGGGCTCCTGCCTCCTAGCCTTGGATTGAGTGAGCCCCTGATATCAGGCTCAAAGGCAGGACCCTGATCCAGCTCCTCAGCCAGAAGCCAATAAACCTCTGATTTGGAGTCTTGCTCACTGCTGGACTCCCAGGAAGTCCAAGGAAGACTGCAGATTCCCTGCCTTTGCTTGAAAGGCAAGGAAGCCTCTCAGGGCCTGGACATGCTAACCCTTAATGTAGAATTGTCAACTTTTTATGGGCAGTAGTGATCCTGGTCATTTAACAACTGTGTGCCAGAAATATATCCAAGCAGGTGTATGGAGATGCTGTGATGGAAAAGCCTTTATCCACTGATCTCTCCCTGTCAGTCAGCTTTGAGAAGCATAGAGCTATCAAGTGTTGGGAGACAGAATACTGGGACAACTTATGCATAATTTCAGACACACCCCTTTTGAGCAACATTCATCTGCATTCTGGTATTATCTTGCTGTTTCCCTTGCCAGTCCTGTTCCCCTCATGCCTCAACAGGCCTTTGGAGAGAAATGCTTGCCCTGCCAAAGTTATGCTTGGTTATCTGTGCCACCCCATCCTAGCGAATATGGGTTTTTCTTTTTGGCATTCAGGCTTGAGGAAGTTCCCTGACAACCTAAATTTTTTCTTAAGTGAAGAGAATGATCGAACGCTAAACCCGACCCCTAGGCTCCGATCAGATCACATTCCACTTGCAAAAGATGGTTATGCTTTCCATAGGTAGACGTCCACAGAATTTCCAGCCACACCTTGGATGACTTCCTTTTCCTGATGTGATTTGCAGAAAAAACAAGATCTTAGGCGTTGTGTTCTACCACGAGTTCTTTGCTCGTGACAGAACTGTGTATACTAAAAAGTGCTTAGATCAAGATGGCAAGGAAGAAGACTGAGCAGAATCAAAAGTTTAGACAACCTGAACCAGTAAATCTCTGGTAGCTCCTGAGATGTATTAGGAGTTAGTGCATGGAATTGTTGCACAACTTACATCAGTCTTTGGGTGTGCAGTCTGGTTGAAAATCCCCCAGAGATCAGATCTGTAGGTTGGATTGCAACACCAAAAGTCCCATGAAATGCTGGGGAATGTAATTGCTTAATTAATTTATGATAAGATGTAAGAATTTGAGCAACATCTTTGTCTATGTGCCCAAGAAGTAGCAATTAGCAATTTAAGCAACAACTTTGTCTATGTAGAATCACAGAATCATAGAATCTTAAGAGCTGGAAGGGAGCCCAAGGGTCATTTAGTCCAACCCCCTGCAATGCAGGAATCTCAGCTAAAGCATCCTTGACAGATGGCCATCCAACCTCTGTTTAAAAATGTCCAAGGAAGGAGAGTCTTCTCCCACCTCTCAGAGTCTGTTCCACTGCTGAACAGCTCTTACTGTCAGAAAGTTTTTCCAAATGTTTAGTCGGAATCTCCTTTCTTGCAACTTAAAGCCATGGGTTCAAGTCCTACCCTCCAGAGCAGGAGAAAACAAGCATGCTCCTCCTCCATGTGACAGCCCTTAAGATACTTTAAGATGGCTATCATATCTCCTCTCAGTCTCCTCTTTTCCAGGCTAAACATACTCAGCTCCTTCAAGCACTCCTCATAAGGCTTGGTTTTCAGACCCTTGATAATCTTGGTTGCCCTCCTCTGCACATGTTCCAGCTTGTCAACATCCTTCTTAAACTGTGGAGCCCAGAATTGGACACAGTATTCCAAGTGTGGCCTGACTAAGGCAGAATAGAGTGGTACTATTACTTCCCTTGATCCCTTGATCTGGACACTATACTTCTGTTGATGCAGCATTAGCTTTTTTTGCTGCTGCATCACACTGTCGACTCATGTTCAGCTTATGGTCCACTAAGACCACTAGACCCTTTTTGCATGTACTGCTAGTAAGCCAGGTGTCCCCCATCCTATATTTGTGCATCTGGTTCTTCCTGCCTAAGTGCAGAACTTTACATTTGTCCCTAATGAAATTAAATTTCTTGTCTTGGGCCCAGTTCTCCAGTCTAATGGCTTGGCAAGCTGGGCTGGGTGAATTTATGGCAGACAAGTTTATTGAGCCCTATAAACCAGGAGTGGGTGACTTTTTCTGACCTGCAGGCTAGATTGTTTTGCCCCATCCTTGGTGGGCCTAATTTAACAGGTGGGTGGGGCCGGCCACCTACCGGTATTAGTCACCTGGCTTCACTATGACATCAGGGGATGCTTCACTTTGAAACCCTGGTTGTTAGGACTTCGGAATGCAGTGCATGACTCTCTGAATGGCCTTTGCAAACAGCTTTGTGCTGCTCCTCTGCAAATCAGCTTGTGGAGGACTTTTGAGCAGCAGGCCAGAGGAGGTTTAAAGAAGCAGTGTGAAACTGCTTTCAAGAACAGTGCTGGAAGAGAAGCAGATTCCACTGAATGGAGACCACTTCCCCCTCCTTGAGTGATACATACTCCCACCCATCTGTCAGCTGATGAACGGGTGGGAGGGTGCTTTGCTCTAGCAAAGAGACGATTCACTGGGAGCTCATTTTATGCTTCCGACTGTTCCTTTGAAGCCCTGTCCTTACCCACCCAAAACCTGGCATTTCGCGGCCCAAGTGAGGAGGCCTGGCAGGCCACATTTGGCCCCCACACCAGTGATTCCCCACCTCTGCTATAGACTGTCCATGTTCAGAGGCCACATGCCACTGAATGCCATTCACTGGCATTCATGCCCAGCTTGTGGATCTCCCAAAGGCATATTTGGGAAGGAGGATGCGGGACTAGATGGACCTTCATTTTGATCCAGCAGGGCTTATTGATAACCTGGGAAATATTGGGCCTGATATTATACACCCAGGAAGCGAGTTCCACACTTGCAGATCAACACTGGCACTGTCGGTTGGATCTCTGTCGAACGAATTGAATGCATCTGAGACAGATAGGCACAGAGGAAAGCCAGCAAGGAAGGACAGCTCTAACTGCTCACTTCTTTACTACAAGTTTACTCCTCCGAATCAAGTTCCATTGATTCAATGAGGCTAATTCCAAGCAAGTGTGTCCAGGATTACAACCTAAACCTGGATTGTGTCCATAAAATAGCACAACATTCAGGCACAGTACAGACATTGTCCTATCTATTTTCCATGTTTTATTCACATTTTATAGTTTCTCACAGAATAGTGGTACATAATGAATTGGAATAAAATTTGAATGAAAACAAGCACGTTGCGAGATTGAATTCTGGTAAGAAACAATTAACATCAAGGGAAGCAATCACAGCTGAAGAAAATCCCAGTAGCAAACCTCTCTGGATAAGTTTTAAAAAAAATTTTTTTTACATGACATTTCACCCACCGATCTGCTTGAGACATGCAGAGACTCTATAGGTGATATAAGGTGAATAAGGATGCAACTATCGTGACTTCCCTGAGGCTTCTTTGCAATAATAATAATAATAATAATAATAATAATAATAATAATAATAATGTACTTGTTTTTATAAATCCCAGAATGTCTCTGTAAGCACATGGCTTAAAAAAAAAGTGGGGGGGAACGAACAGTCACTATTGTGCATTGCAAGTTCACCTCATGGCTGGAATAGTGCTTTCTGGTTGCAAGCCAAACACATGATAAACGAGCTCCAGAACCAGGCGGATCTGAGGAGGAACAACGGCATAAAATACATAGGCTGACCCCATAATGCAAACAAGGAGCAAACTGTGGAAGACCCACCATTCAAAAGGATCCATGAGATAAGCCATCGTGATCAGCTGGTATTGCCAGTAGTACCAGGAGAGAGTGCTGAACTTGCGTTTAATAGCCATCGTCGTCTTAACACTGCTCAGGTGCCACACCTAAGAGAAGCAAGTGAACAAACAAATGTTTAATGAGAACTCTTGAGGTTTTGAGAGGAGGCACACACACGCACACAATATTTACTGCTATAATTTTGAATAAATTATACCCTGCTTTTCAACCACACCTAGGTCCCAAAAATGGCTTACATAATAAAACAAAACAGCACACTGTAGTTAAACATGGTATGTATACCAGGTAAAAACAAAGCTAAAATGCATAAACCTTTTTTATTTAAAAAATGAAATACACATAAGATAATTACAATTCAAATGCAAATAAAACCAGTAAAACTTTCAAAATAAAGATTGGTAACCAAACTATATGGGGTTGAGAGGATCAGCTGATATTCCTCAGGAAGCCGATGACTTGTTGATGCTTGTTATACTGCAACCTAAGCAGGGATGTAATTAAGTTCATCTATTTTTTATGAAGCTGAATATTAATTACCATATTTTTATTTTATGTCTATAGCCTTTCTGCCAAGGCAGCTTATGTAATAAACGAATGCCCAGTTCGCGTGCCACATTTGAAGTCGGATGTTCACAAAGCACAGCGTGTCCAGAGCAGGGCAACCTCAATGGTGAAGAAAACAGGTCTTGTGAAACAGCAACATATGTTTAGCCTGGATAAGATTAAGGGAAGACAGATGACTGCTGTCTTCAAATGTCCAAAAGGCTGTCACACAGAACAGGGGCTCTCACATTTTCTACTCTTGGCATCCACTATCAGTCACAAAATGGCGGACGATGGGGCCAGAGCCAATCACAAAATGCCATAGTCAGTTAGGATGCTTGAAGATAGCATAACTCAGGCTGCTCACTTCCTCCACTTCTGCCTCAGTCTCCTCTTTTCCTTTTGCTTGCTCCACCCTCCCAGGGCCGGCTCTAGGGGTAGGCTGGGTGGCGCGGAGTGCCAGGGCGCGGGGTTGGCAGGGGGGCGCTGCGTGGCAAAGCCGCGCAGAAACCACCAGCCACGGGAAGAAACGGGGCGGGGTGGGGGCGCCGGAGCGATCTGCGCACCACGGCACCAGACCTGCTTAAGACGGCCCTGCATCCTCCTCTTCCTGGTGGCAACCAGGCAACCAGGCAAGAGAAGAGAAAGCCAATTGAGACCCATCTGGGTTCTCAGGAGAGGTTGGTGGGAGGAGACAGCTGCAGGCAGCACAGCCCACCTGAAACAATCCTGAGATCCATTTTGGGGCCTTGTCTACAGTATGGAAATACTGACATGGAAGATGGAGCAAACTTGTTCTCAGTTGCTCCAGAACGAATGGGAGGGCATTTCAAAGTAACATATTCCAGTTTAACAATAGAGGAAACCTGCTAACAGGACAGAGGAACAGATGGTCTCTCCTTCAATGGAGCTATTTCAGCAGAAGCAACCTCTCAGACATGCACAAAAATTCCTACACCGAGTAGGACTTTGGACTGATGGAGCTCCAAGGCCCCTTCTAACTCAAACATGCCATTATTCTAGGTGAATGAAATACTTTGCTATGTTAATCGGCCAGGTCCTGGCTTTGTTTGATTGAATCATCTGCCTTTACCTACTCCTTGCTTAGTAACGCCATACTTCAACTTCTTCCCTTATGATTCATGGCATAAACACCCCTGCAATGGGAGCATGCCGTCATGTTTTGTGACATTATACTGGGTCAGCAATTTGTAAGCTCCATCCCACTCTGCCCCGAAGAGCTTATTTCTCAGTATCTTTACTTGGAAGTAACTTACTGAGTGATGAACAGGTGAAGTAACACTGCTGATGGTCAGTACTCCCCATTTTAAGTATCCCAGCTGAAGTTCTTGCTTTGCAGAGGAGCTGGAAATGCCTGATAAGCTATGGCTTAGTGCAGGCATAGGCAACCTTGGCTCTCCAGATGTTTTGGTTTTACAACTCCCATGATCCCTGACCACTGGCCCTCAGACGGTTTACCGACAGAATTATTCAAGACATTTAGATTGGTGGGCAGAACCCTTAGCTCAATTGTTTACTCTCATTGATAAATATGGGATCATACCTGAGATATGGTTAAGATCAATAATTATCCCAATCTTTAAAAATGGCGACCCAAAAGAACCAAGGAATTATAGACCGATAAGCCTATTATCAATGATAGGGAAAATCTACGCTAAGCGCCTTTTATCTAAACTCCTTACCTGGATGAAAAATCTAAATTTACCAGGGAAAGAACAAATAGGTTTTTCTAAAGGCTGCTCTACTTTAGACCACTGCCTTATACTTATGCATTTGGTCGAAAAATACAGATCCCAAAGGCAATCTAAGATATACGCTGCTTTTGCAGACTTTCGTGGTGCCTTCGACTCGATTGACCGCCCAAAGCTGTGGAGGAAAGTCGCTGAATTAAAAATTGACCAGCGCTTACTGATTCTAATACAAAATCTATACTCTTTCAATACCTGTCAAGTCAAACTTAACACGAAAGGTCACCTTTCATCAGATATTCCAAACTCGAAAGGGGTAAAACAAGGGTGTATTCTTGCCCCCTTTCTATTTAATTTATTTTTATCAGACTTGCCAGATCACCTTCAAAAAATAGAATCACATGCCCCCAAACTTAATCAGAAACCAGTTCCTCTCTTATTATACGCAGATGATGCTGTCTTACTATCACTAACGAGCTTGGGTCTGAAACGTCTTATATCTTCTCTGATCCTTTACTGCAAATCTAACAAACTCTCTATAAATTATGAGAAGACAAAAATTTTGGTCTTCTCGAATGGTTGGAAATTAGAGAAATGGAACATAAGAGGGCAAGAAATCCAACAAGTGAAAATCTATAGGTACCTGGGAATTTTATTCCAGAGCAATTTAGGGTGGGCAAACCATCGTACAAACGCCATAAAACAGGCAAAGTGTACCTCATCAGCAGTTTTTATTATCAGAAAGGTAATCAATTTATTCCTGCGGCCAACCACATATTTCAAACAAAAGTGCTATCCCAGATATTCTATGGAATCCCGCTATGGGTCCAAGCATATAACAGTGACTTAAAAAAGATTCACTCCAGCTTTCTGAGACGTATTCTTGGACTCCCAACTGTTATCAAATATGAAACAATGTGTGCAGACATAGGCATACACACAATGGAATATTGGGCTTGGACCACCTCAATAAAATACTGGTTACGGTGCCATTTTCGCTGCTCCCCATCAAGTCTGCTTGCTGATTTGCTCAAGGACTCCTATAAATCAAGGTGGTATCAGTACCTTGAAAAAAATATTGAATCTATAGGCCTCGAGTTGGAGCCCTTGTACAATTCTAGCGAGCAATACATTTTCCATAATATCCTAACTAGACTAAAGGATGTCGAGAGACAAAATATTGTGACAGCTGTAAACAAAACTTGCTCCCCTATATTCTATGATTTAAATATCCTAGATAGCAGAGCCAATTACATCACTAAGTTAATAATCCCAGCCCAACGTAGGGCTTTTATGTTGGCCCGTCTAAATGTTTTTCCATCGGCATTTGTCAGGGGAAGATATCAAAACATTCCTAGAAACAAGAGATTCTGCAGATGTTCTATGAATGTCCTGGACACTGTAGAGCATATTCTCTTTCATTGTATAATACGCTCCGTCAACGTGTGCTGTCCCCTCTTTTGGGTGGTATGGAACCCCAGCAAGGTGAAAGTGTGGGATTCTGCCTATCTGATGTTGACCAAAGGGTAACGGCGGGGGTAGCCAGGTTTTTAGTAGCAGTTCTCCAAGGAGCAGGTTAACAGAGAAAACCACAGATTCTACATATATATACAGTATATACAATCAGTCTATGTAGCCAACTGCTGCCTTTTAATATATATTTCAAGGCTCTTATATATGATTTTCTCTTCTATGGTTTTATTTGTAAAATGCCTAATAAAGGTTTGATAAGTAAGACCACTGGCCCTGTTAGCTAGGGATCATGGGAGTTGTAGTTCCAAAACATCTGGAGAGCCAAGGTTGCCTATGCCTGGCTTAGTGTGTTGTGTGAACCAAACCAGTATAAGTCTGCTTCCTATGTTCCCACACTATTGGGAAGAAGAAGAAGAAGAAGAAGAAGAAGAAGAAGAAGAAGAAGAAGAAGAAGAAGAAGAAGAAGAAGAAGAAGAAGAAGAAGAAGAGAGGAGGAGGAGGAGGAGGAGGAGGAGGAGGAGGAGGAGGAGGAGGAGGAGGAGGAGGAGGAGGAGGAGGAAGAAGAGTTTGGATTTGATATCCCGCTTTATCACTACCCTAAGGAATCTCAAAGCGGCTAACAATCTCCTTTCCCTTCCTCCCCCACAACAAACCCTCTGTGAGGTGTGTGAGGCTGAGAGACTTTAGAGAGGTGTGACTAGCCCAAGATCACCCAGCAGCTGCATGTGGAGGAGTGGGGACGCGAAGCCGGTTCACCGGATTACAAGTCTACTGCTCTTAACCACTACACCACACTGGCTCTCCAGGGTTGTGACTATATTGTTGTGAGTTTCAGAAGTTTGGATCACAGGAAGTAAATAGGGTAAAAAAGACTGCAGATGTTGCGTAACAGGAATGGCAAAGCTTCCAGACCTATCGTCTGCCGGGGAAATTGTTCTGGTGCCCAGAACAGGACACAAGTGTGGTCTGCCACTTCATTCTGCCTTGATCAGACCACACCTGAAATTCTGTGTCCAGTTCTGAGTTTCTCCCTGTCTTGAAGGAGCAGAGATGTTTGCTGGCCGACTTTGTAGTCATTAAGTGCGAAAGAGAAGGCTAAATGGATTTCTAGCAGCCCCCTTCCTAGGGCCCAGGAGGGGGGAATGTGTGGTCTCCGAAAGCCGATCGATCGCCAATGATTTGTATTTATGGAATGCAGTTTATTTACATGGCAAGATGCAAACAGCATGTCTTACATCAAGCAGTGGATTTGGACAACAGCCTGGAGGGAAGTAACTTACAACTTAATAACATGGGAGTTAAAAGCTGCGTCATTAAAATTTTAAATAAGGATTTGGACAAGAGCCCGGATCGGAAGGCTGGAATGAAGTCAGGAAAAGCTGTGCTGGTAAAACAGACTGGAATAATACATATTTTAAAACAAGCTGTACTCGATGGATGCAAGGATATATGACTTTGGACATGATTGAGAGTCACACAGCCAGGGACAGGGAACTTGGAGTGTTAAGACTGGAATGTGGAAAAATGGAGAACAAGAAGGAGGCAGGAATGCGATATGGAAGATTCTTCAAGAGGTCCAGACTATGGGAAGTCCGGAAAATAATAATAATTAATAATTGGGAATATAATTTTGTCTTTTTTGTTTTAGTTTGTTGGTTTTACCGTAATTGGATTATGCTTATGATTATATGTTGATTGGCTGTTTTTATTGGAAAATTAATAAAAATGATTTTTTAAAAAATTATGTAAATTATGACAAATCAGCTGTGTGCATGCTAGGGCCTATACACCAGTTTCCTGGCTTACACAATGCTTTATGCATTGGGAGGGATGGGAGGATCATGATTGACCATTCTCTACACTCGGGAACCATTATCCTTGTTCAGGGCCCCATCCCATCGCAAGCTCAGGCTGTGCACACACTCCCATTTACTCTGCATCCAGCGTGCTCCCACGACTGCCTTGAGAAGTGGTGTACATAGGATGCTAGCCACAATGCATATCAAGTGTCAGGGACTGGGCAGAGGAGGAATGGTGGAGACCACCTCCCCAGCCTGACCCTTCCAAAGAAGAAGACAATTCGGAATTACAACAGGGGTTTGAGGGAGATCACAGTTCAGAGGCAGATGAGGGGAAAAGCTGGGAAATAATGGGAGAGGAGGAGGAGGAAGAATAAGCATCAGAGGGACGACAGATGACAAACACAGTGTCTTTAGAAAGCATTCCAGACCCCACCTCCTCTCCCAGAACCCGATGAGCATTGAAAGCAGGAGAGCAAAGAGCTCAAAGACAGAGGGCACGTAGCAACAACCGCAGCGATGGTGCATGAGAGAGGGAAGTGGTGGAGACTGACTCGGGGCAACGCCATTATTCCAAAAGGCTGCATTCCCAAGCCTCTCTCTGTGAATATTGAATAAAAAGCAGTTGGTATGGATTTTTCCTTGTCTTATCCGTCCCTGGCAACCTGCCATGGGGGTTAGATCCTCTGCCGCCTGACATCTAGCCTATAATTTCTCTCAAACCAACTTCAATTCAAATTGAGAAAGAGAATCAGACCCTTCAAGTTTTCCTATTTTCCAGGGCCAGTCCCGGATTTATAGAAGCCATCCCATTTCTGTTAAAGTGGTAAAAAAATCAACAAAAAATGTATATCATGTGTGAGGGAGATGTGTGCAAAGAGGCTTGTGGACACAGAGGTTCAGAAAGTGCTGTATCAAACACATAATGCAAGAACATGGAAGAAAAAGAGGCTTTGACTCAACACTCAGCAGGAGATCCAAAGATCTAGTAGGCAAGCCCAGTGTCGTGAGAGTGACACCTTGTGGTCACTGAAGAGAAATAAGGCCAATTCCAGCTAAGTGTTTGGGCAATCCAATAGGCAGCCTGTGTTAATCTTTCCATAAGCTACCTTGCTAGATAGTGATCTAAAGTAGAGTTTTCTAGTGGAAAGCCAATTTTTAAATAATTGCATGCTGATTATTGGCTGATAAAGTATGAAAAATGTCTGTCTCCCACTTTCTACATCAAAGAACACGCAGAATGACATGCCAAAGGAGCGCGGAGTCCTTCCATATACCCGTGGTTATTCAGATATTGCACATTTGAAGCACTAAAAATTAGGTTCTGGGATTAAAATGTGGACAGATCTACCTCAAATTAAGCTAGGTTCCCCAGAAAGCTACTTCATAGATAGGAACCCTATTAACACCGTGAAAAGCATTCTTGTTCAAAACACTTAGGGCAGAGTGAGATCACACCGAATGTTTGTTGACACACACACTGATCAGAACAAAGTAAGTCCTGCTGATTATTTTCAGGTCCATGGGGATTATTATTATTATTTATTGGGTTTACATACTGCCCCATACCTGGAGGTCTCAGAGCGGTTCACAGAAAAGATCACAACATAGATAATCAGAATAAAAACAACCCAATAACACCTCCCCCCCAAAAGGGCCACATTTTAAAAGGTTATAGGATGTCAACAGATCAACCAAAGGCCTGGTTAAAAAGGAATGTTTTTGCCTGGTGTCTAAAGGTGTGTAATGAAGGCACCAGGCGAACTGGGGAGAGCATTCCACAGATGGGGAGCCACCGCAGAGAAGGCACCCTCTCGAGGAAGAGACACAAGGAGTGCCTCAGAAGATGTAGGTTCATATGGGAAGAGGCGGTCCTTGAGGTATTGCAGACCTGAGCCATTGAAGGCTTTATAGGATTAAGTGGTTATGATCAACTTGCTTCAGTTTTGAGTTTGGGGCTGTATTTAATAAATTTGTACGCCGCCCTTCAGGTAGATCTCAGGGTGGTTCACAATACAAACTGTAGAGCTATTACTTTCTCATGAGGAGGCTTGCTGGGGTTTTTGAAACATTATTCATCCAATTATTCATCTAATTTGGGGCAAAAGGGGGAGACTTCCAGTTCAGATTGGGTGAAGATCATGTAGGATGGTGATTCTTTCCCTCCCCCCCCCAAGCATCTTTCTGAAACCTGGTGCTTTCCTAAGTTTTGAACTTCAGCCTCAAACATTGTAGTCCAAAACACCTGAAGAGCAACAGGTTGGAAAAAGCTGGCTTGGAGTGCAGTTGTAGTATAAAACAAGGTTGAAATAACGAGCAGGAAGAGTTAAGAACAGTCTCTAGAGGGCACCAAAGACCAAGCTGCATCACAGAGAAGACTCAAGTCCTTTTCAGAATTGGACAGCGGGGGGGGGGGGGGTGTCCTCCAATCACACAGCCACTGGCTAGCCTTCCTGCCCTTACTACACCTGATATCCAGGGGTGGTATTCAACTAGGTTTTATTTTTATTAATTTATTTGAAATTAATGGACGTAACTTTCATCTGCTCGGAGTAAAACTTAATTGAATAGCACCCATGTGCTGGATGGCATATAAGCATAGTTGACTCTCAACGTAATAGCCAAAACCACATATGATCAAAACAACCCTGTAAAAACCCTAAAAAGTGCAGCGCAGCACATACCACACTCTCTCAAGACCGCTGTTGATTCTCTCTGCACCTCTGAATGCTCTCCCAGGGTGAGTGCAATGGTGGGTGGGATTGCCAAAGGTTCCCCCCCCCACTCTCTCACAACCCCTTTTAATTTTGTAAAAACTTTTCCGGTCAAGCACATAAATCTGCGACTGCACATAAGTTGCGAGTTGACTGTACAATACATACATACAACCATAGAATCCGGATGCACGCAGGCTCCAACAACACATTGACATCTATGCACAAAGGCTGCTTTGCGCACATGCTGAATATGTGGATATCACAGTTAAGGAACAACTATGATTCCCCGCATCTATGCACACACATAAACACAGCAATAGCAGCTGTCAATAACTTCAGAGCTGCTCTCTCTCCTTGTCACTTTAAAGTGATAATGTACTTTTTGAAAAATCCCAGAGAAAACATAAGATTCTTTTATGTTTTTGCAGAGGCAAAAACATTAGTTCTCAGAGTTTCTCTCTATGTTTGGGTAGCTCCCAAAGTTTGGGGAACTGGAAACAAATGTCAGTTTATCAGAATGAAAAAAATGAGGGAAAGTGCAGAGACGACAAGAGAGAGATTTCATCAGTCCTCTGGGCATAGCTACACTGAAGATATGTCCGTTTTATAGCAACGTCACAGCTTCTCCCAGAGAATCGTGGGAATGATATTTTGGTGAGAATACTGTCTCTGTTTGAGATCCCTAGCTTTCAGTTCCCAAAGTTTCCTAGAGATGGAAAGTATGTTAAATCATTTTAAGTCTGTGGTGTGGATGTGATTACTCTCAGCATTAATGGAAATGAATGTAAAAGCTACCTGCTCCTTCCTTATGATTTGCTAAAATTTCTCAGCAACTTTCTCCTCTTCTCAGTAGTAACCAACCAGTGATCTGGTCCTCATCTCGTTCTGCCCATTCAGAGAACTCTATCAACTCTAGAAAGCAGAAGAAATTTGTCCAAATTTAATGTTATTTGGAACATATTTATCAAAACCATAGTGAGCCATGAAACAATATATACACGAGGGAAATACAGTGGTACCTTGGTTTCAGAACAGTCCGGTTTAAGAACAATTTGGTTTACCAACTCTGCAAAATCGGAAATAGTGTCTTGGTTTGAGAACTTTACCTCGGTCTAAGAACACAATCCGAACAGTGGAAGGGCACCGGAGGTGGGAGGCCTCATTAGGGAAAGCGCGCCTCGGTTTAAGAACGGTTTTGGTTTAAGAACAGACTTCTGGAATGGATTAAGTTTGTAAACCGAGGTACCACTGTAATATGTGTATCTATTTACACATATGCTATTTGGTTCTGTAACCTTAATTATATTTTAGTGTTATTTTTTGTTATTGTTATTGTTGTTATTGATGTTTCCCCCTAATTTTTAATGCATTTTTATTTGATCCCCTCCTTTTTTCTTTTTCTTCTGATTTACTTTAATTCTCTGTAATACTCTCAGCAAAATAGAAATAAATAAATAAATAAATAAAATTAGAAAGCAGAAGAAATGGCACTGTGGAATGGATATAGAAAGCAGATTGCAGTATATGGGAAAGAGTGAAGGTGATCAGATCCAAAGGGCTCCTTTTCCATTAACAGTTTGGGAGGAGCATACATAACACTTTATTGGGGCTAAGGGGAGTGCAGGGACTGAGTCAAGGCTGGCTGTCCCATTACGACAAGGAAAATGTGAGGCTACATTGTAAATTATGCTTAAGAATGTCTGTCCAAATTTATTATTCCTCTATTTACCTTTGGTGCCCTGAACTTTTAAGATTTGCTGTAGTCAATCTGCTGGAACAGAACAAGCAGTGCTATTTTTCTAGAAAAAAAGGTGCCAGAACTCACCACGAATGCCTCCCTTGTTCTCTTAGAATGGCAATGGTGCCCACCTGAGAGGCGCCGAAACTGAGTTCCAGTGAATTCCGGCTGAAAAAAAGCCCTGAGAACAAGTATTCCAATCCATGTGTCGTAGTCCCTGCCTTTCTCCCTTCTCTAGAACAGCAAGCATAAGAATGCACAAGAGGGAAACAGGATCTGGCTACATGTCCCAGCACCAAACATCTTCTTCCTCTTCCCAACCTGTTGGCTACGGCCTCTGGCAGCCACGCAACCCCAATCATGCAACATGGGTTGCATACGGTTGTGACAAGCTACCTTTCACATAAATGCGGAACGTGTGACCAGAAAATACGATACTGGCCACAACCCTGAACTGAGATGGGGCAAAGTGGCTTGTCTGGACACGTCTGGAGCGGCCGGCCCCCAGATCTTCATTGTCCATTATACCTAAACACTTTTGACCTTTAGCTGAATGTATAAATTACTTATTTCAGTCTTCCAGATTGCTATTTCTACACCTTACCTATTACTGTGCCTTCTGGTTGCTTCAGGTTTCCCCCCCTTCTGTACATCAAGGGATGCTTTGGCCCTTTGCATGTAGAGGTGCCTGAGTGTCCTTCTTACTGCTGTCTGTGCGCATTTACTCAAGAGATGGAGCACAGGAGCAGAGGAAGCTGCCATCTACCAAGTCAGACCATTGGGCCAGCTGGCTCACTATTGTCTACACTGGTTGGCTGCTAGAGGCTCTCCAGGATTTGAGACAGGCGTCTCACCACAGCCCTAGCTAGATTGGGACCAGGGATTGGGACCTTCTGCATGCAAAGCAGATGTTTCACTGCTGAGCTTTGGCCCTTCAAAGCTCTGCTTTATAGTCTACATATGTCAATTTTATTTTCTTATTAATTATGCTGTTTTAAATGTGTATTTTATATTTGACTTCCTTTAGCAATGTTTTCTTCTGAAATGTTTAAAGATAATTTTTGCTGTTGTCGTATTAAATGCGCATTCTGTAGCTGACCTCCTTTGTAATGCTTTATTTTGAAATCTTTTAAGGCAATATTTTACTTCCCTGTTAATTAATGTTGCTTGGAAGGCATACTTAATATGCAACTTTTCCCAGTACTGTTTATTTTGAATTGTTTTTATTAGATGTGTATATCTGAAGGAGCCTCTCCACCCCACCCCCTCGTTCAGCCGCAACACTGAGGTCCAGCTCCGAAGGCCTTCTGGTGGTTCCCTCATTGTGAGGAGTGAAATTATAGGGAACCAGGAAGAAGTCCTTCTCAATAGTCACACCTGCCCTGTGGAATGCCCTCTTGTCAGATGCCAAAGATAAGCAACTATATTACTTAGTAGACATCTGAAGGCAGCCCTGTTTCGGGATGCTTTTAATGACTGATGTCCCTTTTCCCCCTGTATTTTGCTAAAAGCGGTCCAGAGTGGCTGGGGTAACCTAGTCAGACGGGCGGGGTATAAGAAAAGAATTGTTGTGGTTAAGTGGCTTGTGTTAAAACAAAGTGATATAGAAATAATAATAATAATAATAATAATAATAATAATAATGCCTTAGGCCTCACTCACCTGTTTCCAAGAGAACCAAGAAATACTATTTATTGTTTCTTTTTTTGCGTGTGTGTCTTATCTTACTCTGTGCACTTGTAATTTTGCACTTTTTATTTTTCAATAAAGAAACACAGTATCTATCATTTCCAAGAGAACCAGAGAGTGCTTGGGCAGCAAACTATATGGCCCTAGAGGAGGGCGTGTGCCTCAAAACCAGGGCTCAATCGGGCACGCATGTCTCGAACCCGTCAATCTGGGTGTACATTTATTTAAAATGTCAAGGAAATAAGCAACTATCTGACTTTTAGAAGACATCTGAAGGCAGTGCTTTTAAAAAACAAAACAAAACGTTTAGGGGTACTCTCATTTTGACTCAAGAAAATACCATTTTATAGTTCAAATAGGCTACAGTAAATGGACAAAAGTACAAAGATTCACAAAATGTTTAGTGGTATGCGTCCCCCTGCGTCCCCCTCCAGAAAAAAAGCACTGTCTGAAGGCAACCCTGTTTAGGGAAGTTTTTTAATGTTTGATGTTTCATTGTGTTCTTAATTTTCTGTTGGGAGGCGCCCAAAGTGGCTGGGGTATAAATAATAAATTATTATTATTATTATTATTATTATTATTATTATTATTATTATTATTGGGTTCAGGCATGACCCACCACCAGTAACCCTGGCCCTCTCCCTCCTTACCTGGCACCCTGAGCTCAGGGGTTCAAAGGTGCCTCATAAGTTGCAACGCCAGCCTTCCTGGTCCCCAAAAGCCCAGGCCTCAGAACAGCTTGGCTTTGATTGGACAGCCCTGCCTAGCAGGCAGCCTATGAGCTTGACCCGCTGAGGCAGGCCTGGCACTCTAGGACTTGTCATCTGTGGCCCTTTTATTCTTGAGAACTACATGTCCCAGAGTTCCCTAGTTCTACAAGCTTTACCTCTGAGCACAGTGCAGGAAGAGCATGTGGGAGGTTAGCAGTGCCGGATTTACATATAAGCTAAACAATCTAGTTTAGGGCCCCACTCTCTTGCCCCCTCCCACCAAAAATTACACTATTAATATACCTCAGTTCAACAATTACGTTGATAAAATACATATTTTGTTACGCGCAAATGGCTTTAGATACCTATTAGGTCCATAAATTTCCATATAGATATATATATATTCAAAACAAAAAAACATATATTCAATACAAAAATGACAATCTGTTGATGATAAAGGGCAGCTGGACATATAAAGGGTCCCATTACCTTCAGTAGCTTAGGGCCTCATCAAACCTACCGGTAAATCCAGCCCTGGAGGTTGGGCATGAGGGACTTAATTTTTTGCAAGCTTCTTCAGTGAGGAGCCTTAAATTTTTGTTTTTCGGGTGTGAGGAATTCAACTCTGTTTTGTTTTTGTTTTTTTGTGATTTTTGGCAGCTCGGGATGTCTACGTTGGATGAAGAAGCACATCCACTACTTTCAGGAAATCAAAGGGTTTCGAATTTTAGCTTCTGATAAGGTTCGGTCATGCTAAAGAAGAGGAAGAAGGAGAAGGAACTGCAAGTACTTGGCAATCCCTTTTTGAAATTATTTCTATGTGCAATTTTGCACACACTTTACTTACCAAGCAAAACTAAACTATACTCATTTAACCCAAATATTCCCAGGGCACGTTGCAACTTCTGAGCACCCCTAATTTTGGGGATTTGAAAGTTGGAAAATCCAATACGCCCTAGTGCGGGAGTAGACGAGCAGCAAGAGGATAATGAGGGGCTATGAGTTCTCTGGGGCAGCTGAGAGCCAATGCTTCTGGTGGAAGGTGCAGGCCTCAGAACATAGGGAGTGTATAGGGAAGTTTTTAATGTTTGATGTTTTACCCCGTTTGATGTTTTAATTTGTTGGAAGCAGCCCAGGGTGACTGCGGACAACCCAGTCAGATGGGTGGCATATAAATAAGGAAGTATAATAATAATTATTATTAAAAAGGCGAATTGTGTGGAAAGCAGGGATGGGGGGAGCTTGTTGCCTCCAGGTACTGTTGGAAGTTCAGCTGGGTACATGAAAACTACTTATCTAAGCTCAGTCCTGTCTCATATCCTCCAACACACTGAAGACAAACCCTGGGACACCATCTTTCTCCCCCCCAAAAAGCACTTTTTCTGAACACAGCACCAAAAAAATATGTGTTTTGAGGTGCCGCACGAGATCACAGCCCCTTAAAAGCACTTTTCCAGGGAGGAAATTGCGCAAGATCACACCCAAAATGGTTGCTGTCTTCTCACAAGAAAAAAACCAGGATGTCCCGGTTTTTCCTGGACACTTGTGGGACATGATGTCTAAACTGACTGGCAGTGGTTTTCCCCACTGCCCAAGTCGTCGCCCCGCCACCGCCGCCCTCCCTGAACATGCTGGGTATTGAACCTGGGACCTTCTGCAACTAAAGCAGTGGTTCTGCGACTGATCTGCAACCCTTCCCCAAACGACTGACTGTTTTGTGGGGAAAGCATTACAATACTGAAGTGTCAGAGCACAGGTTTTCAATTCAGGCCCCAACCTTACTGATGGCTGAGCCGACCTGAGTCTGGTCAGTACATGGATAGATGACTGCCAGGGACTCACTGTCTCAGATTCTATGGAGGAAGAAAGGTTGGGTAGACAGGCAGCTTCTTCTGTGTTAGAGAAGCCAGAGGAGAAGCCTAGCTGCACCTTACAGCAAACAGGAGCGGCTAGCATCTCACGTTCCTCCTCAAAAGCATGAGGTGATGTTCAACATTTTCCATGCTTTCTTTTATTCAGGTCTGAGACAGCTTTGTCCAGCTTTCTATAGATTTTATGTATTCAAATGTGTGTTAAAACAGAGCCACTATGATCAAGAGATGCTACTACAGTATATGGACATAAGCACAACAAACCCAACTCACAGCAGTTGCATTCGCCACAAAAAAAGTGTGAAACTACCTTCAGTACCAAAGAAATTCAACTAGACATACAATAAGACTAAAACAGATAAAACAGTGGTAAGTGAGATGTTCCTTCAGAGTAAACAGTTTGTGAGTCAACTTCTCAGACAGCCCTTATGCTTTTTCCAGCCTAAACAAAGAAGGAAAACTAAACTAATGGGAATAAAAGGAGAACAGCTTGGCCGGAACATTTCCCACATATCTTTGCAAATGTTAAGTTTATGCAATTGTTGCTCTGCCAAGTGAAGAGAGGCTTTCTTGGAGCAACTGCAAGGAGCTTTCTTTTGTGAATTGGTCTTTGTTGAGTGTCTGCAGCAATTGCCCTACTTGAAGAGGAATCTTGGGCAGCAACAGAAACTTAAAACCATTTGGCACCTTCTTTTGCCTCACTGTGCTTCCACTGGCAAAGTGGCCATACAGGAGGAGACCTGTTCTTGCTTCTTTCTCATCTTTATACCTTAAAGGCAAACAACATGACATGTGGTTCCAAACATACCACTAATCTAGCAGATCAGTTAGACACGCCTGCCACATCTCTGGGGAAAAAGATCACTTAAGGGTAAGAAAGCTGGGTTTGCAGATGCTCTTCCCTGGCTCTTCCCACTTTTCTGCATTAAGATTCTTCCGTATCTACCTTTTACATCTTCTCTATATCTTCTTCTTCTTTGGCGATCACTCGTAGCCAAGTAAGATTGTCTTCCATAAACACGGTTTTAACAATGAGCCCATAAGTGACTGTGGAGGCCAATTCTGGATCCACATGTCCTTCCACAGTGGGGACATTGGTTTCCAGGTGGGAATTGATCACGGTGTGGATTTGCCAAGCGTGCCTTCCTCTTAGCACGTTTCTCCCTTGTGTCCTGATATCGAGTTTTTTCAAAGCCCACGACACCTTTGATAAAGGCTGTTCTCCAACTGGAGCGCTTACAGGCTAGGGTTTCCAAGTTGTCAGTGTTTATACTACATTTTTTAAGATTTGCCTTGAGACAGTCTTTAAACCTCTTTTGTTGACCATCAGCATTACGCTTTCCATTTTTAAGTTCGGAATAGAGTAGTTGCTTTGGAAGACGATCATCAGGCATCCGCACAACATGACCAGTCCAACGAAGTTGATGTTGAAGAATCATTGCTTCAACACTGGTGATCTTTGCTTCTTCCAGTACACTGATATTACCGGGTAGTTCGCCTGTCTTCCCAAGTGATGTGTAAAAATTTTCGGAGACACCGTTGATGGAATCTTTCGAGGAGTTGGAGATGGCGTTTATAAGTTTCACAAGCATATAGTAAGGTTGTTACTACAATAGCTTTGTAAACAAGCACTTTGGTTTCCCTGTGAATGTCCTGGTCCTCAAACACTCTGCACTATATACTGTGCATACCTACCAAGCACAGTTATCCTGCCATGCCAAACCAAAACTGCTGCTGTTTGGCAGATCCCAAAATGACCAATCCAAAGCATGTTTTGAGCACACTAAGCGCATAAGGAGAGCTAAGCCTTTACTGTTCAGTAATTTGTTGGTGGCATTGATAGTAATCGTCATTTATTTTATTTTATTTTTCAATTAATAATCATGTTGCTGGTAAAGGTAAAGGTAAAGGGACCCCTGACCATTAGGTCCAGTCGTGACCGACTCTGGGGTTGCGCGCTCATCTCGCATTATTGGCCGAGGGAGCCGGCGTACAGCTTCCAGGTCATGTAGCCAGCA
Organism: Zootoca vivipara; assembly: GCF_965207765.1. NCBI lineage: Eukaryota > Metazoa > Chordata > Lepidosauria > Squamata > Lacertidae > Zootoca > Zootoca vivipara. The sequence continues at coordinate 78,492,814 of NC_142588.1, read as the reverse complement.
TGACAAAGCCGCTTCTGGCAAACCAGAGCAGCACATGGAAACGCCGTTTACCTTCCCGCTGTAGCGGTTCCTATTTATCTACTTGCACTTTGACGTGCTTTTGAACTGCTAGGTTGGCAGGAGCTGGGACCAAGCAACGGGAGCTCACCCCGTCACAGGGATTCGAACCGCCGACCTTCTGATCAGCAAGCCCTAGGCTCTGTGGTTTAACCCACAGCGCCACCTGGGCCCCTCATGTTGCTGTTAGGACATGCAAAATTACTTCCCTACATTACCATTTCACTGAGCCTTCCGTATAATTTAACGAAAAGAACACTGGGTCTAGTGAGATCTCATAATCTTTGCCTCTTACTATTTAATTTTTATTGCACCCCCCATTGCTTTTTCACAAAATGATACTCACACCATATATACTAATAGCCTCCCCTGCTCTCATTTTTACATTTCCAATGTTTGATTGTTAAGCTCACATGGTTGGGATTCTATTTTATATTTGCAAGGCAAGCTGGAAACAGGAATCTACCTTATAAACAGACCATTGGCCCATCTCACTCAGTATTGTCAGCACTGTCTGCCAGCTGCTGTCCTGGGTTTCAGACAGGGAATCTTCCCTAGTCCTACCTGGAGATGCTAGGAGTTGAACCTGGAACCTGCTGCATGACACTTCTTTGCCACTCGCCTATATGGCATTCACCTTCTGACTTATTTCGCATCATTTTGTCTCAGTTTGCTCAAAATGCATAAAAATCAGGTCTCCAAATATTATTTAACACATAAGTGCTTGACCGTTTATTTCTTCCATGGCATTGGAACTATAAGGACACCCTTGCAGTCCTGTTTTCTTTTATATAATATTCTTTATTTCTTTTAAAAAGACACCCCTTTTTAAAAGAAAGGGGGGGAGGGAGGATACATTATCCCAAGAGAGGAAAGCAAGATCTTTTCTAAATGTGACCCTAAGATGTACATTTGAGCTTGTCTCACAGTTTTTGTATCAACTGATAAATGCTGTTAAGGCATGAGGGAATTCTGCAGATAACCAAAACAAAGGTTTTTACATTCACACTATGAAGCAGTTTAGGCTGCAATCCTGTAGGTTAATTTGGTCCCATCCATAGTATACATTTAAAGCTCATGGCTCTCCTCCCCCCCCCCAAATCCTAGAAACTAGTTTGTTAAAGGAGCTCAGAATTGTAGCTCTTTGTGTAAACAGCAAAATAAAAAAATTCCTTCAGTAGCACCTTAAAGACCAACTAAGTTTTTATTTTGGTATGAGCTTTCGTGTGCATGCACACTTCTTCAGATACCTGAAGAATCTGGTATCTGAAGAATTGGTATCTGAAGAAGTGTGCATGCACACGAAAGCTCATACCAAAATAAAAACTTAGTTGGTCTTTAAGGTGCTACTGAAGGAATTTTTTTATTTTACTTCGACCCAGACCAACACGGCTACCTACCTGTGTAAACAGCAGTTCCCATTATTCGGGGGGGGGGGGCAATGTGTTTCAAATGCGCTGAATCTGAACTTAACTGGCCATAATCCCCACTTAAATGAATATTTCTGAGTAGTAACTTCTGAGCAGACATGCATAAGCTTGCCCTGCTTAGTTTCATTTTTGAAAAGACTCTTCTTCAAAAAATGCCATCTATAACATCGCCTTTGGTACCGTTCATTCATTGCACCTTACAATAAAAACGTTTCTAAAACATACAGTACATTAATTTGGCACTGCAAAGAAAAAAGACTGCATTGGAAAAGGCTGCATATGCTCCATTCAGTATCAAAAAGGCCTCGCTTCTCTATCTGCATCTCTGCCTAGGTACGGAAGCAGTTATTATTGTTCCTACCTTGGTGCTGATCAGCTGGTTTAGCTTCTTACTGAGAGCTTTTAGCCCTCATCCTGCATGTTTAATACAGTTTGCTTTGCAGAGGCTCCACCTCTTTGGTGTTTCAAAGGTGGCTATTCACAATGTGATAGCCAATGAATTACCGGTACGTTGCAAAGGTAATAGAGAGTTCACTTTTAAACACCTACCCAAACAGGCTGCACAATATAAATTGATTTGGTGCTCTTGCACAACAAACCCATTTCCCTCCAAAGACTGACTTCTTGCTATAAGGAAATCGATAGGCGAACTTGCATTGGAAAGTGCAGAATTAACACTTGCTTGACGCAACGGCATATATAAGCTTCCCACAAACTAATAATAATGGCTGCCTGACAAATAGCCGCCATCCTCCAACCTCCCCGCAGACTTTGTGCAAATAAACCAGAATGAACGCTCAGTAAACAGGTCATTCAAAAGGGACTTGACTTATGACAACGGAGCAGCGGTCAGTCTTCTAGTGTTCCATTCTTCTTTGTGGGAGGGAGTTTGGTTTTGGGTTTTCTCATCAGTGGGTAAAGACCAATCCATTTCACTGCTCCCTGGTAACATTATCCATTGGGAAATGTTGCTATTTCTAATAGTAATTTAACCGAGTGACCGCTGATTTATCTTTTTGCAAAATTTGCAGTATGAAGCTAAAACTGTACCTGCAATTTCAGAATGCTGCCCCCAGTGGCACCCCTGTGACATTTTCACACAACTGCATCCTGCTTGTTGTTGTTTAGTCATTTAGTCGTGTCCGACTCTTCGTGACCCCATGGACCATAGCACGCCAGGCACTCCTGTCTTGCACTGCCTCCCACAGTTTGGTCAAACTCATGTTCGTAGCTTCGAGAACACTGTCCAACCATCTCGTCCTCTGTCGTCCCCTTCTCCTAGTGCCCTCAATCTTTCCCAACATCAGGGTCTTTTCCAAGGATTCTTCTCTTCTCATGAGGTGGCCAAAGTATTGGAGCCTCAGCTTCACGATCTGTCCTTCCAGGGAGCACTCAGGGCTGATTTCATTAAGAATGGATAGGTTTGATCTTCTTGCAGTCCATGGTTAAAATAGCGAGAAGCCTTCAATGTTTTCTGTAATTCTCAAGCTCATGATGCAACAAACGACACAATGGAGTGCAACAAGGAGTGCAACAACTTGGCCAAACATCACTAAAGGTGCGTGGCTTAAAAGTTGTAGTTACTTTTTGGCTAGTGTTGACTGCTGTCCATCAATTAAATGGGTAGCTTCATTTTGAAACTTAAGATGTCGTTTAAAAAGAGCAGCTAGTTATTTTCCTTGAGGCACTGGAGGCAATAAGTATAATAAGACACTAGAAGCATTTGGTCCATGTGTGTGTTCCAATGAGAAGAGCTAAGGTGTTTTGTTACCATTGCTTCCCACCCAGCCTATAGCTTCTATAGCTGTGGCTCACCTGCATTAAAGTTGTGCCCAATGCCAAAATGATGACTGAATCTGCTAGCAGGTATTGTGTACAGGGGCGCACCTAGGGTTGGTAAGGTTGGCTCCCACCAAGGGTGAAGGCCCGGGGTGTGTGTGTGTACAAAAATCATGCCTCTCCTCTCTGACTCAGCTCCTCTGGCAAGGAAGAAAGGGACAGGAGAGAGCACCTTGCCAACAGGAGCATAGGTACGCTTCAGGCTGTGTAACACTGATCCTGAAAGAAACAAATTGGTTGCTAATTTGCTTCCTGGCAGAATTTAAGTTGCTGGTGTTTACCTAAATTACTTGGGGCTCAGATATATGAAAGAACATATCTCCTGTATCTTAACACTTGTATCAGTGGGCCCAAGTTTTTTAGTGTGTCAGACACAGGTGACAAGTTCCACCCAAATTTGGGAGGCCCAGCGTACGCGTGTAACATCACATGGCAGGAGGAAGTTCAGCAGGGCCCATCAATGTTCTGCACTAAGTTAATTTTTGTAAGGGAGTCTCCCTCTTTCTTTTCCCCACTTCTTTAATCTGAAAAGGTGCTTCAAGGCATCTACTGCTGGGAGATGAGAACAAGACAGCAAAATTACTGGGAAATGTTGCAAAGCATAGATTAATAATTTAAATGTTGCCACCTAAGCAGTGATGACCTACTCATTTGTTTCTACTTAGCATGCACGCTAGGTGGTTTATAATTCTCCCATGAAGTCACATCCAATAAACAGAAATAAAACAGAATCAGCAGAGTGGCAGACATTATGTTAATACAGTGGTACCTCGGTTTTTGAACAGCTTAGTTCATTAACAACTTGGAACGTGAACACTGCAAAACCGGAACTAGGTGTTCCGGTTTTTGAACTTTTTTTTGGAAGCCGAACGTGCTCTTGTTTTTTGTCCTGTCCCCCTGTGTTTCCTGTTGCACTGCTAATTTGCATCCCCCATTGTAATTCAAGCCTTCTGTTTCCGATTGCACTGTTCTGAGGTGATATTTGGCACTTACATTTAGTGCTTTTGTTTTTGCTATTTATCTTGTGTTTTTCGTTTTGAGGCTTTTTCGGTTAATTTGTTTTTGTGACTGTGTGGATCCCAGTTCAGCTACTGACAGATTGATTGATTGATTGTGTGACTGCGGAAATGGATAAAAGCCCTCCATCCAAACAACGACGTATCATATTTCTACAATAGCCCAACCCTCAAATCCAGCTGCATCTTTTACATTCTCCTTTCTCTGAGGCTTTAGAATGGAAATAGTAGCACTGTGTTATATATAGATAGATAGGTATAGATATAGATCACTTTTTAATTTGGAAACAGAATGAACCAAACTTTTAAAACTTGACAAGTAAAAGCCTCAGGTAACTGATTATTAATTAAAGTTTGCAGTCAAGATGCAAAAGTTGCAAAGCTTCAAACCCAAGCTGCTTTCTGTGTTTTTAGGCTATTGTTTCGTTCATCTGAACATCAGAGTAATAATTTTACCTTCAGGCCTCTTTGCCAAGGCAAGATGTGGGGAGGTTAAATCGTAAGAGAAGCATTTCAAATGACAGGTGCATTTCATATTTTTATATATTGCATAACTTTGATGAAGGCTGAGGACACACACACACACACACACGTTTTGAATACATGAGGTGTAATGCTGTGGATCTTTTCCTAGATGTTTCTTTAAAAACCAAAATTAAAAAATGGAAGGCATTCAAATGTGACTCCATGGTTGAAAGTAGAAAGTCAAAGGTCCCAGGTTCAAGCCAGCTGCCAGTTTGAAATCTGTTCTCCGGCTGGGAACCAGGAACACAGTGTGAGGTCAGTTGCTGCTTCACCTCCATAGGAAGAGTATGGCCCTAGTTCCTCAGGTGGTGTGCTTTATCAATACAAGAACTGCAGCACAGCAATGCAACAATAGCGAGGATGCTTCATGTTCTATTTCTGCCCAAAAGGGCAGGTGAACTTATGTGTGCCTTTGTAGTAACATAGTGTTGTGATGTCATTGTTCTTTTGTGGGGTAGGCTGAGTCCCTTCTAATTCCTGGATCCAGCAAGGGTTAAAATCAATGGAGGATGCCTGAGTCCTTTCTATATTCCCTAGCTCAGTGCATGGGAATGTAGAATAACCTCAAACCTCCCTCCCAGTTTCTCAGCATGGAGACAAAGCAGAGAAGGATAAGCGGTAGTTTAATCCCCAGTGGAGTCATTGTACAAGCAAGGAAGAAGTGGAGCAGTTTATTGCAGACATTAATGTGGGCAGAAACAGCTCTCCTTTAAAGAGAGAGGTGTGAACACAACCCCATTCACCTTCAGAAAGCGTCGCACGAAGGAAGACTTCCTACAGCAACATTTTACTTGATTAACAACGTGTAGCTCTGTAAGGAGATTCCACTCATCTTTGAAAGAAGGTCTAGTATGTCAATCACATTGGAAGGCATGTCAGGGACAAATGTTTGATCTAAAAATTTATGAAACATGAAATGAGCTGTAATGCTGAGGCTGCTGCACACCTGAATCAATAGGTCTCTTTGGAGTGTCTGTGTCCGGAACACTTTTATGATCATTTGGTAGGCTGACAAATGATGGAGCGATGAATGGAGGAAAATAATTTCAAAGTTAATTGAACAGTGGCTTGTAAATTCATGAGGCTTGAGGTTGTGCTGCGAGTATTCGCAGAGAAATGCTCCCGCTTCACCAAATTGTAAAGGTTAACTCTAAATAAAATCCAAGCAGCTCTTTTCATGAAACAGTATTAAATCCACAGTGGAGTGCCATCATTTTCCTTTCCTGCATAAAGTCCAGGTGGCTTTTGGAGGTGGGTGGATTGCCAAGTCTACGTTGAATGTGCAACCTGAATTTGCTGGTGTGCAATTGAACCCCACCTGCAAAAAACAACGGTATGAAAGCACCCCAGGCCATTTCATCGAGATTCAAAGACCCAAGCGCCTTTTGTGAATGGCTGCTTCTAGCCAGCCAGCTAGCTAGCTAGCTAGCAATTTGACTGCTGCTCTCTGTGCCAGCTAATCCTTCCAAATGATTTCTAAACGCCAATAGTTGCCTCATATCATCCAGATTGCCAGGACAACACACAGCATTGACCAAAAACCCGGAACATGCTTCAAGCAGTCAGGTCGTTCCACATAATAAATCTTGGCTGTCACATTCAGATCAACCTGGAATACTGCAAGGAAACAGAAATATCCTCTTGTTTCAATATCATGCAAAGCAGATGAGAGGCCGAAGAACGAGAGCAGCTTGAAACAGAATGTAGGAGGTGGGACCATGCTGTCACCTCCATGTCTAATCACCCCACCAGAGCAGGAAGGGGCATAGCTCAGTGATCAAGCATCTGCTCCATGCACAGAAGCTGCCAGGTTATCTAGGTAGGGCTCGAGAAGTCCAAAACCCCAGAAAGCCACTGCCAGTCAGTGCAGGCAATATTGAGTTAGGTGGACCTGGACCGGTGGTTTTGATGCTCTGCAAGTCAGCTGCTAGGGAGATGAATTCAATGTCGTACTTTTCCAAACATTCCATCAGTGCAGTTATTTCAGCCTGTCCAATATAATGATCACCCTCTCTCCCCACCACCTGCCATGCGCTGATATGGAGTTTCTCCTGACACACACACAAGCCTGGAAAAGATGAGACTGAGAGGAGATATGAAAGCAAGCCATCTTCAGGTATCTCAAGGGCTGTCACATGGAAGATGGAGCAAGCTTATTTTCTCCTGCTCTGGAAGGTAGAACTCAAACCAATGGTTTCAAGCTACAAGAAAGGAGATTCAGACTAAACATCAGGAAGAAATTTCTGACAGCAAGAGCTATTCGACCGTGGAACAGACTCCCTTGGGAGGTGGTGGACTCTCCTTCCTTGGAATTTTTTAAGCAGAGGTTGGATGGCCATCTGTCATGGATGCTTTAGTTGAGATTCCTGCATTGCAGGGGGTTGGACTCGATGATCCTTGGGGGTACCTTCCAGCTCTATGATTCTAAGCCAATTTGGGGGCACAGGGAATGCATGGAAGGGAGAAGCCCCATGATGTCCTTGCACGGGCTTCTGCTAGTGTCATCACTTAGTTGAATCAGCCCTATGTTTCTATGTATTTGCGTGTGAACAGAGTCATAGCCTCCATCCAGCAAAGAGACTCATTTCCTGTACGAGTGTCATTTAGAGTTTTTCTAAGGCGATAAATAAATATGACCACATTAACAGGATTTAATGTGGATCTCTGTCGAGCGGTTCTGCTCAGTGCTGGGAAGGAGGAAAAAGTTGCAGGGCAAGTAGAAGTTTCAAGACAAACTGGATAGTTTGGAAAAACATAGTGTGTATTGGTGGAAGGAGATAATATCAGATTTGACAGCAGCCTGTGAAGTATTGGCTCTCTCTGGTACATAGGTGACCTCTGTGTATCGGTGTGGTTTTTCTTGCTTGCTTTTTGTCATGTTTCATTAGTTTTCACAGTGGGAAGAGCCGTGTGTTGACAGAACACACATATGGTTCAAAGGACAGGACACAAGCCCCTCTGGATGAATGAGAATGTCTTCTTCCAGATGATTGATCATACTAGATTTTAAGCAATAAATGCAGTTGCCACTCCTTTCTTGTGACAGGATGAAAAATGAATGTCAATGAATGCAATGAAACAAATTCTAATGTATTCCGAGTTAAACACAGAAGCAACTTCGGAGCACTCAAATTGCAAGAGCTGACGGTGGGGAAATCACAATGCTTTAAAAGAGGATTGGACAAAGTCAGGGGAGAGAGAAGCTGTCAGCAACTACTAGCCATGATGTCTGTGCTCTGCCTCCAAAGTTTTGTATGATACCGCATTGTAAGCTATGCCTCTTCTGTTGCTATGAGTAGGTCGGCCTCTGGTTATATCCTTAAACTGACTCCATTTACTGTATGTTCTGCATTGACTTAAACTTTTCAGGCATTAATTTAAAAGCTTTCTGTTTCTCCTCCCGGTTATATTATCCCCTCCCTTAGAGCTTTTCTGCTCCTTTGTTAGGAAAGGAATGGAAAACAAAGCTGCCAATATCATAATGACTTTCTACAAATCTGCAGTGTGACCCAAGCTTGGAATACTGAGCAAAGAACCAAATTTCTTCCCCCTCTCCTCTTGGGGTGGCTACTTTAAGGCTACATTTACACTATATGTTTAAAGCACATTTCCCCCCCCCCAAAGAACCATCAACACCACTACCTAGGGAGCAACTGTATATGCCTGTCAGAGGGGGAAACAAGCCTTTAAAACAGATTGGACATACACCACACTTTTTGCCAGTTTATTTTATGCCGGGTTGATCAGTCACATGACCAGGTTGGACAGGTTTAGGATCCAGCCTAAATCCCCCCCACTCTAGTCCCACTGCTGCCGCACCCCCCAAAATGACCCTTTTCCAGAGCTTATGACAGCTAAGAATCCACTGGTCAGCTTATCCACACATTCCTTTTGCTCCTCTTTCCCCAGGTCCACACTTTCAACACTCTGTGTCACAGCAGTATCCTTCCTTCCCCTGAACTTTTCTGCACAAAAACCCACTTTCTCATGCTGAATTGGAACAATCGTCAAATCAGGTTTTCAATGGATTGACGTTTGCTCCAATTAAGCTTTAAAGAATGGGGTTTTGATGGGAAAGCTCTGGAGCAAAAAGAGGGGTGGATGGGCTGCTTGGCCATGGAGCTTTAAGTTGCCGACTGTGCCTGGAAAGAGTGAAGGAAAAGTAAGTGTGGCTAACAGGACCGTCTTAAGCATATGCGGCGCCAGGGTGAAAAGATCCTCCCGGCATCCCGGCAGGTTGCCTAGAGTTGTTGGCTTTTTTTAGGCGGGGGGACCCCAAAGTTGTTGACCTTTTTTTAGGGCAGGCCAGTGAAGCGCGCATGGCAGAGCTAGCCTGGCCAGCCACCTCAGCATCAACAGTCGAGCCCGAGGTGGCGGCAGCAACTGAGCGAAGCTGAGTGCTTCGTGTGAGCAGCGTGTGCTGGGCAGGCCTCTCAACGGCCTCCCAATCCCAGGCATGCAGGAGAGCGGAGCTGGCCGGCTTTCTCAGCACCTTGCTTGCCTGCAGCAGAAAAGCTGTGGCACTCCGATGGGCTCTGCTCCGCTCAGCAGTGGCTGTTGGCTCTTCCCAATCTCCAGACTCCAAATCTCGGCCCTGGATTCTCGGCCTGGCACCCCTGAGACCCTGACGCCCGGGTGCCTCACACCCCTAGCGCCTATGGGTAAGACGGCCCTGGTGGCTAAGCCCTAAATCAGGATGCAGGTGATCACCTACAGATTGCCTGGCTGCTAACTCACTCAGGTATTGATAGGATTTCTCCTGTATTGTCGGTTTCTAGCTCCTCTTTCTTCTCCCCTTGGCCTGTACAATATTTGTGGAGCATAAGCCCTATGAAGTACAAATTTGGGCAAGATTACTTTGATGTAAGCAGACTTAATTGGCCCAGTGGAATTTTTGAATCCCCCCCTCTTTGAACAACTGACCCATGCACCATTCACTGTGGATGTGGCAATCACGTTCACAAGCATTGCTTGACGACCAAACCTGCATTTCTGATATATGAGTGTGTCTTCTTTAGTGTATAAATTAAACAGCAACTCGGTGTACTTCATTTAATCCAGAAAAGAAGATAAAGGATCAAAGTTGCACACCTGGTATGGTGCTAATTTAAAAGTCTCACAACCCAACGCGCACACATGTACACACACACAAAATGTGCCCTATAAAACTTAATGAACAAGAAAATTAAGATTCCTTGTTTTCAGATACTTTTGTGCTTAATGAGAGAGTTGTCTGTTTTGTGGCCAACCCAAAGTGCTTGTAAATCAATTTCCTTTCTTTCTTTTGCAATACGCTTTGATAAGTTTCCTCCCATTATTGGGCCATATTTCATATGTTAATCCACCCCATGCTCTTTTTTTCCCTTTCCAAAGATTTGTACCCAGTGTCCTGGGGCATAAGTATTTAATGAGGCAGTACACTGAAATAATAAGTTGTCGGAGCAGTTCAATAATGAACTAATAAGTTGCTAAAACCCTAAAACAGCTACCTGAAGTGGCTTCCTCTGTCTGTTGAATGCAGGGGTGGGGAACCTGTGGTTCTTCTAATGTTGTTTGACTCTAGCTCCCAACATTCCTGGCCATTGGCCATGCTGTTTGGGGCTACTGGGGGTTGGAAGTCCAACCCCATCTGAGGACGACAGGCTCCCCAACACTGTCCTAATGACAGGGCTGGCCCTACCAATGCAGGCTTCTTTCTTGGGGGTGGGGGAGGATAGCTACCTGTTGCAAACATGAGTGGCAAGCGGGACTTATTCCACTGGCTATTGGGTACTTGGGGACCCTGCACAAGGGATTTTGATGGAGGTGGGACAGCCCACCTGCCAAAGTTAGCCTATGGCCCCTGGATCCAAGCAGGTTTACCACCTTGATACATATGGACCAGATTCTCAGCATTCCTGTAGCCTCCTTTAGATGTGCATGAAGTGACTTCATATGATAAACATGCTCAATTAACGCACAAAGGGGGTTTGTGTCTCACCTGCAAACAGGCTGTCCAACCAGCTTCAGGAGCTGAAGGTGGGAGTCTTTAGTTTTGCATGGAGCAAATCCACACCTTCTGTTGCTCTTCAGCTCCAGTCCCATTCAGAGGCTGGTTGGGAGAACCTTGAAACTTGAGTCGGCTTGGTATAATCATTTATTATCAACTGCATGAACTACAAATCTGCCCAGAATCTTCTTATATTCAAGTATACCAGAACCCATTAACACAATTCCATTACTGACCCAGTAGTTTTTCTTAATGATAGTTCAGTCTTGGTTCTACTCCCAGTGAATAAGTAGCTAAAAATAAATTTCAGGTAGTCTTGCAGCACTGAAATATTAATGACTGTATGGAGGGCTTGATCTTGCAAGCCAAAGGAAAATCAATAGCATTGTGCAGGTGGAGGGAATGTACTATGGGATGGTAAGGAAACAGATTACACTGCATAAGTGCTTTGATTCTCTTGTTGGCTATATCACTGGATGCCATTTCAAAACTTGTCTAATTGAAGTGTTCCAAGCTCTCACAAAGGGGACCATTTGTACACTGTAGGCATCAAAGTATTGCCACATTGGGAAAAGAAAGCTAGTCTCTCTGCAGATTTTCTCATGGGAAAGGACATCCTCATGAAGGCATTCTCAAATGATTGCACACATGTAATTTGAAATAACTATATGAGCACTGAAAACAAAAAACCCACCCCCATTATATGTGTTTTTCTCAAAATCGAATTATTGTTGAATCAGGAGCGACACATACACAGTTAAGCAGTTCCGTGTAGTTCAGTAGGGTTTCCTTAGAGGCTTGGATTCAAGACAAGATTCCTCATTTGACCCCCATACCCCTCCATACCCTTTGGAAATTTACCTCATGTGCCTAAACAGTTTATTGCTGAACAAAGAGTTCCTTCCAGAACATAACTCGCCTCTTTACCAGAACTCCATGCTAGTTCTTGCTGAATAATGAGAGCAAGTTCTCTAGGGCGAAGATGGAGATGTGGTCCTCCATGTGTTGTTGGACCACGACTCCCATCATTCTTGACCATTAGCCATGTTGTCTGGGGGCTGGTGGGAGTCCAACAGGTCCACTGGTTGCCTGCCCCTGCTGTAGAGTAGCTTTCCCCAACCTGGTTCTCTCCAGATCTGCTACAACTTTTAGATGCCAGAGCAAGCAAGGTCAAGGGATGATGTGTGTTGTAGTATGAAGCATCTGGAGGGCATCAAGTTGGAGAAGGCTGCTGGGAAGGCCCAGGTCAGCCTTTGTATGGAAGGGCCACTTCAGACACGAGATGGAGCATGGCAAGCCAATAGGATTACCACTGCTTCTTCATGCTGTTTTATAGTAAGAGCTGCTGTTATACATCCTTTGTGTGGCCTCCTCTTCTTAATACTTGTCAGGGGAAGCGCTGTTGTATTTGGCTGCTGTGGGAACGGGATGCTGAGTTAGAAGGGCCACTGGCCTGTTCCAGCTGACTCTTCTTTTGATAATACCCCATTGAGTTCTTGTGTTGAAGAAAGATGGATGCCTGGAGGAAATGTGGTTACCTGCCATCAGCCCATAAATTTTGCTTCCATCTCCTCATGCCACGATGTTTTCAGGATTTATTCCCAGCTACATATTTCACACAATATTGGGCTCGGCTTTATTTATTTATTTTGGCAGCGGGGGAACTGAGCCTTACAGGGGCAACACACTAATTTCTTTTGGGAAAGAGATGCCCGTAACAATCAATTAGTAATATTGAATACAATCCCACTTTCCAGCACAACTCAATTTCTTGGTGCGTTTGATATATGCCTGTAGGCCTCAAAAGAATGGTAAACACAGCAAAGGATCAATAATGTGGACGTTATTTTCTGCCATGATCACAGAATGATCCTCCTCAAGAGGTCTTTGTTTCTCATTACAGGTTGGACTCGGTTGTGATATTAAAAAAATGACAAACCATATAAGCTATAAAATGACATTTTAAAACAATGCGTCTATAAACAGCTCGATGGTCTGTGCTGTATTTTATACATGCAGCCTGAAGAATTTTTTAAAAAGCCATGCTGTTTTATCTTTTTACATGCTCTGGAGCTAATTCTCTATAAAAGGTCAGAAATACCATATTTTTCCACGTATAAGAGACAACCCCTATTTTTTAAAACCCCAAATTAATGAATCAATATTTCTTGAGTTGTTCGCTATCCATGTATAAGATGACCCCCAATTTTGGCCTTTTTGTTGTTGTTTTTTAGCAAAGAACATCATCTTATACAGTGGTACCTCAGTTTAAGTACACAATTGGTTGTGGAAGTCCGTACTTAACCTGAAGCGAACTTTCCCATTGAAATTAATGGAAAGTGGATTAATCTGTTCCAGACGGGTCCATGGAGTACTTAAACTGAAAGTACTCAAACCGAAGCATACTTAAACCGAGGTATGACTGTACACTGAATAATATGGTAAGTACAGTGTTTTGAGGTAAAGATCTTCAGGAATTGCTTTAAACTACTACAGCATTAAACTAATTCCTTCCCTGCTAACAACCCTAGTGCCAGGGCCAGCTGGTCTATTAGGGCAAATTGAGCACTCCCCCCCCCCCCCCACTAACCACATTCTTCTCTCAGTCAGCTCCCACTTGCTGCCTTCCTTACATTCACTTGTGGGGTGCCTCAGGGCTCTGTCCCCTTCCCCAATGCTTTTCAACATCTATACCAGGAGTAGGCAACCTAAGGCCCGTGGGCCAGATGCAGCCCAATCGCCTTCTAAATCTGGCCCATGGACGGTCTGGGAATCAGCGTGTTTTTACATGAGTAGAATGTGTCCTTTTATTTAAAATGCATCTCTGGGTTATTTATGGGGCCTGCCTGGTGTGTATACATTAGTAGAATGTATGCTTTTATTTAAAATGCATCTCTGGGTTATCTGTGGGGCATAGGAATTCGTTCATTCCCCCCCCCAAAAAAAAATATAGTCAGGCCCACCACATGGTCTGAGGGACGGTGGACCAGCCCACGGCTGAAAAAGGTTGCTGACCAGTGAATGTCCTGTGTGAGTCGTGACCGGTTGTACTCTTGCAAAATAAAGTATACTATTCACTGTATCATATAATATATTTCAACAGAAATGAGTCAAAATTTAATGGAAAAAGCAGAAGACCCAGCGGATCGGTTCATACTCTAATCAGTTCATGGATCAGGTCCAAACATTTGTACATATCTGTTCCACCTGCGTCTGTTCATAAAGTCCCAGCAATCCACATACTGTAACAAGTAGTTTCATTTCCACAGAATCCTATTCCAAAGACAAAGACATTCCGGTTTCTCACAATCACCTTATTAGAACATTTCAACATTTAGTACACCGTGACCCAAATATTAGAGAGAAGAAGTTAAGGAGTAGCAGGCAGTATAATTTGGGTAAGCAGGATTCTTTAATCCTGAACAAACTTACTGTTGATAAAAATCTAATTATAAAACCAGCAGACAAAGGGGGTGCTATTGTACTAATTAATAAGATTGACTATATCAAGGAAGCAGAGAAGCAACTAAGCAATCCAAATTTCTACTTGCCTATACCTAGTGACCCTACCACATCAGTGAAAAATAAATTACAGGTCATTCTTAATGAAGCTGTATCTTTAGGCTATATATAAATGAAAGTTTAGCTGATTTTTTATGTCCCGATTACACTAGGGTGCCAATATTCTATACACCAGCGTTTCTCAACCGGTGTTCCGCGGCACAGTAGTGTGCCGCGAGACACTGACTGGTGTGCCGCGACGTGCGGCGAGGAAAAGGGCGCTTTGCATTGCTGACGGACTTCCGGCGAGGCAAGATGGCGCGCGGCACGGCAGCGCGAAGCTCCTGAGAGCGACCAGCGTGCCCGTGCCGCCAGCCTAGCCTCCGGACCACCGGAACCGCCGCCGCCGGTACGCGGGCACCAAGTGAGCCCGGCGGATCGACCGGGGAGCCGCTGGAGCCCCCCCCCCCGCGACCCCACCGGAGCGACACCGAAAGCGCCCGGCTGGAGGATCGACGGACCCCTAGGCTCCGCGGCAGCTGCGTGGGCGTCGGAATCACCCGGCAGATCAATCGGGGAGCCGCTAAAGCCCCCCAGTGAGCCCGCCTGCGGCCGGGAAGAGCTCCGAAGCCCGGGACCTCCCACCACGCGACGGCCCTGCCTCGTCGCCGCAGCCGTCGCCACCCCAGCCGCCAAAGGAGAAGAGGAAAAGGAGGGAGCCCCCCCCCAGGTGAGGGAAAAAGGGAAAGATAGGGAGGAGAGGGCCCCTCGCCACCCCCCAACCCAGGTGAGAGCGCCTGGTGGGTCCGCCTGGCTACCGCGCAGCAGTTCTTCAGTGGCATGCTTTACGTCTCCCCTCCAAACTAAACTAAATATAGGGCGGCACAGAGTTGGTGTGCCGCGGGATTTTTTTTCATAGAACAAGTGTGCCGTGGCCCAAAAAAGGTTGAGAAACACTGCTATACACTTCCGAAAATACACAAAAATGTGCTCCCACCACTGCGTAGACCTATTGTGTCCATGTCAGGATCATTGTTGGAAGATTCTGCACAATATATTGACACATTTCTACACCCCTTTACAAAAGAAACCCTGTCTTACATTAAGGATACAAAACATTATAACCCTTATTGAAAATTTGCATGTTACTCCACATAGTATTATTGCTACATGGGATGTGTCGTCCCTATATATCAATGTACCTCTGGATACAGTAAAATCTCAAATCCAAGAACTGCTAATGGATTATAATCAGTCTTCACCACCAGTACATTTTTTAAATGGAGATTCTGGATTTAGTTTTACCTAACAATTTTTTCAAGTTTGGTTCGAAGTATTTTATTCAAAAACAAGGTGTAGCCATGGGCTCTAAATGTGCCCCCAGTGTGGCCAATATCTTTATGAGAAATTTTGATTTAGAACATATTACAATGGTACCTCTACTTACGAATTTAATGCGTTCCGAACGCACTTCGTAAGTCGAAAAAATTTGTAAGTCGAATCCCATAGGAATGCATTGGGAGAAAAAATTTGTAAGTCGAAGCAACCCTATCTAAACATTCGTAAGTAGAAAAAAATCCTATCTAAACAGCATCCAAGATGGCAGACGGAGCTCCATTCGTAAGTAGAAACATTCGTAAGTCAAGTCATTCGTAAGTAGAGGTACCACTGTACTCATAATAACCCATTCAGTGAGTACATCCTGTTTTATGGCCGGTATATAGATGATTTGATATATTTATATTTTCTGAGGATATTTTTGAACCGTTCAACCGCTGGATCAATAGTGTAGGTCCACACTTGACCTCTGAAGGAACATCAAGTCCACATTGTTTACCTTTCCTTGATCTAGAAATTTTTGTGGATGAATCAAGAATTAAAGTCATAGCTGTCAAGTTTTCCCTTTTCTCGCGCGAAAGCCTATTCAGCATAAGGGAGTTTCCCTTTAAAAAAGGGAGAACTTGACAGCTATGATTAAAGTGTGTCCTTATAAGAAAAGTACAGATAGAAACTCCTTGTTACATTACAGATCTAACCATCCCAAACATCTCTGTGATAACCTTTCCTTAGGTCAGTTTCTAAGATTAAAACACAATTCATTGGACCCACAAGATTTTAAAGCCCCCATTCAAAAATACTTTCTGCAGCCTTATTACAATGAGGTTATCCAAACTCAGTCATAACAACTGCCATCAAAAACAAAAACAATTAAGAGAAAGGTCGACCCTCCTTACATCTGTTTCACATGTTAATATAAGATTTTCGTATATTTACGCTTCCCTAGAATACAACCATATGACTTTCGAAACTGAGAAAATCATTAGGCGTCATTGGCACATTCTTAAGGACATCCCGGGGTGTGATAGCATCCCCTTTTTTGCCAAATGAACCACAAAGTCATTAAAAGATATATTGGTGCACATGGATTTAAAATCCACACTCACACAATATATGTTGTCCAGTCCTCCACATGGGTTTTTTTTTTTTTAGATGTGGGCATTGTACATCCTGTAAATATGCTCTACAGGTAAAAGAGTTTACTAATAAAGAAGGTTTTAAGTTCGTTTTACAGGCATTTGCCACATGTGCTACTCCATGTGTAATTTACGTGATTAGGTGTCCCTGTGGTTTGTTGTATGTAGGTCATGCTCTCAGGCCTATAAAAGTAAAAATATCAGAGCACAGTTCTAGGATTAGGAACAATGTAATAGATTAACCACTACACCACACTGGCTCTTTGCCAAACATGTTGTCCACTATATGTTTCAGACTTAACAACATGGGCTAAAGTCGCTTCTGGGGCCCCTCTGGGATTAGGGGCCCTGAAGCTTAAGCTAGTAAAAAAAAAGTGTTTTGAATGCATTATAAATATGCAACACCAGATGGTGATGAAGAGCAAAAAAAAATTCTTTGCAATTTTTTCCTGTGTTCCCCCCCCCCTGTGTGTAGATCTACCCTAAGCAACAGTTGAGGGAGGGGTTCCAACCTATTTGGCCTCTGACACAAAGCTGCTTCCTTTGTTACCATAACGGCCCATACATAGTGGGCCATAACAAAGCAACTTGCCTGGCTATTCCAGCAATGGAATCCTTATTGGATCCAGGAATTAGCAGGGACTCAGGCATGCAGCCTATTCAACTCTCCAGACTCAAACAGTATATACTGAAACAAAATAAAAAAATTCCTTCCAGTAGCACCTTAGAGACCAACTAAGTTTGTCATTGGTATGAGCTAACAGTATATACTGAGCAGTGTTATTCCAGTTTTTCCCTTCTCTCCAATGGAAAGTAGGTATCAAGTATAGGTATATCATACTGACCTCTTTAGCCTTCTAGCTTTTCATTTTGAAGCTGCGAGAGGATTTAATTTTCTGCGAAAGACCCTTTGGCATGAGCTACCTGGGGTTGGCTATAAGATTAAAAACTGATATCTATTGAAGAGGAAAATTATAAAAGCTTCAATGATTTTAAATCAGAGGCCATAAGAGAAGATAGAATATCTTGATAATCATGCCCAGGGCTTGGGTTCCCTGTTGGGAAAGGCAATTTAATATTTTGGTGTGTTTCAGTTCCCCCCAAAATCCATTTCATCACAGCCAAAGAACGGCCTGAGTGCTCTCAGATGTTTTCTAATATTACACTCCTGTGATAAGACCCTTTTATTTTTTATCTGGGTGAGAGAAAACAAATTGCTACCATGTGGGAGCAAAGCCAGCTTCTAGTAATTAACTTGTTACAACAACATTTGGGACCAGATTTAATCTTTCAGTGCTTTGACAGCTAGAACCGCCTCTCAGCCTGAAAGAGCAATGTAAAGGGCAGCGTTAGTTCGGGCTCAGATGAGAATCGGAATAATGTTAAGGAAGGGCTTGTCCACACTTTGCTTGCCCCAGTCCTAGAAAGCATGGGTCTGAGTGGTTTTCTGCTTGTCCTGTGCTTTCTGGCCGTGGGTCCAAGCAGAAATGCAGGTGAGCTTTTAGGTGAGCGGAAATGCAGGTGAGTGCTCTTCCTGATTTGTTTCCAGAGAGTTTAGACAATGTTGGCTATTTAATGAGCATTAATGTTGCATCACATCATGGGATTTTCCCATCGCAGACCATATTGCTAAAAAAACTGAGAAGTGGGTTTGTCATGCGAGATGTCTCCTGACCAAGTATAATTACACGATCTGAATTTGCTGGTATGTGATGGACTTCCATGTGAAAGTTGCAACCGTCTGGAAGTGCCCTGACTTAAGTCCATTCATTTCAGCGTGTCTACTCTGAGTAGGACTTAGCTGGCTACTACCCAATGTCTTCTGTTCCAGCTTGAGATTGCTCACAAGAGCCATTACATGCCCTCATCTTTCCTGTCCATAAGGACTCTATAATTCCTTTAAAAGGAAAATGATAAACTGATGTTATCTGTGGAAAATGATAAACTGATGTCGAGAGATCTCTCCTCCATTGAAGTGAGTGGGGAAGTCTGCAAACACAGAAACTTCCTATGTCAAAAACAGCACACAAGCAGCTCTGTTGTTTCTTCCTCCCGGCACTGTTCCTCCTGTTTTCCATGCTGCTCAGCAGTAGCAGAAGATTCTGAGGCGAGCTGTGGAGGAGGAAGGTGGCTTCTCTGGCTAGGCTCTAGCTAACCTGAGGATCTGGATCCTGTAAGCAGGGGACCTGAGAATGGCAGGCAAAGCTGGGGGTGGTGGTGTTGCCACAAGTTGTAAATGAAGGAACTGAGAGCAGGAGAGAAGCAATGAGGATCTGGTCTTAAGACAAGTGATAACCTTTGCGTGTGTTATTTGGTTTTTTGTCTGCTATTTTGCAGAATCGTAGAATCGTAGAGCTGGAAGGTTCCCCAAGGGTCATCTAGTCCCAACTCCCTGAAATGCAGGAATCTCCGCTAAAACATCCGACCTCTGCTTAAAAACCTGCAAGGAAGGGATAAATCCTTAAAACATTCGAATTTGGCTGATCTGTCACTGCTTGGTTGAGAAGAGGAGAAGACTCAAATGAACTCCCAGTATGCATCTTCAAGCAAGGTGGGAGGATCCCTATTGGAGAGTGTTGGGGTCACATTAAGAAATAAACATAAAATAAAAGTCCTACACAAGTATATGTACGTAATGCTGTTCACGTGTAGATGAGAATGTCTGGCAACAGTAGAGTGGTTTCCCCTTCCATTGCAACCAGTGGCAGCCAGCCTCACTATCCTTTGCTTTTATCTTGTTGGCCAAAAGAAATACTTCCTGAGTTAAATCACAATTCCCATTTCAACCCTGTCCATCTGCATCGGGGGCTTGTCTTTGTAATTAACTGCGCTGGCATAACTGCAATTTCTGTTTCAGCAATGGCCTTGTATGTATGGGGGGAGAGTTTGACCCCCAGGAAAACAATCAGATTCAAGCAAGTAGAGTAAAGTAGGGCAAGTTCTAAGTTCAGGCTAGGCTTGGCTTTCCGGGGCACTATTTACTATTAATTATTGTTAATTACCCATCATCCTAAGGTCCCAGGGTGGGTTAAAAAGGTAAAGGACCCCTGACAGTTAAGTCCAGTCACAAACAACTCTGGGGTTGCGGCACTCATCTCGCTTTACTGGCCGAGGGAGCTGACATTTGTCCGCAGACAGTTTTTCCGGGTCATGTGGCCAGCATGACTAAGCCGTTTCTGGCGAAACCAGAGCAGCGCATGGAAACGCCGTTTACCTTCCTGCTGGAGTGGTACCTATTTACCTACTTGCAGTGCGACGTGTTTTCAAACTGCTAGGTTGGCAGGAGCTGGGACCAAGCAACGGGAGCTCAACCCGTCGCAGGGATTTGAACCGCCGACCTTCCGATTGGCAAGCCCTAGGCTCAATGCTTTAGATCACAGTGCCACCCGCATCCAGGGTGGGTTACAACAAATTAAATTACAGTTTAAAACAGTACAAAAAAGGAACCCATTGCAATTCAAAAAAATGGGTGGGGTCTCAGCACCAATCAACCTCAGACTGAGACTTAAATGAGAACTGTAGCTTTTTGTTTGAGGAGCAAATTCTGCCATTACTGGGAGGAGCCTCTCATTTAAAAGGACCAAGCGTGCTCGTCCACACTTCCGCTTGTTCCGTGTCTGGAAAGCATGAGGACAAATGGTTTTCTGCTGGACCCATGTTTGCTAGGCAATTTCCCTCTTGTCCCACTCCCTTCCCAGGGAAAACCTGCTCTTTAGCTTTAAATCAGAACAAACAGCAGTCTGTGGAAAACCCAATTGCTATTTGTTCCAATTGTGCTCTAAAGAGTTGTTTCCCTTGGTGGAAAGCAGAGGCACAAAGGAAAGGGTGGATAAGCCCAGAGTCAGAGGAGGGCAACATAACCTTTTTGGGCTGGAGAGGTATGGGCACACCTGGGATACCACTTGGGGTTGGCTCCAAAGACAATTCCCTGTCCATAGCTGTCAAGTTCTCCCCTTTTTTTTAAGGGAAATTCCCTTATGATGAATAGGCTTCCTCACAAGAAAAGGGGAAACTTGGCAGCTATGTCCCTGTCTCACTATTAATCCCTGGTTTCAACCCTTGAAGAGAGGGTGTCATGACAATTGCATATACTGTAAGCCAAAAAATTTCCCTTGGGTTTTTGCCAAATTGTTTTCATCACTCTTGAATGCTGTGCTGTAATTTACAAAGATTATAGATTCCACTTTCAGAAGGTTTCCCCAGAGTGAAGTAATGATATCCTCAACGAACACCCAGAGTAAATGAAATGCAATTGCATTTTTATTATGTTGATTATTTAAATTAGCTTCACATGCATTTTAATTTGTATTCAGGAAACTGAAATCCATGTCTCAGCAGAACATATAGGAAAGGACAATAGGGCTGGTTGTGTGTTTAATAATAATGTAATCCCCCCACTAAAAATTAGTTTTTTTAGGGCAGTCATTAGATTCCAATGATCATCAAAGTCAACAGTGTATAATAATTATCTGGTATCAAAATGTGTTAAAAATAAAAGGTGAAATCTTCCAAAGGGGTTTTATTTCAATTCCCCCCCCCCATTGTGAAATAAATATTGTCCTTGTTGATTTCGTCCTAATGAGTCACTGCAATACCTGAGTGTCTAATTTATAATAATGGCCAGTTTAATGTTAAAAATTAATACCTACAATTAATTGAAACCACAACTTCAGTGCTTTCTGTGCATATAATCAGTAGGAGGGGCTGTTGAGTGAGAAATGTTTGTCTAATGTTTCACAACATTATAAAACACATCACTGACCCGTGGAGGGGGAAAAAATGTGGAGCTATTACCGGTAGCTATTTTTAGATGACAAGCACCTGCTATTCCTTTGACACTCTCTTCTCTTCAGTCTATCTTCACCAGGTTGAAGAAACAATATTGCAATAAAGTACCAGCCTGAATGGCGAGTCTTGTTGATCTTTTGGTTGAAATCAAGCAGAGGCGTAGCATTCTTCCTCATGATATGCATCCTAACCTCTCTTTTTTTACCCATTTTTCTTTCTTTTTATCAGAACAGAAAATTGAACGAGAATTTATCTCTGGCTTGCAATCATTTTGCTATGAACGTTTCAGAATTTCATCCCACTTAACCTACAGTGGTGAGCACTATGCATTGCACCGCACACTAAAGTCTCAGTTTAGTGCAGATGTGGGGGAACCTTTTCCATCCAAGGGCCACATTCTCTTCCGGGCAACCTTCTGAGGGCCACATGCCAGTGGCGGGAGGGGCCAGAGGCAAAAGTGGATGGAACTAGGGCAATGTATAAGTTGAAATAATAATAATAATAATAATAATAATAATAATAATAATAATAGTTTCCTTTGTACAGTGGGCTGTTTTGTGCACACACCTCTCATCCTGGCAAACAAGAGTCATGGTCAGAATTCAAGAACACCAGGCAGAAATACTCAGAGGATCAATGATAGGAGTGGCCTGGTGAGAATTATGAGGGTCAGGTAAAAAGGTCTGGAGCATCGCATTTCACCCCTAGGCTTTCTCTAGTCGCATGGGACTAAATAGAAGGAGTGAAGCAATGTAAATACCAATATGGCACCTGTATATGTTGTCCTGTGGATCAAATGGCAGTGGGGAAGGCTTGGTTTCTAGATAAGTTCTCCTATTAATATTTTAAAATAGGTAGAAGAATCCTGTTCCTGAATCTCCCACATCAACTTTAGGACGCTTCCAGACTTTCACTATTTTCAGTTGGGATCCAAATACTTGCTGGCAAATTCAGGTTGCGCAACTGAAGTCGACTGGAGAGCTCTTATACCGCAAACCTGCCACAAAATCAGACTTCTTGCAATATGGAAAGTGGCGAGAAAACATGGGCATAGCCAGGGTTGTTGTTTTTTTAGGGGGGTGCAGGCTTTATGTTGGGGTGGGGCAGAACTGAGATATGTGTGATGCAATTGGTCAGTTAAGTATTTCTATCTATTTACTTGATTTGGGGGGGGAGCTGCCCCCCTACCTTCCTAGCTATACCCATGCGCGAAAATGCACTGGGAAGTATGGAAGGACACTTGCAATGTCATGTATCCCCCTCACATACAAATTTGAATGAATGCTCAAACAAACTGCTGTGGTCTAATCTCCCTGCAAGCAAATCAGGATGAATGCGTGATAAACTGGTAATCTGGAAGCGGCTTTAGTTTGGCTCTCAGAATCACTGACTTCATGTCCTCAGTGCCACCCCACCCCATGGGCGTAGCTGGGGTAAATAAATAAAAATACTTAACTAACTGATCAACATAAAGCCTGCCCCCCCCCCCAAATCCTGGCTACTTCCCATGTTTTGGACACAAAGGTTTGAAGTGAGGATCCAGCTATCTCTTTTTTGCAGGCTTATGTGCCACATGAATTAGAATCGAGAAGAATATGAACGAAACTTTCCTACAAGCGGGAGACATCCTCAGGGTACCATATGCATTTATATTTCATTGCAAGGCAGATAATGCGAGCAATGAATTCCTTGGCCATCGTGAACATTACGCTCCACATTTTGGAAGGTATTTTATTAAAGCTTTCATTAAACATAGAATTTAACTCAATTATATATTGCCAGGAGAAGCCGCAAATGCAGCAGTTATTTAAAAAGCCACAATCACAATCATTTTGGAGCAGATCTTGCCAGAGCAGATGCAGACATCTTTGCACGAGTCTTAACTCATAATGAATAAATAGGGCAATAATGCAATAAACAATTAAAATAAGATTTACTCTGCAGAATATCTGCCACAAAGCAAAGGAGAGAGAATGAGCTGTTTTGTTCCCGGGATTAATCTTTTCTCCTTTCTTTTAACACAATACAATCCCAGTTTTTAATCAAATGTTCCTTGGAAAGATGATTATTCCTTATTGTTCATATTGATCTATTCCATGTTCATCCTTTAATTTCCATTTTATTGTGGTTCATTTATATATTTATTACATGTTTCTCCAAGGAACTTGGTATACATGGTTCTCTGCCACCATTCAATTCTCACAACAACCCTGTGAGGTACGTCAGGCGGAGAAGGCGCAAGGTCACCCAATGAGCTTAACATCTCGGGAAGATATGAATTTGAATCTTGCTGGTGCTAGTCCAACACTCTACACCCCAAGGGTGTAGAAGATCCAGCCTACCTCTTAGTTTTTAACAGGATAATTTTTTGAGGGAAATTATGTGTTTTAAAGGTATAATGTGTAAGCAGCCATAGTAGAATGGTAAGACTGGCCCTGCTCATATATAAACGATTTTTTTAAAAAGGATATTAGAAAAAGCACCATGGCATAATTATTTCTTTGACACGATCAAAGAGCACACTCTGTTTTAAAAATAAAACAGTAAATTCCCTTTCTGAGGCTGACCTGCTCATAAACAAAACGTCTGTGCAGTTAACAGAGTCGGTTTCTCTACATAATGGTGTTGCTCCGACTGACCTGCTCAAATAAAAGAGATACATTATGATGGGAGAAGTACTGAGCAGAAGATAATTATCTGAACCAGTGAACTTCCAAGTATCCTTAAAATAGTGTTGTTATTTTTATATATCTGCTGTTTGCTCGAATCTGTCATCATCCGTGACATTTTCCTCTAAAGAGTTGGATGTGTTTGTTTGTTTGTTTGTTTTTTAAAAGCAGTGTTCAGGAAACTGTGAGAAGTTACCGCACTCTCCTGTCGGGTATACATGAATTTGAAGTTCCTTCATATTACTTGCCGTATACATAGGGCATGATTCGGTCAAAGTTAAATTGGATCAAGACCATTAAATTGGCTGAACAGGCGAGACTGAGTTAAGCCTATGTTTAGACCATGTGCGTTGCCAATGAGAGAGGGTGGGCAGCAGCCTGGCTGATTGCCTCGGATGCGTTTGCAAAGTCCATTATTATTATTTTTGCATTTATTTATACTGCGTCTTCTTCCCTTATGGTACACACATGGCAGCTTATAGATAAAAACAAGAATTGCTAAAAACAAAGAGAAAACAATCATTTAAAAACAATTAAACATCACTAGAATTAAAACTATATACAAATATAATGGGACAAGGGTGGTGCTGTGGTCTAAACCACCAAGCCTCTTGGGCTTGCCGATTGGAAGGTCGCCAGTTCGGATCCCCACGACGGAGTGAGCTCCCATTGCTCTGTCCCAGCTCCTGCCAACCTAGCAGTTCGAAAGCATGCCAGTGCAAGTAGATAAATAGGTGCCACTGCGGTGGGAAGGTAAACGGCGTTTCTGTGCACTCTGGTTTCCGTCACGGTGTCCCATTGTGTTTTAGTCAGAAGCGTTTTAGTCATGCTGGCTACATGACCCGGAAAAGCTGTCTGTGGACAAACGACAGCTCCCTCAGCCTGAAAGCGAGATGAGCGCCGCACCCCATAATCAAATTCAACTGGACTTAACCATCCAGGGGTACATATATAACATCTGTTGAAAAATACCCATAACTACAATTAAAAACAATACGACACCAGCCCTTTCATTAAAAGCAGTCAATTCCCCAAAGCCAGTTGAAACAAGAAAGTCTTCACCTGCCGGCAGAAAGAAAACAAGGAGGGAGCCAGTCTAGCTTCTCCAGGGAGGGAGTTCCAAAGTCCGACACTCTGACCACAACAGTGGCTCTCTTCTTTATAGTATTGTTACAAAAATCTGGTGCCTGCCCCTCTCCTTGCCAAGCGGTGGCAAGAGCTCATGTGGCACCCATACAGGATCTGTGTTCCTTTGGAGAATGGAAGACACGGAGGAGAATGTTGTGGCTGTTGCATATAAGTCCAGGCAATGGGGTTGCGACAATCTCTTTATTCACAGCAGACAAGTAAAAGACAAAGACCAACTCCCAGCCTACTGCTATATATATGTAGCCAACTGGGCCATCCTACAAACTCCAGGTGAAACTAATTAAACTAACTAAAACAGTCACTCCTAGCCTTAACTCCTTCTTGGGTACTCTGCTCCTGTGTTGTGCCTGCTATTCAATACACAACAGTGGCTTTAAGAAATATGGTTTATTCCAGTGTTTCTCAACCTTTTTTGGGCCACGGCACACTTGTTCTATGAAAAAAAATCCCGCGGCACACCAACTCTGTGCCGCCCTATATTTAGTTTAGTTAGGAGGGGAGACGTAAAGCATGCCACTGAAGAACTGCTGCGCGGTAGCCAGGCGGACCCACCAGGCGCTCTCACCTGGGTTGGGGGGTGGCGAGGGGCCCTCTCCTCCCTATCTTTCCCTTTTTCCCTCACCTGGGGGGGGGCTCCCTCCTTTTCCTCTTCTCCTGGGGTGGCGACGGCTGCGGCGACGAGGCAGGGCCGTCACGTGGTGGGAGGTCCCGGGCTTCGGAGCTCTTCCCGGCCGCAGGCGGGCTCGCTGGGGGGGGGCTTTAGCGGCTCCCCGCTTGATCCGCCGGGCGATTCCGACGCCCACGCGGCTGCCGCGGAGCCCAGGGGTCCGTCGATCCTCCAGCCGGGCGCTTTCGGTGTCGCTCCGGTGGGGCCGCAGGGGGGGGCCTCCAGCGGCTCCCCGGTCGATCCGCCGGGCTCACTTGGCGCCCGTGTACCGGCGGTGGCGGTTCCGGCGGTCCGGAGGCTAGGCTGGCGGCACGGGCACGCTGGTCGCTCTCAGGAGCTTCGCGCTGCCGTGCCGCGCGCCATCTTGCCTCGCCGGAAGTCCGTCAGCAATGCAAAGCGCCCTTTTCCTCGCCGCACGTCGCGGCACACAAGCCGGTGTCTCGCGGCACGCTACTGTGCCGCGGAACACCGGTTGAGAAACGCTGGTTTATTCGCTTACTTACACCTTCAGTCTGCATGGAGGGAGCCCAGTTCTTACTGGATGGCCCACAGCAGTGCAGGCAACCTTCCACCTCCCTGCCCAAGACAGATCTCCCCCCTTCCTCCTTCTTCTTTCCAGAAACCCTTTTCCTGTGCCCTCAAACATACACCCCACCACCTTGGTAATGTCTCACTCCCCAATGGCCCATCAACACCTGTGGTCACGGGTTCACGGGTTTGCTCTTCCCCCAGCCAACCCAGGAATTCCCTGTTTGGCACAGTTCTGCACTTTAATCCATATCCCAATTGATCAAAACCTTGCATTAATTTCTAGGGTTGGGGGAATTCCTCCCCTCCCCATAATCTATAACAGTATAAAGCAGTGGGTAGCCAACATGGTGCTTGCTCTAGTTGGTGGTGGGACTACAGTTCCCATCAGTCCTAGCCAGGAAGGCCTTAAAGTAGGGTTGTATCCCCCCCCCCCCCCGTTTTATTATCTTATCTTCCTGTAAACCACTACTGGTAGTAGTACTAGTAGTAGAAGTTGCTGCTGCTGCTTTTTTTTTTTGTAAGCAAGCGGTGTATAAATAAATAATGATGATGACTTCATTGGTAGAGGGCCCAAGAGAGCCCGCCCGCTCTCGAGGACTACAAGCCCCAGAAATCCGCGGCACGGCCTCCCGCCAATCGTACGAGAGCGCTCCTGCGCGAAGGCTCCTGGGATTCGTAGGCAGCGGCGGCCACTAGCCCAACTCAGTGGGAGGGACCGGAGGCGGCGGCGGCGAGGCTGAGCCAGGTGTCTCGCGGGCGGCCCTGCAGGTGACGGCGAACGGGGAAGGGGCGGCGGGGCAGCGAGGCGAGGGGCAAAGGGTCTCCGGGTGCGCAGCGGAGGCCCGAGGGAGGCGGCGCGCGAGAGGCGAGCCGGCCACTTGGCTGCCTGGTTGGCTGGTCGGCCGGCCCGGGGATTGCAGCCGGCGCCTCGCTCCCCTCTTCTTGCAGCAAAGCGGGCGGAGAGGCGCGAGGCAGGCTGTAGCTGCCGCCGCCGCCGCCGCCGCCTTTCTCCCTCGGCGAGGTCGGCCGCCTGTGCATGCAAATCTCTGCAGCAGCTCCGGGATGATACAGTCGGTGGGTTGGTGGGTGTAAGGGCTGGGGGAAAGGAAGCGCGTCCCTCCCTCCCTCTCCTCCTCCTCCTCCTCCTCGGGAGTCCGCGCTTCCCCAGGCATGCACCCCTTCGTCCTCGTGGCCTGCAAACTGGAGCCCGTGCCACAAGCAGAAATAACCCCTCCACAAAAACAGACACACACACACACACACACACACACACACCGAAGTTCACCATCATCAGATGGGTTGCAAAAAGAGGGCATGATGCGGGTGGTCGATGCTTCTTGGGTTTTGCAAAGGAAAAGGCTGCATGGCAGCTGGGTGAGGGAGCCTTGGTGCAAGCACCCGTGCCGGGGATTTCCTAGGGAGCTGCATTATCCTACCATGGGTGACCAAACGGGCCTTGTTTTAAAGCCTTGCTCCCTATTTTTAGGACCCTGCAGTTCTGGGGGCTCACGATAAGTGCCCTCCTGATTGTGACATTCTGCCTTGTTTTGTTTATTTTACAAAAAAAACCGCCACCCCAGCTTCCTTTTAATAAGACCCAGCTCTGCCCACTGAAGGTGATAATAAAAATAATACAATAATTCATTCCCTTTTGATTTCTACTCCTCTATGCTGCTGCCCACCTGTAATTCTGGCTTGCTTTCCAATGCAGTCCTCCCCACCTAAAGCCCACGTGGCCCTTTGTTATTTGTTTCTTTTCATTGTTTCTGGTTTTTTCCGTGCACATTCTTCTTGTGGCGTTCCCCCCCCCCCTTCTGTACCTTCCAATCTCTCTCCTGCTCCCCCCCCCCCCCGGAGCCTTTGCTAGCAACTGTTCCAGGCTGCCGCTGGATAAAAGTGTGCTCTGCCTGGAGTTTGCAGACGGTAAAACCATGAATTGATTTACTGTCCTACTTCGGAGGCATCTCTGGGCAGCTGGGAGCGAGCGCCCGGGAAACAGCAGCAAAAGGAGAAGCAGGCGGGAGAAGGCAGAAGGGGTCCTTTTGTGTCCTCCCTCAAACATAGGCTGTTTCCTCCTCGCCTCCATCCTGGCTGGAAGAGTTCTTTGCAATAACATACAGAGGCTCACAGCTCTCTCTCTCTCTCTTTCTCTTGCTGCTGTTTTTTTTTAAGTGCTCGTTTCTCCATCCCCTTCCCCCTTTTGCTCATGTGCGGATGCTTGTTTTCTTGCAGTTCACCTTCTCCAGAGCCCCGTGCTGGTTAGAAACAGCAGAAGCCAGAAGAGGAGGCAGATCAGCCTGCCCTTGGTTGCACAGAAGTGGTGTGCTGATTTCGTACTACTTGACACCAGAGCTACTCCCAGCCATCTGTGACTCGAGCTGCCTGAAGCAGTGGTACAGGGAGAGGAGGAGGAGAAGGAGGAGGCGGCAGCAGCTTTAGTAGCCGATGATAACCCTGCCCTCAGTGGGTTTGTATTACCGGAGCATGCACTGATTTGCTGCCTTGTCTTTAGACCCATCCCAATCACCGGGGTTTGTGCGGGTGTGCGGTGCATGGTCAGGAGGGGGGGAGATCCACTGTCTCCGTAATAAATGATAGAGGATACAATGACTTTGCTCTCTCTGCTGGGTCGGATCATGCGTTACTTCTTGCTGAGACCAGAGACCCTCTTCTTGCTATGCATCAGCCTGGCACTGTGGAGCTACTTCTTCCATACGGATGAAGTGAAAACCATTGTCAAGTCCAGCAGGGACGCCGTGAAGATGGTGAAGGGCAAAGTGGCGGAGATCATGCAGAATGACCGGCTCGGTGGATTGGATGTGCTGGATGCCGAGTTCTCCAAGACCTGGGAGTTTAAGAACCACAACGTGGCCGTTTACTCCATCCAAGGCCGGAGAGACCACATGGAGGACAGGTTCGAAGTCATCACTGACCTGGTCAACAAGACCCATCCTTCCATATTTGGGATATTTGATGGGCACGGAGGCGAGGCAAGTCTCGGGCTGTTCATTTGGGGGGGGGGGTTGGGATTTGCTGCCATTTCCTATTTATTGCAACTGTTTGACTTAAACTAGTAGCAAAGTTGTTGTTTTACAGTCATCCACACCTCTGGTTTGGTTAGAAGCCATTTAAAGGGTACAGCAGGACAAAAGCCTAGTCTTCCATTCTTTCCTTTTTAAAAATACCTTGCAGTTTGAGCATTCTGGCAGCAATGACTGTGATCACAAACTTGCTCTGTTAAGGCTTCACATGCTGCTGCCAGCTGAGTAAAGTCAGCAGATGCTGTAATGGTTGGTTTAAAGGGAAAGTTTATTGAAAGAGGGGGGTGTTTTTTATTGTAGGAAAGAAAGGAGCTAGCAGGAGATCCCTAATGTCCCTAGTCAGGGAACAGAACTGACAAACTTACTGTCTTCTAGCCAACCCAAGGAATTAACCTCGTGCCACTGCCTTTATTATTATTATTATTTCTGGCCATAGAAGTTTGTTCTTTGTTTACGCGGCGTTCTGTAGCCTTTCTACTTGCTGAGACAGGCTGTTTGTCTTGGACAGCAGCGCAAATACCATGTGTCGCTCCCTTCCTCTTTGCAAGAGATGCCTGGAAAGGTTGCTGTAGCTTTTTTACATTGCAGGGTGCGCGGGTGGGCTTGGGGAGCGGCAGAATCAGTTAGTGACATCCTAGCTGCAGACCTATTATCTGTGTCGGGTTAATCAGGGATGAAATACTGGAATGTTTCTCCTCCCTTTTCCTTTGCTTGTATGCGAAGAGTGGCTGGGGGAAATGACAGGGTGCTGGGGGGAGGAATCTTGCTGGTGTGTTAAATGAAATACTTGGTGCTCCACCCGAAGTGCTTTGCATGTGTTTGTTTTTATTCTGCCCCTGGTGTGCTATGATCTGAGGGTCTTCGGGTTTCCTACAGCTGTTCTGGCGAGTCAGACTTGCTGGGAAAGCTGTGACAGCGATCTGGCACAAATTGAGGTCCCCCAAGGGTAGCAGCTGTTCTCATAACTCCTGATAGGCTGCACCTCTTGCGCTCCTTCTGTGCACTTGTCACACGGGGTGGGAGGGGTGGGGTGGGGCCTCTAACAGCTCCATCCTAAGCATAAGGCTCATTTGCACCAACTCTCCAGTAAGTGGGCATAGATCTGCAGCCCAAATCTCCAGGGATAGAAGGATGTAGAATATCCCTGTGACTGGGACTTGGTTTTGAGTTTAAGAAACAACTAAATTTCAGATTAGTTACTTGTTGGAATCTTTTATTACCGATACCTTGTAACGGATGTTGATGTTTGGTTAAGATAAACATTTTTATTTTGTTTTTCGAAGAAGGGAAGCAAGTGCTTGTGTGTCTCTGTGTGTGTCTGTGTGATTGTATGCTCCCTGGAGTCCCAAATTCTTTTCTACAGGCCACCTTACAAAAATCGGGAGCTGTGCAAGAACATGGTAGCATTTTTCTGTGTCTCCCCACTCATTGTGATGGGTTCTTTTCTCAGAAGAAATGCCTGGTGGATTAATAAGTATAAGCATTTCAAACTACGTATAAACTTTTATAGCCCAGAGCCCTTTGAAAACAATCTCTTCTCCATCCCAACTCATTCCCCCCCAAAAAACCCTTGCGTTGAAATTTGGTAGCTTTACGTACGTTAGTTAAATCCAGATTTGTGGCAGAAATACAGCTTGGCAAAATCTTGGTTCCTAACCAATTTAGAATATTATTTCTCTCCACCACCACCCCGGCAAAAAAAAAATCTCTAGCTAAACCCTGTCTGAGTTCTCTTTACAGTAGGCTTTTAAAACAGAATGCTAGCATCAAACTTTTTGCTCAGTGTGTTTTGTTTTGTTGTATCAGATGGTATTTCACTGATAAGAGTAAATTGCATTAGTATATTTGACCTCAGATGCTATTATTTTAAAATTTAGGTATTTGCGATTGCACGAAGAGCAGTGATGTTAAAATAGATGTGTCGTGCATAGTTCTTGTTTGTTATTGTAGGAAGCTGATTATACGGAACAAAACCCTTTTTTGCCCATATAGGTCACACAATGTGGAGGATCAGTGACTGCTAGCTATGATGGCTGTACCACCTCCAGGAGCTGAGGCAGCTTGTCTCTGAAGACCAGTTGGTGGAGAGGGGGTCGGAGTTAGGTATCTGTTAAGCCATTGTGGGACACAGGGTGCTGTATTAGATAGGCTTTTTGTTGTGATCCAGCCAGACTCTCCTTAACGTTCTTTTGCTGCTTCTACTCGGAATCAAGTTGATTGAAGAGCAAAAAAGCATATGGAAGTTTCCATCCTTTTAACACCTACTTGTGGACAAAAGCATCTGGAGTGCTTGAGCTTAGGTGTCAGTCAAAGGATGCAATCACAGAACCGGAATTTCTAGAAATGGGTTACCAGTCACCTCCTTGTGGGTGGAGGGTGGAGCCTCAAGACTGGGAAGATGTTGGGGAATATTTCAGCTGACTGTCTGTGATGTAGTGCGGAGGTAACAGAGCTGGAAACCAGGCAGTCTGAATTTATTCTGGCTATATGGAGAGATTGGCTCATGCAATCGGGTGGTGGGTTCCTGTCTTCTAGATGTCAGTGCAGACTACATGAACCTGCCCCTCTAATGATGAAATGGCCAAAAATGTTGGTACCCAAGCGCATAGCAAGGGAGGGGCGGGGGGCGGGGCGCCCCTGGCTCCAGTCATAGAATCATAGAGTTGGAAGAGACCACAAGGGCCATCCAGTCCAACCCCCTGCCAAGCAGGAAACACCATCAAAGCATTCCTGACAGATGGCTGACAAGCCTCCGCTTAAAGACCTCCAAAGAAGGAGACTCCACCCCACTCCTTGGTAGCAAATTCCACTGCCGAACAGCTCTTACTGTCAGGAAGGTCTTCCTAATGTTTAGGTGGAATCTTCTTTCTTGTAGTTTGAATCCATTGCTCCGTGTCCGCTTCTCTGGAGCAGCAGAAAACAACCTTTCTCCCTCCTCTATATGACATCCTTTTATATATTTGAACATGGCTATCATATCACCCCTTAACCTTCTCTTCTCCAGGCTAAACATACCCAGCTCCCTAAGCTGTTCCTCATAAGGCATCTGGTGGGGGCAGTGCGGGAGCAGCGCTGCTGGCCCCTGGCCTGCCCCTTGCCTCCTCCAGCTGAGCGCGCCACCACCCTCGCCGCAGCCACCCTCCACCCTCGCCTGCCGCCCGCCGCTGCAACCGCCCTCACACGCCTCCACGGACGGACTGCGCATGTGTGGACATGCTCAATCCGACCTGGTGCGTGTGCCGTAACGTCACAACGCATGCGCCAGGGCAGTCTGCATATGTACCGCCCCGGGCAGCCAAGCAGCACCGTTCTCCACTGTTGGTACCTTTGAACGATTCCCCTGGATATAAGGCAAAATGTTTTGCAAATGAAATATCCAGAATTGGAGAAGCGTTGGGTCTCTAGGTAATAGTAATAAAAGTTAATCTGCAGAGGAACTATTTGGTGGAATTCTGTTCGTATTGTCTACTACTCCTTACTGTTCTGAAGTATGTGGCTAGGCCTCTTCTGTGATGCATCGGAGCTGTGGAACTCCCTTACTAAGGAAGTTTCATTTTGCTTCCTCCATGGCTTTTCAGCAGGAAACCAATGCAGTCCTCTTCAGGGGGGCTTAAAAAAAAATTATGCCGCTCTGTTCCATACTTCTGCATTCTATTATCTTTTCATATTAATTTATACAGTTTTGTGTTTAATATGCCTTGTTAGCTGCATTGGAAACTTGGTTGAAAGATAGGTTACAGTTGCCTTTTAATCAGCGAAGTGTTAGGAGTGGACGATGTTACTCTATAGCAGCTGATTATCTGCTCAGAATGTATTTAAGCTCTCTGCTATCTTTTAGCACCCCCTGTCCTTTCTTTGTCCTCTCCTTCTTCCTCTGTATAGTATTGCACACTTGTTGTTAACAGGCCTCATTGAAAATGACAGTGTTAAATGTGTGGTTTTTATGGGTGGACCAGGGGAAATAAATAGCTGATAGGGTGGCTGAGCTAGGGGGCAGCTGTGGGGTGTTGTTTTTTTAAGTGTGCTAACCGTTTGCTCTTGATTTCATCACAGACAAGTGGCAAGGTGGTGATATTCCACTTCCTAACTCGCTGTTTACAGCCAGTGTGCGCATCACTACCTCACTGTGAGGGTCATAACATTCGAAGCAGCCATTAGAAAAGGGTTAGAAAAGGTGTTCTGGTCTTTGCATTTTTTTTCTGCTATGCGTGCACAGACTTGTTGCTGTGTTAAAAACTTTTGCTGCATGCCAATTTGAATGAAACACAGAATTTTAGCAGGGGCTTTTTCGGTGTACAACATTGTGCCTGGTGCAGGAAATTGAGATAATGCCAGTGTGGCGTAGTGGTTAGAGTGTTGAACTACGACCCCGGGAGCCCAGGGTTCGAATCCCACTCAGCCATGAAGCTCATAGCTCACCTCAAGCCCCTTGCCATTTCTCAGCCTAGCCTACCTCAAAGCATTGTTGTGAGGATAAAATTGGGGGAAGGTAAAACTGCGTACACCACCTTGAGCTCCTTGGAGGAAAAGGTGGGATATAAATTACTGCCCAGTGTCACCCTATTGCGTATATATTTACCTTGTAGGTTTATGAACATATGATTTATATATATGTGAGACCTTAGAATTTCTATAACAAAGGGATGAGATGTACTGTGTGTGTGTGTGTGTGTGTGTGTGTATAATCTTTCTGTTTTTTAAAAATCTACCTTCTAAAACCATTTTATTACAGAGTAATGTAGGATTTTGATAACAAAAGTTTATATTTTTGGAGCCATTTGTGAAGCCCCTCTCAGTCTCTTTTAATTCTGCTAAATGCGTAACTAGAGTCCCTCTTTTCAAATAAAATAAAAAAAGTTAAATAGCTCATCATTCTTATACGAACAAAGTGTCTGCTCTTCTTTGTAAGTGAGGTAGACGTAAGTGGTTTTCCTGTCTCGGGTTCCCACCCACAAAGGAAACAGATTTTGCATAAAAGCAAATAAGTGGTGTTATTGGAGCAGGCTGTACCTGGTACATGCGACTGACATTTTTAATCGTTCAGTTTGTGTGAGAGCTGCTTCTATCAGCACAGGCTTTCTTTATTCGAATGGTCTGAGAAAGAAACAACATAATGGATTCTTTTACAAAAGAGGGAATCTTTTTAGTTGTCTTTTCCCTCGTTTTTGTTTGATGGCATTTTTGTGTACCTTCTGATTGCCTGAATAGAAAAATGCATGAAATGGGACTTAATAACTATTCAAGTACCATATCTTAATATGCACTCGGAACTGTATTTTCTTAGGACCTTGTAAGTGGCTACCCTTGCCAGTTTTTCCTTGACTTCAAAGGACAAGTAATGACAGTGTGGGTCTCTGATTTACTTGTGTAAAGTTTTGTTTGGAAAGACAAATTTGCTCTTGCGGGGGGGGGGGGGAGTGCTTTGAAGCTGGAAGTGCCTTGATCACGTCTGCCTTGCTGATTAGCCGAGCTTGTTCAGTTTTAGGCCCCCAGGACAGAAAGTCACCAACCAATTAAGAGTACTTGCTGGTACTCAATGTTAAATATAGTGGGGAGATGGAACATAGGAACCGGTCTTACACATACCGGTAGTTAGAACTTTGGTCCATCTAGCTCAGTAATGTCTGCATTGAGTAGTCAGTCCTGAATGGGGTAACTGTGCCCCTAAAGGTCTATGTGCTCAGCCTGGGGCCAGGTTAATTCTATGTCCAGGGCAGTTGTCTACCAGCTCCATCTGATATGCCGGCTGAGACCCTACTTGTTTGTGCAGTGCCTCGCCAGAGTGGCGCACGCTCTGGTTATCTCCCGCTTGGACTACTGCAATGCGCTCTACATGGGGCTACCTTTTAAGGTTACCTGGAAAGTACAACTAATCCAGAACAGCAGTCCTAAAAGATTAACATTGGCTCCCAGTACGGTATGTTTCCAAGCACAAATCAGAGTGTTGATGTTGATCTTCAAAGCCCTAAATGACTTCAGCCCTGTATACATGAAGGAACGTCTCCATCCCCGTCGCTCAGCCCGGACTCTTGAGATGCAGCTCCAAGGGCCTCCTGGCGGTTCCCTCATTGTGAGAAGTAAAGTTACAGGGAACCAGGCAGGGGGCCTTCCCAGCAGAGAGGGCCTTCTCCCCCTCCCCACCCCCGTAGAACACCCTCCCATCAGATGATAATAAGATAAACAACCACACAACTTTCCAAAGACATCCGAAGGTATCCCTGTATTGAGAAGGTTTTTAATGTTTGATGCTTGCTGTGTTTTTGTTATGTTGGAAGCCTCCCAGAGTGCCTGGGGCAGTGATGGGCAACCTTTTGAGCTTGGTGTGTCAAAATTCGCCAAAAAACTGAACATAATTCGGTTTGTCACTTCGAGAAAAAAACCATAATCTCACAATATTTATGGTTTAAATAACAAAAATCTATCATTGTAATATATAACTGTATTTAATAAACCAAAAACTAATTATTTAACCAAACCAAACCAAAAAACCCTTATTTATCACAAAGTGCCCAGAGTTGTTGAGCTTTTTGGGGGGAGCTGCTGACCAAAGTTTTGGAGGTTTTTTGGGGGGTGCAAAAGTTTCTTTGCTTTTGGGGGGGATGCCCCAAAGCTGCTGCACTTTTTTGGGGAGAAAGAGAACAGAAATAAATGATGAATAATACCTTCGCTGGAACTAACACACAGCACCGACATAGTCTGCCAAAGTGCCAAAAAACCCAGCACAGAACAGGTTAAAAAATGAATGCTGTTACACCCAATCATTGTCTGCCAAAGCGCCAGAAAAAACAGCACAGAAAGGGTTAAAAACCAATCTCTGGCTACCAGCAACAACAATAACAACAAAAAGTATCCGAGTTTTAACAGCCGAGACAAGCTCTAGCAAAGACAAGCTGTAGGAGGAGTGGGAGAACAAATGGGGGGGGGGAACAACAACAACAACAGCATGAATGGGCCGATGGGACGCGTGCCAGCAGTGAGGGTTCTGCGTGTCACGTCTGACACGCGTGTCATAGGTTCGCCATCACTGGCCTGGGGCAACCTAATCAGATGGGTGGCCTGTAAATAATAAAATTATTGTTATCTTCCCCAGTGCTTCGGTGTTAACATGTTCCAATGACTGTGGCATCAATCAAATCTACCCTTTCTCATCTCTTCTACATACTTGTTGAAAAGGTATCAGTGAAATATATTCTAGTGTGTGTGGTTGCCATAAATCAGGGGTGAGTAAATGTGGCCCTTGGTCTAACTTCATGTGAGTGTGCTTCAAATGTGCTTTGAAGGTATATTGTGTACACAGCCTAGGTTGAATTGGGAATTTCCCCCTGCCTGGCAGTCAGAGCTAGACGGACTGACGGTAGGTTTCCAGGCAGAGTAAGTTGTGGCTGGGGGAAGGAGTTTGCTATGGACTGCACTGAAATAGTGAAATAGCTTTGTTTTTGCCTGATAGCCTTTTAAATAAACAGCCAAACCTCAGATTCAAGCAAGATTTCATGGACATTAGTGATGTTTCCCATTTATAGAACTTTCCTCCAGCCTTGATGTGAAATGCTTGCATTTGCATTAGGACTGGAGTAAATATTTATGCTTGTTAATATCATGCTTATATGAAAAAAATCTCCGTCTCAGTTGCTGACATCTATGCTAGGGGCTGAAAAGCAAACATGGGTCATTTTAATTGATGAACCAAATGTTTCAAGATTGAATTACAAATCAGAATTTGAGTCTATCCCCTGCACAGTGTAAATCAGACCATGTATAATTTAGGGACTTTTTTTTTAAAAAAAGACTAGTCCTGCACATAGATAGGAACATAAGAAGAGCTTATTGGATCAGCCCTGTGGCTCATTTGTCCAGCATCCTGTTCTCACTGTGGCCAACCAGATGCCTATGGGAAGCCTAAGTACAGCAGTGATCTCTCTCCTCCTGTGGTTTCCAGCAGCTGGTCTTCAGAAATAAATCTGCCTCCAGCCATAAAGGCAGAGTATAGCTTTCTAGTGAGGCAGAGCTGCAGCTTCCTATATGGGACTCAGTCCGAGAGCTAACTCCTGCTAAAGTGCGGGTAGCGCTGTGGTCTAAACCCCTGAGCCTAGGGCTTGCCAATCGGAAGGTCGGCGGTTT
This sequence comes from Zootoca vivipara, assembly GCF_965207765.1. Lineage (NCBI taxonomy): Eukaryota > Metazoa > Chordata > Lepidosauria > Squamata > Lacertidae > Zootoca > Zootoca vivipara. The sequence goes on along the minus strand of NC_142588.1, from coordinate 78,455,020 downwards.
GAATCCCATGATGGGGTGAGCTCCCGTTGCTCGGTCCCAGCTCCTGCCAATCTATCAGTCCGAAAGCACGTCCAAGTGCAAGTAGATAAATAGGTACTGCTCTGATGGGAAGGTAAACGGCGTGTCCGTGCGCTGCTCTAGCTTCGCCAGAAGCGGCTTAGTCATGCTGGCCACATCACCTGGAAAAACTGTCTGCAGACAAACGCCAGCTCCCTCGGCCTTTAAAGCGAGATGAGCGCGCAACCCCAGAGTCGTCTGCGTCTGGACTTAACGGTCAGGAGTCCTTTACCCTTACCTTTTTCAAGCAACATCTGAGCTCTGTTCTCATGCAGTACAGCAGGCATCCCCAAATTGCGGCCCTCCAGATGTTTTGGCTTACAACTCCCATGATCCCTAGCTAACAGGATCAGTGGTCAGGGATGATGGGAATTGTAGTCCAAAGTATCTGGAGGGCCGAAGTTTGGGGATGCCTGCAGTACAGTATTCAACCTGATTGGAGCTGTCCAAGGTACCTTCATCTTGCCTCACCTCTGCTGAGATTAGCGCTTCCATCGAAATAGTCTTGTAAAATTAGATCCTGGGACCATCTAATGCAGGGGTCAGCAATCTTTTCCAGCCATGGGCCGGTCCACCATCCCTCAGACCATGTGGTGGGCCAGACTATATTTTTGGGGGGAAACACAAACGAATTCCTATGCCCCACAAATAACCCAGAGATGCATTTTAAATAAAAGGACACATTCTACTCATGTAAAAACACGCTGATTCCCGGACTGTCCGTGGGCCGGATTGAGAAGGCGATTGGGCCGCATCCAGCCCACGGGCCTTAGGTTGCCTACCCATGATCTAATGAAACTGATTGTCAGGAGATGCAGGAGAAGCAAAAGGAAGCACTTTCCCCTTTTTTTAAACACAACACATAATTGATAGAATCTGCTGTCATAAGATGTAGTTGTGCACTACATTAGCGAAAATTGCTTTGCAAAACTGCAAATTACTGGAGGAAAATATCAGTGATGTTTAGCCATTATGGTTGTATCCATTCTCCGGTTTCAGATTACTGATTTTTTCATGCCCTATTTGTGGGCTTCCTAGAGGTTCTAGTTGACTGGCATGCGAAATGGGATGCCGGACTAGATCGATGCTTGGTCTGATCATTTGGGGGACCTTCTGAACGGACTGATCTATACTTTGTATAAAGCAGTTCTGTGGGAGGACTAAAGTAATTCTTACATATTTTAGAACAAGATGCTTCTCATGATTCTAATAAGCATCTTGGCCACCTGGCAAAAAATGCACAGTCACTAGATGGCTTGAGAGTTTCTTCCCTTATCTTTTCATGCATGGGCCAGCCCAGCAGATTTTAGTAATGGGCGCTTAGGGCCTGGACTGTTATACAAGCCATAAAATACTCTAATTGAAAATGCATTGTTTCACTGAAAATTCATTCCAAGAAAGACAGCTCAAGGATATGGAGAGTGGTGAGGTGGGACAAAGCTGTCAACTTTTGAGTAGTGAGGCTCAAGTCTGATTGGATGATGAGGTAAGATGGGGTGGGGAAGAGAGGAGCAGGCTCCATCATTCTTCTTGGTGGGAACTTTTAATGAACTTTAGGAAGAGAAGTGGGCGGCAACATAGAGCACCCATCAGGCCGCTGATGCTACAAATTGATTATGATGCTGAAACATTGCTGGCTCTCATCATCTCCGACCTTGTCTGATTCACAGCTGTGTGAGCAGCTGACAATCTCCAACCAGACAATCAAACTACGTGTTTTAACTGCTAAGCCACAGCACAATTATCCTCTGCACATCATACAGGAAACCTCAAGGCTCCCTGGGAGAAATGCACATTTATTTTCATTTATTCCAGCCTTGCAGGGTTCTTCCCCCCCCCCCACCTCATCCTTTGCACATTTCGGAGTCATCATAAATATTGGCAAATCCTTTCTTCCCCACCCCACTCTCCCCTCCCTTCTTCAGCAATCGCCTTTGGGGGTAAACATTAATTATATTATGCTTCCATTTTTAATAGCGGGGACTGGCGTGGAGACTGGGTTCTTTCAGCCAATAAAATATCCTCCAGTAAATCTTTACTTTTCCCATTCCCTGGTAGTTATAAAAGTGCTGCAGGGCACCCGGCGTTCCTTCTGATAAGGGGAAGTGCGAGCCCCACAACGTATTTCTCAGCACTGCTGCAGCTCTTGCGTTAAGGAGAAGATAAACCTTTAAAATGAGTATTTTGCCTTGCACAGGTTGTCCAGCTAGATAATTTGAATCTGAAATATGTTTCCTGCCTCCCCCCCCTACCAATACTTTTCAGAGAGAGTGGCTTGGTCTTAAAACATTAACAAAGGCTTCTGTGTATTGGCGGCAAAAACCTGTGTCTTCAGCCACAGATAAACTGAGCATGGGTTAGAGGCAAACGAGTCTCTTTCACATGCCACAAACCTAAACATCTTAAGGTTGGATGCAGCAGACTTGTGTTTCCAAATGCGTTTCATAAAGCTGCACTTGTTGGGGATATGCAGTTGGGCGAAGCCCCCCGCTGAATGTACACAATGTGGCCGAGCCAAATTTACCAGTACCTTTGTGTGGCGAGTGAAAGGGTGTTCTGTGTCAGGCCCAAATATGGGAGTTGGCTCCTGTATTTGTTTGTTTAAGGTATTTTTACCTCATGTTCCCAGAATGGCTGGGAAAGGCACTACACCAGAGGCAGTTAGTTAGTTAGTGTAAGGGCCACATTGCCTTCTGGGAAAACCTATGAGGGCCACATCCCAGTTTGTGGGCACGGCCACAAGCAAAAGTGAGCAGAGCAACGAATTAAAACTTCACCTTTGCACAGTCGGCAAATTGCTACATGCACTCATCCATCCCCCATAGAAACAAGCAAGTGGCATTGTCAGAGTTCAAGGACACCTTCCAGCCAGGCAAGAACACTTGGGGTGTGATCCATACCAGTGAGGGCTGTGGCCTAGGGAGAGTTCTGAGGCCCAGATAGATAGGCCTGGTAGGCCACATTTCCTGCCCCCACCCCTACCTTAGGTTCCCCATCCCTGCTGTAGAGAGAGAGAGACCTCTGAATGGGCCAAAGTTCTTGAAAGTGTCTGAACTCATGGATCGGCTTGTCTGTCTAATCTTGATAGCTACAAGCACTTCTGTGGAGATTTTCTGGGTAGGTAGGACAAAAGTTGCATTCCTGAATGTGCATAGTAAGGGACAAGCCCTGCCCTGAGACAAGCTACTACTGTCTTGAAAAATGACATCTGCCCGGACTCTAAAAATCTTACCATTTTCTTCTTTGTTTCTAGGCTCACGTTGAAAATTGTGCTTAAAAGGGGTTATTTGAGGGCTAAGGAACTGTCAGGAATGCAGCTTAGCTTACGCGGCCCTTTTTATTTTTTTACTGTAAAATACGTTCTGCAGAACTTATTAGTGCCATGCTCCTCCTTGTTAAAAAAAGCCTTTTGTTGCTTATAAGAGAGGGGCAAGTTTTCTCCTGCACCAGCCTTGCCTCTCCACTTGCAGCTGCGCTGGGCCTGTATTTCCGCTGCCAATCTCTCTGCGCAAAGGGAACTTTGGAGTACCTTCTCCAGCTTCCCCCCCAGGAGCTGCCTAATTTGAAGGATTTCACAGTTGCTCCCTGCAGCTGACGGATGGGGGCTTTGCGCATCTCGACTTGGAATTTAGCTCGATCATTTCGTGTTTGTTGGTTGTCCATCTGCCTCTTCTGCAGGGCCAGTGCTCTGGGGAAGCAATCGCTTTGTCTTTTGTAAGCTAACAGGCCTGCTTTTAAGCTTACGAGGATTTGCATGGGGCCAGGCCCTTAGTCTACCCTAGTTCAGGGTTTTCTCCTCTTGGCTGGCATTCTGTTGAGGTTGAGGTACAGACGGCTGTCAGAGGTGAGCCAGGGAGTCCGAGCCAAGAGACCAAGCCAGGAACCGGAGGCGAGGAACACTCAGAAACGCATACAAGAGCCAGGAAGGCCTTGTTGCTCGGGCAAAGCTACAGCCTGCCCAAACAGAGGACGCCTCTTACAGCCTGCCCCGTCCAGGAGGACCCGGTGGCAATCCTGGCGGTTGAAAGATTTTCCATGCCTCCATTTCCATGCCACAGCTACATATAGAATGAAATGTCTCTGCCTCTAGGCCCTCCAGCTCCTGATAAGGTGCATTGCCATGGGGGAGAGATATATTTTTCCACCCTGGTTACCTAAGATTAGAGAGGCCCAGGGATTAAATATGGGATGTAGGAACAGAAGCAGAGCCCTGCAAGTAGGAGAGGCACTTGCGGAATTTTCTGCCTCGTGCCAAAATGAGTTGGCCGGCCTTGGATAAGAACATAAGAATAGTCCTGCAGAGTCGGACCGAAGGCTCCATCCAGTTTGGCATCATGTTTTCACAGGGGCCAGCCAGATGCCTGTGGGAAGCCAGCAAGCAGGGCCATCTATATATGCTGTGTTGCTAAGATATGATCTGTCTTGTAGTGTTTGGGGACTCTGCCTCCTCCCCCCCCCTCCTTGCTTTGCTGTCTTCTGGTTCCATAGCTCCTGCAAAGAGTCTCCCTACCTGGAGACACCAGGAGTTGAACCCAGGGCTTTCTGCATTGAAAGCACATGCTCCCCCGTTGAGCTGCAGTATACTTTCCCTGGACACCTTGGGCTTTTCACATTCGCTTTGTTTTAGGATCTTGACAAACTAAAAAAAACACAGCCCTCAGCCTTACTTAAAACCAAGAGAGGCTTTGAGAGCCCTTACCAGTAGTAGCAGAGGACTGTGGTCACCAGAGTTCTGCTTGTCATTTTTTTTTTATGCTTAAGTACAGTACTGAGATTTGTAACAATTGCCAAGAAAGAAAGCCTTATGAGGAACGGCTTAGGGAGCTGGGTATGTTTAGCCTGGAGAAGAGAAGTTTAAGGGGTGATATGATAGCCATGTTCAAATATATAAAAGGATGTCATATAGAGGAGGGAGAAAGGTTGTTTTCTGCTGCTCCAGAGAAGCAGACACAGAGCAATGGATTCAAACTACAAGAAAGAAGATTCCACCTAAACATTAGGAAGACCTTCCTGACAGTAAGAGCTGTTCGGCAGTGGAATTTGCTACCAAGGAGTGGGGTGGAGTCTCCTTCTTTGGAGGTCTTTAAGCAGAGGCTTGACAGGCATATGTCAGGAATGCTTTGATGGTGTTTCCTGCTTCGCAGGGGGTTGGACTGGATGGCCCTTGTGGTCTCTTCCAACTCTATGATTCTATGAAAGCAACAAAGATATTCACAATTATCTTTTGAATTCACAAGTCATGTTACAACATTTTAGCACCCCTCATTTTTGGAATATGAAAGTTGAAAAATTCAGCATGACCTAGTGCCACATGCTACCAGGAGTATTCTATCACTTGGAAAAGATTTTGTGTGTGTGTGTGTAAGTGAGAGAGAGAGAGAGAAAAACTTTTAGTTCCTTTATGATTAAAGCATTGGGAGATTGATTCTAATTCTCTTTTATAAACTGAATGATAGGTCTAGTAGAAATATGGTTTCTCTTTCTGATGAGCCTAAATCTGAAATGTCACCAAAGGCTGTAATCTGAGCTGTGAGCTCTTCCCCTTGCTAAGTGAGAGGCCAAGAGGAGCTAATGATCCTTAGACAATCCAATTGGTATAGTTGTCCTCAGCTTTCTGTGGCTCAGGTTGCAGGCTTATGTTCAGGGACGTGGGAGAGCTTGCTGTGATCATCCAGCAGAGGACAGGGAAATTTTCCCAAAGAAAGGGGAAACAGGGAAGTACCGTAGTGGCCCAAATATAAGATGCACCTGCAGATAAGCCGCTCCTTTAAAATTTAAGGCTTATTTGTGGGTGTGGCCCTCCTCCCAGCACTACCGCCCTGAACGGGGGGCGCCCGGTGCTCAGTTTCGAGTGTGCTGCGCACCCGCCTCCTGGCACTACCGCATCCCGGCACCCCTGGCACTACCCTCCCCAAGCTGGCGCTGGGGGAGACTTGGGAGTGGCGGACGGGCTGCACGCCATTGCCCCACACTCCAGGCTGCTTCCTGGGGAGGGAGGGGAAGCCATGCCGCTTTGCCAGTGGCATAAGGTCGCGAATACAAACAGCACTTTTAACTTTTCACTGTCAGAATTTGGGGGGAAAGCATATTCGGACCAATACGGTAAGTTGCACAAAACAAACCAAGCTGAGATCTCCGGTGTCAAAACAGAAGTGAAGGCTCCAGTGTATTGCCTTAAATCAATCTTTCCCCAACCTGGGGCCAAACAAATGATGTTGGATCTATGACTCCCATTAGCCCCATGCAGCATGACCAATGATCAGGGAGGATGAAAATTGTACTCCAAAACACCTGGAGGGCACCAGGTTGGGGAAGGCAACTTGTGTGCCAAGAAATACTAGTAGTTAGATGGGTGCTTGAGCATCTGTTTCGGGGAGCTGAACTAGCTTGGGCTACTTGCATGCAAGGTCTTAAAAGCTCTTTTCGAACTGGGGTTTCCCAGTGTGGGAAGATCTTTTTAGCTCTCAGACTTACTGGTCTCTGGGATGCTCTCACAGGAACTCAGATGGCCCCACAAGATCTCATGAGAGCACCCCAGATCTCAGTAAGCAGGTCTGGGAGCTTAAAATCTCTCTGTCTTGCTTGGAAGCTAAGGATAGTCATGCAAGGGTGGTTCAGGTATAAGTGTTTTTGCCAGCCACAATTTATCAGTAGAAGTAGACATTGCTAAAAATGTCTGTAATGTGGTGCCTAAGATCAATGAATGCATATGCTTCTCAAGGTTTTCAGATTTCTTTGGTCAGTTGCCTATGAAGTGCTGCTGAATGTCAAGCATTCAATGACAATGTGATTGTCAGTATTTTGCAGCCTATTAGTGAGAAGTCAGTAAGATCACAGGCTAACTCTCTTGCCACCAGCATGTGTTTTGGGCTCTTGCAGATGTCTCATGGTGTGCATTCTCCATTATGTAAGCAGACAAAGTTTTAGAACCATCAGGTGAGTGGCAAAAATCAAGACTAGGGCCGGACAGTGTTAATGAGTGTTGTCATGAAGTGTATCACAGTTTCAATAATATAAAAGTTTTATCGGCATCGAATCAGTTGCATGCTAATTGCAATTCACCTTGACATTGATAGTGCATTTAATGTTGGTAGAGAGCCCAACCGCTTTCTACTGTATGAATACTTAATCATGAGGTGACTGTTTTGTATAGAACCTTGAAACTTAAATGGCTATTGGCTACCATTTACTTAAGTAGGTCTTACAAGAGCGAATCTTTGCACAATAGGGTCAGGTTTCGAAGGCTTGGGAAGTTAGCTGCTTTTTTCCATTACATCCTTGTAATGGCATAAGAGTTAAGTTATAAAGATCTACGTCGCCAACGTTCCACAGCTAGCTGAGGATTTGTGCATGCATTACATAGTATTACCCTTTGGTAGTGAAGCAAACGTGTAAGTCAGGGGTAGTCAATGTGGTGCCCTCCAGATGTTGGACTCCAGCTCCCATCAGCTGTCATGGCCAATGATCAGAGATGATGGGAGCTGTAGTTTGTCAACATGTGGAGGGCATCGCTTTGCTCACTTCTGCTCCAATGCTAAAAATGAATGTGCCAAGGAGTAGCTTTGACCTACTCCTAGTATAGGAGATCATCCAAGAGGAAACCCCATAAGAATATGGTGTGTATGTGTCATCATTTGGAAGGGTAGCTTTTTCCCATTCTCATACCCGAGCACGGAAATCTAGTGTTCAGTAAACCATTGATGAGATGTTACCATTAGCAAATTAAGTCTGCATAATATGCAGAACAGAAATCTGATAGTGTGGGACAGGCATCCCCAAACTGCGGCCCTCCAGATGTTTTGGCCTACAACTCCCATGATCCCTAGCTAAGAGGACCAGTGGTCAGGGATGATGGGAATTGTAGTCCAAAACATCTGTGGGGCCGAAGTTTGGGGGTGCCTGGTGTGGGATCTCGGACCTAGTAGCTTTCAGCTCTTAACTGTAACCCTATAGAGGTGTCGAAACAACCCAGGAAACACAGTTGTGGAGGCCTGTGTGCTGGCCCTACCCCTACCCACTTCTAACTTTTATGTCCTGAGGTGGTCTTACCTGCCTCATCTCTCACCTTGCCGAATTGAGCTGGTCGGACTGAAGGGATATTCCAATCTTCCCTGCCCCACAGGGAATCCCATGGGATCAGGAATTCTAAGGGTCCTCGGCTTAATGCATATATAGAATCCTCAATACAGACAGGGTAGTGCACATGGGATCAGTTAGGCTGGGGGTGGTACGCACTGCCCCATGGCAGTTTGCAACCTTGTGTATTCTTTTGAACTTCAGAATAGGGTTTAGCAGCTTGCCAGTTCTTCTGCCGACACATTTTTTTGTAGTTTCTAGCAACAGCATACAACCTTTCAATTTAACGATGATAGCTCGCCACCCGCAAACTAACAGATACCTTTGCACTAGTGGAAATGAAAGATACGTTGGGTTCAAGCGTCTGCTGTGATCATCTGAAGCCCCATCGCTGTTGAGAGAAGGATAAACAAAGTCTGCGATTGGTACTATGTCTGCAGGAGATGGCTGCCAGTGATTCCAAATGGATTTGTAATGTCACTATCATACAACAATGGGACAAATCAAAGGAGGCATGTGCTTTGAAAAGCAAAGAAATGTACAGGTTTTGATGTAATGCTACCTCTTGTGGCTTGCTAACCGTTTTGTTTGCAGTCCTGATCACATTCCCATAGGTATGCTGTTATAAATTCACACATTGTGGATCTGTTGCTCTCTTGGCTTCCTCCAATGCATGCAAGGGGGTTCTTTTAAAAGACCATCAACATACACTCCCCCAAAACCTGTATCACTGGACCCCTGAGCAATTTCTGCCCTCCCCGACTTTCACCTTTCCAATCCTTTTTGTTATAATTTATACCTGCCACAAGTGTGCCTCTTCAGAGAGAATGGTAATCAAGTAATGCACCTATTACTTTTATTTATTGAAAAAAGCTTGCAACCTTTTGCCTGAGCCTCTGGGCACATTTACATAATGAAATGGTTATCGTGGGGCGACCGGGATGCTTGCTGAATGCACAAGTATGTTCCACTTAAGAAAATGACAAAAATATGTTGTCCTCAAATCAGTCGCGGGAGGGTGCTTTAGGATATGGCTTGAAACAAAAGACAGGTGGTGTCTGTGAGCTTTAGAGCATGGGTTCAAAAGCGAAGTGAAGCTCTCTCCTTGCACTGGACCAAGCAGTGCAACATGGGTGGAGAACCTCATGCCTAGGGGGTCAAATGCAGCCCTCCTATTCGACCCTTGTGATTTGCCCCAGTCCACAGCCCTTGCTGACCCTACAACACACCCTTAATGGACATGTTTGCCTGTTAATGACTCTTGCTTGTCTGGATGGAGGATAGAAAATCCTCTGTGTCTCTCTGTGCAGATGACACCTAGTTGCGCCTGATTATGCTCTCCCTGGCCAGTAATGGCCAATAATGTTCAGTCCTTTCCTGGAAGAAAACAGTAGTAAAGACTGCAAATGTTTGCATTTTCATTTATTTATGCATTCATTGTTTATCAGAAGATCCGAGGGGGGAGTACAACATTAAAAACACATTGCAGAGCATTTGTGATTTTTTTAATTAAAAAAAGATGACAAAATAGCCTCGTAGTCATTGTAATTACATTGTAATTTAAATTAAAAAATCATTGTAATAACAGCCTGCACTTTCACAGGCCATAGATTCTTTAATAGCGATGGGCCTGGGTAAAGAGGAATGTTTTTGCCTGGTGTCTAAAGACATGTAGTGATGGTGCCAGGCGAGTCTCTGGGGAGAGCATTCCACAATCTGGGAGCCACCACAGAAAAGGCCCATTCTTGTGTTGCCACCCTCCGAACCACTCTGGGATGGGGGACATAGAGAAGGCTCTCAGATGATTCATACGGGGAGAGGCAATCCTTAAGGCCTTGAGGTCCTGAGCGATATTAGGTTAGAGTCTTCCTCAACCAGGTGCCCTCTAGATGTTGTGGCCTGCATCTCCTGTCAGCCCCAGCCAGCATGGCTAGTGGTCAGTGGCGACGGGGGTTGTATTGCAAAATATCTGAAGGCATCTGGTTGAGGAAGCCTGCTCTACATGTTGTCAGGGCTAGCACTTCGGAGGCAAGCAAGTGTGTGGCTTGGTAGATGTTCAGTCAGGCTGTTGTTGGTTCTTAGCCATGTGGTTTAGGTGGAGAAGCCAGGCCAACACCAGAAGCTCGATAAGGGCACTGGCTCCTGTGGCCATTTGATCCTGCTTGACTGAATGCCTCTTGCACTTGGGAAGTCTGCAGCGCATTCTCCCATGGTCATTCATTTGCTCCTGCTGCAAAGACATGGAATAAATACACCATCCTCTGAAGAGCTTGCCTGTTGTGCATGAGTCACTTTTCTGGGCTTCCATCTTTTCAGTCAGGCGGCCTGCATCCAGATTAGCAACATGCAGAAAGGAAGGGTGGACTCATCCTGAGGCTAGCTGGTTCTTACCCTCGCGTGCTGTAAAAGTTCAACCTTGTGAGTGAACAAGGGTCACGGCTCTCCAGCGATAGATGGAACGGATGTCACTCGGCGATAGGGTGCATGCTTTGCATGCAAGAGATTCCAGGATTCAATCCCTGAGTTTGCCTGGGAAACGCTCTCATGTCTGATTCTCAGCAACTCTCCAAGGTTTCAGTGTAGAGCTAAACGGTCCTACATTCTGACTTTGACTGAGGAAGATTTCTCCATTCCTGAAGCTTCAGCTCTCCGAGGCTCGGTGGTGAGGAATTTGTGTGTCACAGTGCCCTCACAAGCTTGGTACAGGGTGCTCTAGACTCCAGGGAGACATGATTGTGCCTTGGCTTGCTAGATAATATGGCCTCCTGTGACCCTGTTTAACAGCAGTGGCCGGCCAATGCAACCTGAGCTTTAACAAGTCATTCTATTTTATTTCTCGATCAGATGAAATCTTGGCTGGTTGCCTGTGCAGCGAGCTGGATCTGGGCTGCCTGCAGCTCTGTTAACTTGCTTAATCTCTCATCTTGCTTCTCTTGCTTAGCCTCATCTGGATGGTGGCTTGGATCTTGCATCTTCTCGCTCCCAAGCCTGGCCCTTATTCCAGATCCTCTCATCATCCCTTACTCTCTTTTCTTGCAAATGAGCTGACAAGGGCAGGCATGCTTTTGGCTACAGGTGTTAAAGACTATAGGGTGCCATTTTTGCCAGTCATTTGGGGATGTACTCGGCGTGGGAGGGGAAAGTTCCCTTTGAACAGTGTTCACAACTTTTCTGTGGAATCTAGAAGAGGGTCTTGTTCTCTGAAGAGATGCCTTGACAACAGCAACTTTTAAAAGGGCCTTTTCTGTAGTAGCTCCCCATTTGTGGAATGCTCTCCTTAGAGAGGCTTGCCAGGTGCCATCATTATATGTCTTTAGGCACCAGGCAAAAACATTCCTCTTTATCCAGGCATCCGGCCATTAAACAATCTTTGACCTTTTAAACGGGGGAGGGAGTGTTATTATGGTTTTTTCCTGTGATTGTTTCATTGTCTTTTATTATAATGCTACGTAAAATATGTTTTTAATGTTGTACATCTCCTTGGGGGTCTTTGAATAAAGGGCAGTATATATAATTGAATAATAATAATAATAAAAAGAATTCTGTATCTAGAGCAGGAGTGGGGAATCTCAGGCCTGGGTGTCAAATGTGGCCCTCAAGTCCTTTTGGAGTGGCCCTCAAGACTCTCCCCATGCTGTACCTTTCATTGACCCTGCTTTGCAAGCCCTGAACATTCACTGACTTGACTGTGTCTTTGAACTCTTAACAATGCCCCTTGTTTGCATGGATGGAGGATACAGAGAGGGGTGCATGTAGCAAATAGCCCACTATACAAAGATATTTGAAGCCATTGCCCCACCCACTTTTTTCTCTGGCTCCGCCCCACCACTGCCATATGGCCCTCGTAAGGATGCCCAGAAGAGAATGTGGCCCTTGGGCTAGAAATTCATTCATGTCATTTATTTACAACCTTTTTCTTCCAAGGAGCTCAAGGTCCTCCCCCCCCCATTTCACCCTCACAACAACCCTGTGAAGTAGGTGAGACTAAGAGATTATGACTGGCCCAAGATCACCCAGTGAGCTTCATGGTCGAGGGGGTATTCGAACCCTGGTCTCCCAGGTCATAGTCCAACACTCTAACCACTGTGCCATGCGGGCTCTGCCCTGATCTAGTGAGGAGCAAAAACTACTAGCTCTCTCTCCCCCCCCCCCAATCGCTCTATTCCAATTAACTTTTTAGGAGCTTACATTCTTCTTATTTGTGGAAGTCTGCATTGTTGAAAAGCTGAGTGGAGTTTTTCAGGGCTTATTGCTAACCTTTACTCATCTATTTATCTTTCTCCCTGTAGTGCTCTCAAATTAATCCCCCCCCTTTGTTTATTTGTTTGCTGGACAGTTTGTTACTTCAGTTTGCCCAGGATCTTGATTTTAATGCATTTCCCAACCTCCCCATAGACCGCTCACTTATTTTGCCCCCAGAGACCTTCAAACCCAATGTTTGTTTTGGCCTTTCTTGGTCCAATGAAAGCTTGGTGCTGCAATCAAATTGGTCCCCGAGGTGCCACAGTATCATTCTGTGTGTTCTGCTGATTAATACAACTGCAACCCTGGAATCTTCCTTGCCTCTTCAATAGGTCATTTCTGGGAACAGTTTGTGCCTTAGCCTGAAATTATTTTATCTGGAATCAACCCCACTTATTTCAACAAAGGTGTTTAGGACTTCGTCCTTATGACTTATCCCAACATTTGGTGATCTAGTTCTGGGGCACCTAGAATTGGAGTGCAGAAAGCATTGTCCTCCGTACTACATGAGAAACCATCACCTACCTATTTATCTACTTGCACTGACATACTTTTGAACTGCTACGGGAGCTCACCCTGTCACGGGGATTCGAACTGCCAACCTTCTGATCGGCAAACCCAAGAAGCTCAGTGGTTTAGACCACAGCACCACCCATATTCCTATTGTTCCGATAGTAGTTTACCCAATGCTTTTTTGACGTATTGGGGAAAGAGTAGAAGGAAAGCCGCTGGTGTCCCCTCACATCAGCAACCATCAAACTTGGTTGCGGAAGGTCACTGGCTGTGATGCGGGCCAGACCGTTTCTGGGGCAATTTCCCCCAAATTGAAGAATTTTCTGTATTTTATTTTTCCAGGGAAAGGTGTCATGTTTCGTTGGTGCATCGAGTAACAATAAATGGATGCCAGTTGCAAATAAAATATTTGGCAAGTTTGGCAGGGTCGCTGTTTTGACCTTTGTTTGCTAAATACAAGTAAGATAAGCATGCTAGCGAAGGGACACCGGTGGCGCTGTGTCCCAGCTCCTGCCAACCTAGCAGTTCAAAAGCACACCAGTGCAAGTAGATAAATAGGTACCGCTCCGGCGGGAAGGTAAATGGCGTTTCCATGCACTGCTCTGGTTCACCAGAAGCGTCTCAGTCATGCTGGCCACATGACCTGGAAGCTGTACGCCGGCTCCCTCAGCCAATAGAGCGAGATGAGCGCCAAAACCCCAGAGTCAGTCAAGACTGGACCTAATGGTCAGGGGTCCCTTTACCCTTTACCTAAGCATGCTAGAGAGATTAGATTGCTCTCTAGGGCAGGATGCCCTCCGGATGCTGTGAATCTCAACCTCCCCATCACCCTTGACCGTTATTCGTGACCATGGTTCCTGGTGGCTGGGGCTGATCTGAAGGGCCATTTCTGCTCTAGGCCATCAGAATTTTTTTCCAATGCAAAACATAGACTTTTTATGCTTCTAGTGCAAAATAATTTTTTTTTTTGCATAGGAGGATTTTCTGGAAGAAGGCTGGCCTTTTGCCCAAGATTTTGTAACGAGGTGTGTGCTGGAAGGTGGTCATAAACCCATAAGAAACGACAAACTCTAAACGCATCTTTGTTTTAAACATACTAGGTTTTATTAATTCAAATTGAATTAGGGTTTAAGTGCCAGGTGCTGCAAGCGCTCATCTAAGGCCATTGATCCCAGGCGGCCTGCTATGTTCCATTCTAAACAGAGAAGTTCTGTTTGTCCAATGTGGCATTATCTGATGAAACAGTGTTTGCATTTCCAAGCATAAAACCGCAAGGGAACCGAGAGCCCTTTCTAAACCACTTGGAGTAATGGCAACAGTACAGCAGTAGATGTGCGTCATTCTAAATTCCTCCTTGAAAGTAGCGACGGAGGAGTGCTCTGGTTTCAATATGGGCATGGCACCAGAACTCATCATTATACCTCCGCAAGAGCTCTGCAAGACTGGTGTTTTATTGTGTGTGCATACTGTTGCATGTTCCTGAAGTTACTGGTGGATTTATTCTGCTTTGGTTTGTTCCGTGATGCTTCCCCAATGCTACCGCTTTGTTGCTGTCTAGAGGGGCTGTGGTGCCTTTTGACCTCCTCTCTTCTCCAGCCTGAACTTCTGCCTCTGATTCCGCCCCAGCCTCTTCCTACTTACTAAACCCTATTACCGTTTCAGCTTCCGACACATCTCTCTCCCAGTCTGCTCCCTCTTCTCCCTCTGACCCACCCATTGTTGTCCCACCAGCAATCCCCTGGCTCTGAGCCTTCTTCCCCTGGGGGGTTCCCCTGGGGGTTCCCCAGCTTGTGCCCCCCACCACTCCTCTGCATCCAGCCAGTCCATGGCATCGGCTGTATTTGGTACATTTTGTTTAAGTGATTTTTATTTAATTTCAAATTTCAGCATTCTATTTTATGTCTGTAACACTGAGCTGTCCTCGCGGATCCTTGGCTCTCCCCATCTCTTGCTGATAGTATGATCTTCATATTATTGCAGAATGGATGTTAAGATGCTCTGATATTGCTTGATGTGGACTAGTAACACCAGCATTGCCCAGGAATCAAGATCCCATTCTTGAGCCAAATGGGTGCTCAGAATTAATGCCCAAAGGGGATGAATGAAAGGACATGTGAGCCAATATTACTTAGGTTTAGGGATGGAAAGAAATTCATTTCGTTTTGCAGTTAAAGGTGAGCCGGTCTGATTTCAACTTGTGTGAAACAAGTACGGGAACTGAAACACAGCCATCCTTTGAAATTTGCATGTCTCTGAATTTTGAAATGTAGTTCTCTAGACGAGTAATGTGTACAAAAATGACTGCAATAAAAATGCATAAAGTAGTGACAGTAGCATGCAAAAATGTGTTACGTTCGGGCAAATTGCTTTGGAAAAATGTGTATGTTAGGCAATTTGTATTTACACATGTATATTAGAAGAGATGCACACTAAAACCCTGAATTTCCATGAGGTTTTTATTTTAAATGCAAACTGAATTTATTGTTGGAAAAATGAGAATTGAAAGAAACAGAAGTGGACAGATTTGTCCTTTGGTTCTTTTGAACTTGCACCTACTTTGTATTAAATTAGGGGTAAATACAGACATAAAAATGATGAGATGCAGACATATAAATGATGTGAATCCAAGATGTAGAAATAATGGATGGTTTTGCCGCAAGACAAACTCATAACCTATAAGTATGTTTTATATCTAGAAGTATATTTACTAAATATTTCATTGAAGATTAACCTAGATGTCTGTGTGTGGCATCAGCTTTGCTATTGCTTACAGTCTGATATTAAATCAATGAAAGAGCTGCATCATTCATTTCTGTATAGTCAATGCACTATACTTAGACTTTTAGAAGTAATCTAAAATTCATTTTCCCTCATCTATATAGATTTTCCTTGACAAAGAGAGAAATACTGACATAGCATTCGAATAATCTCTTGATCCCATGCTAGTAAAGGTGCTTAGAGGTGCCCTCTGAAGTGCAACTTATACATATTTTAAACCTCCTCTGCTCTGAAAAACAAATCCACATATTTATATCACTGTTTGAATAATATGTGTAATTCCCCCCCATTTAAAGCCTGCTATAGTTTTACAGTTTAGACTTTAGACTTTTCTGAATGATATTTCCCGCAAGGTAATTTCATGCACAGATATTACTTCTCTGTATATGGCCATCATTGTACACATTTCTGTTTGCCCAGTGGGTAGCTGTAACTGGCAATGAGTCCACTCCCAAGATACACATGGCAAAACTAGACATGCACGCTTTTGGCCTGGTGCAGATATAACCCTGGAAATCCCAAAGAAGATTTTTTTTAAAAGAAGCATTGTTTGTTCATTTATATATGCCACCGTTTCAGATTAAAGACCTCCCAAGGGCACTTGCAAGCATAACTAAAATACTATTAAAAACCAATTTTAAATGCATACACAATGAACTCAAAATATCAGCAGTTCAAAAGCCCAGCACAACCCTTTTTGCTTCGGTCTGCCTTTTACTAAACAGCTTCTAAGCTTGGGGCTGTATGTTCTTAGTGCTGGTGGTCGGAGCTGCTGCTATGGAAGTCGCCTTGGGAGTGTACACAATTGTATCCTTCTTTCCTTATGACCTGTGGCTTGAGTTCTGTGTCTTTGCTTGAGTATCCTATATGAGCAACCTTGGATCAATAGTGCAGGAACTTGCTAATACCCCGAGAGGCTTCTAGGATTGTTGAGAGAAAACCTTGGGAAATAGTTGTAGACCTTTTTATTTTATTTTGTGTGTGTTCTGAATGCAGGCTCCTGTCCCGTCCCCCCTTCCGTTGAAAGCTCTCTGCCGTTCTAATCATTCAGAATCTGTTAACCTGACAAGCATGTGGCTGGTGGCCATACCCAGCTTGCCAGCCATGTGTTGCATCCTGCCAGCTACTTGATTACCCTCCTGTTTTTATGGCTCCAAGCAAGCCTCGGAAAACCCAGGGGTTTATCAGGTTCGCGGCAGGCAGCAGTGCATGGCTGGAATGTGAACAGAAGCCGACATTTGGCTTCCAGTCCCTTGTGAACACACACACACACACCTACCTTCTGTTCTTAGCAGAATATGTCTGGAAATGCCCACTGTTGGAACAGGATTGTATCTGGACAGTGGAGAGTTCCCTCTGCCTGGTTGGAAAAATGGTCCAAAAATGTTTGTAGCTGAGTGGTGATGCACACAGGGTGAAGAGAAAAGTCAACGCCAGTAGCTTTAAAGGACCAGATGGAACCTGGTTGGTCTTCTTGGGCCGCCTGATTCCTGCTGAGTTGGCAGCTCCACTGCCACCTTTCACTGCCTGCAGAAGTGGCACTCCAGCACATTGGAAAAGAAGCCATCAGATCCCTCTTTTGATCTGTTGGCACACAGAGTAAGGTGTGTGGATCCCACTTGCAGAAACCATGGGTTGAAACCGGAAAACCGGGGGGAGGGGTAGGGATTCGAACCGCCGACCTTCTGATCAGCAAGCCCTAGACACTCTGGTTTAACCCACAGCGCCACCTGGGTCCCTTGGCCATGCATTTAAGGAATGCATTTAAGGTTTGCTACTTCTGTCCTTAGTGCAAACAGAGAAGTCACTCAGTGCTTATCTAAAGTAAGCACATAGGCCTCCTCTAGGTGAGAAGAAGATCCTGATTGGACAAAGATCTTCCCTTGTGCAGAAGAGCTTTGTGTGTAGGGGCTTCTCATGCTTGCTGAAAATGTGGGTGCTGGGCAGTGCATCAGGTGGAGGAGCTAGCCCATAGAGCCCCTGCAAACATTCACACACACAGAGGCAGATTCCTCCCCTGTGAAACCTCACAGTGCCTAGATTATTTCTGTGTTCAAAGCATTTCACATATGTTATCTTGGTAATCCTACAGCAAATCTACAAGAGACTTGGTTGGAGAGATAGAGACACACTTGCTTAAAGTCACCCTGTGTGTCTAGAGACATGGAAGCACCTGGCTCATCCTTTTAGCCATGAAGCTTACCACATTAAATGTTGTAATGCAGATGAGAAACCGCTTTTGCTTTATGTCAAACGGCGTAAGAAGTACTGTAAATGAATCTGGTGATCATATAGATATTGTTGGTGAGTGAATCTCTCAAGGAGACAACTTCGATTCCCCCACTTATGACAGCTGAGCTTATTTTCCACTCTGTTACAATGATTTCCTCCAAATTCTTCATATATCCAGTTACCCAAGTAGGTTGTGAGTAAGTGTTCTATCTGTATAAGCATTTGGGGGGGGTGGGGGGGCACTGTTGTCAGCGTATATTGAGCTGCTGGAGTGGAACGAATCAATCTTTCTTCTTAAATGCATTTGGTGACCAGTGGGCACTTCCGAGGAGACTTACGAATGTGTCAGGGCATATTCAGATTTCATCTCGTTTCTGGACGATTTCTAGAGGCAGTTGTCATCTGGACATGTGTGGAAGCATTGACAAGATCCTGAAAACACATGGAAAATTCGTGGGGAGTTAATCATTCGACACGTGGAAGTGACAGTGAGAAACCCTCTTTATTTTGGGTCTTGTGTCAGTGCATGACCTTAATCAAAATTAAATATACATCATAAAAATCATTAATTGGGGAGCCTCCCCCCTCCAGTCTCTGCATCCTAAACATGAAAGCTCATCAACAAATATTCAGTGTACAGAAATAAATTGCACCTGGCCATTTTCTCCATTAGGTTGTTTGGGATGTTTTAACTGTGTACTTTACAGGAAGAACCGTTATGAACCTCAGGCAAGCATGCAGAACCTTTTTAGCTGAGCAATTCATCTTGGGGGGGAAAAGATGAAAAATACTTTGTTTCGGAGTGGGAGGAATCACAGCCCAGCGCTGTGCGCCGAAGGGGTGCAAAGATCCGCCCAGCGCCCCCGTTGTGAATGCCAAGTGTCGCCGCTGGCGCGGTGCATCTTTGGTAAATGAGCGCACAATGTCAAAAGTCCTTTGGTGAAACAGGTATACAGGTATATATGCATGTATTTTGTTTTTCTAGCTTGATCAAAACTATTTGTTATTTCATAACAGGTAGATAGTTAAGAGCTTAGGCGGCTTCAGCGGTGGGCGCCTGCTGCCCCCCAGAATTTGGCACCCGGGTGCCCCACACCCCTTGCACCCCCAAGTAAAGGCGGCCCTGTCACAGCCCGCCCCCCTTTTCACCTGGATCCTTGCAGCTCCCCTTGGAGCCATATGTTCCTAGCCCTGCCTTTTGAATCAAACGGCTGGCATTGAGAAGCAGAGGGGCCTTCGCAAGCAGCTCTTCTGCTGCAACAGCTCCCCTGCAATCCACTACCACTTTGGATTTTATTAGAGAATGGCTGCTACTGACCCCAAGGGGCAAGGGAGGGAAGCTGAGATCCTTCTCAAGCTTGGCAAGAGAAAAATTGGATTAAAGATGGTGTTACGGTTGTGAAGCATTTGGGTTACTGATAACCTTGGCTCTAGGGAAGGAGTTTGGCTGAAAGGCTGGCAGGATGGCAGTTTGCAGAGTAGCGCAAAGCGAACCGAGGGATTTGCACTTTTTCAGTTTTTTCTTTGCCAGACATAACACGTGGATTCTAACGGGCTTTTGTGCTAACCGAGACCACTTCTGTTTCTGTGAAGTGGGGCACTTGATTTTTGCAAATTTTCCCCTCCCCCCCCACTGCAGCCCCTGCCCCCGCCCTCCCCCCCCAAAAAACCTGGAGGGTTGCAAGTAGGTAAGGGAGATTTGGCCAAAATTGGGCACCTCATCTTGTGTGAGTAGAAGTGATTTCTCCTATCACAAAGCTCCACGATAGTTTTAATTTCCTTCTTTCTTGTTTCCCTGTGAATCAGGTTGTTTAGGTGCAAGGCCCATCTTTATAACCCACCCAGAGACCCTGACTAGAGCCCAACTCTCTTTGTTAACCAAATACAGTGGTGCCTCGGGTTACAAACACCTTGGGTTACAAACACTTCGGGTTACAGACTCTGCCAACCCGGAAGTAGTACCTCAGGTTAAGAACTTTTTCTCAGGATGAGAACAGAAATTGCGTGCCGGCGGCAGCGGGAGCCCCCATTAGCTAAAGTGGTATCTCAGGTTAAGAACGGTTTCAGGTTAAGAAACGGACCTCCGGTTGTGCCTTCCGCTGGTTCATTGGGCTGTTGGCATCCTAGCTATCGGCTGCACAAAGTATTTTACCATACAGTGCTTCAAAAGATGAATACAATTTGAGGTTTATACCCACTGACTCGCTGTTAATATTTTTTCACAGAAGGCCCCCCCCCCCGGGCAGTCCATTCCTTTTTATGTTTAGGGACGCACTTCCTTTGCTCAGACTATTTTCTTGAGGCAACTTTATGGTGAGACGTTATAGGAAAGGAGCCTCTTCAGAGATATTATTGTGATCTTATTGTTTATACTGCTGAGGTTAAAAGTGTCCCACACTGCAATTGCTTTTCAATCAAGAAAAGGGAAGTTGGCTGTTTTCAGTTCTATAATTGCATTGGTCGTAAAACCATGGAAAAAATTGTTGTCTCATTTGACACATGTTTGTGTGCCCTCAAAATGGTATAATCTGTGAGGAGAAAAATCTAATTTTAAGACTTTCCGTCTGCCAGGATAAAAGGGCTTGTTTTCCCGCCTCTCTCACCTTTGAAAATGTCCAATTCTTTCACCACTAATAGGCACAAATATTTCCATCCCAGCTTGTTTTGCTGTAAATTAAATGTGCCAGAAGCGATGTTATTTTCATTCCTGAAATTGGACCTGTAAGTTAGAACTATAGACCGAGGAAAGAGATTCTAACCAGATGCACTGTTCAAAAGCCCACCAATTTTAACAGAAATCCATTTGTCAGGTTCCTTCAGTCAACTTTTGTGAGTTCTTAATCTTTTGCCGCTTTGGGGGACCTGGTACAGTCCAGACCCCACTTTTTTCCACTATGAAAATACCAAACCTTAGCACAGGTTTCCAGTGTGTTTTATCATTTGTAATGTGAAGTCTAGCATTCCAGTGCTACGGATGTGTTTGATGATACTGTAAATGTGCCAAAACTTCAGACAGGGCTATCTCAACAACAATAATTATATTTTTAAAAAAGACCTGTAATAACACATTTCTTCACTATAAAAATGTAAGACCTGCAGCTCTCTGAGGTGATAGGAAGAGTTGGAGGATAGGATTGGAAATCAGGGTGAGTTTGATGGATTTGAAAAGTGGTCTGAGAGTAATAAGGAAGAATTTAATAGAGAGAGGAATAGAGGTTGCTGGGAGGTGTTGCACAAGAGGGAATGAAAAATCTTTTGGATGAAGATGAAGGGGCAAGCCGAGCCTCCCCAAGCTGAAAGAACCTTTGCATTCTCCTCTTGAGTGTAACAACGCAGCGTTCATTCTATTTTCAAGCAAATAGTGTGTTACATGAATGTACAGTACAGTATCAGAAGGGTTTTTTAAAATTATTAAATATATATATATATATATGCTGCTTTTGAGGGCAATCCTCAAGCCAGTGTACAATAAAACACAGATACTGCATATGAATACTTTTTTTAAAAGTGCTTAGAGTATCAGACTAATACCTGGGAAGCCAGGGCTCCAATCCTCACTCAGCCATCACTGCCTCAACCTAACCTACATCACAAGGTTGTCATGTTGATTAAATGAGGAGGGGCAGAACCATGTATGTCATCTTGAGCTCCTTGGAGGAAAAGGTGGGATAGAAATGCAATAAACAAATAAAAGATGGTGGAACAGTCACATAAATCAAATTATTGAATACTTCAAATATCATAACCAGGACCTGGAAATCCAGATAGCCAGTGCAGTAATGGCATCAAGTCGAGCTCCCAACACAACTTGGGTGGCCTCGTTCTAGATCAGTGAAACCTTCTGAACCATCTTTGATGGCAGCCCTATAAAGGGTGCTTTGCCCCTGTCTGGGCATGGAAAACTAAGGCAAGAGAGACCTGCCTAGCTGCCACCATTTGAGCTCCCCCAGTTGAGGTGCAAGGTCCCTCAGCTTTGCATTTGGTCTTTGTGGGGGATAGTGTCCTGTCCTTGCTTGGCTTGAAGCTCCCAGGGCAGGCTGGGTTAAATCAGTGGCACATATTGGAAGGGAATAACTCAACCAGAAGAGCAGAGTCTGATCCAGTAGAGCAGAGTCTAGAGTAGGGGTCAGCAACCCTTTTCAGCCGTGGGCTGGTCCTCCGTCCCTCAGACCATGTGGTGGGCTGGACTATATTTTTTGAGGGGGGGTTGAATGAATTCCTATGAGCCACAAATAACCCAGAGATGCATTTTAAATAGAAGGACACATTCTACTCATGTAAAAACACTCTAATTCCTGGAGCGTTCGTGGGCCAGATTGAGAAGGCAATTGGGCCGCATCTGGCCCACGGGCCTTAGGTTGCTTACCCCTGGTCTAGAGATGGGTCTGTCAGGACCATGGACAGGTCACTATGGCAGGTGCTGGTTGGTACTCATCATCCATTGAGAAAGTGTTGCCACAGCCGCTTTCTAGGTTAAGGCTGGCCGGCCTGCATCTGTCTGTTTCTTAAAGGTCCATCATCTGATTCTGCAGCTGCTGACTTATGCAGCATGGGGCTGGGGGCAAATTCACCTTTTACAACCATTCTTCCAAAAAGACTGGACCTCCTTGAAAAACGCTCTTCCCATGACTGATCTAGATAAGCAAACCAGAAGGATACTATGGCTAGTGGTGGTAAAGTTTGGGGATATAAATGCCTGGATGGCTTCGGAGGAATGGGCTGGGAGCCAAGCGGCTGCAGATCTTTGTGATGCTGGGCCAGCTGAAGCATCTCCAGATTCTGTTTTAGACGTGAGAGAGCAAGATACAGGAAGACAGAAAGTCTGCAGAGCACTTGTGCTTGCTGGTACTTTTTAGCACAGTGTGTGGCGAATTCTCTCTCTCTCTCTCTGTTTGGAAGAGGCTGTCGAGGAGCAAATGAGCTCAGCGATACATAAGAAGAACTCTGCTGGACACCAAAGCCTTATGTAGTGTAGTATTTTGTTTCCCTAGCAGCCAGCTAGATTATCATGGAAACACAGGAAGTTGCCTTTTATTCGTCATGAGCCCATCTATCTCAGTGCTTCCCCACTCCTCCTGCTGTTTCCCAACACACCAAGAAACACAATAGACAAGTGTGCAAGACTCAGGGCTGTGGCTGAAGCCCCCCAAATAAGTGGTGACTACTAGGTTGAAAACACACACACACACACACACACCCCAAATAAACCTAGCAAGACCTGTATGAATTGTATATTCTTTTTGGAGGGTGCCAAATATATTGTTTTGTGTGGTTGTGTTTCATGTAAACTATTTGTTGTTTAAATGTGGACTTGAGAGGGCTATAGCCATGATTAGTGAGATGGAGAGAGAGAGAGAGAGAGCTTATCAAGAATATTCTAGCCTTCTTTTCTAAATGTTCATCCTTAGTTTTAAAAGTTGCATGACACTTTATGCGCCTCCTTCCGGCAGCTCCGGCAGCCAAGCTGGTGCAAAATGTATTGCTCTGTTTTCCTTTGGACCACATCAGCAAGACCAAGAGGGGGGGGGTCTTGTCATCTGGGCAGCCCAGGACCCCCATTCACACTGCCCAGGCTTGCACCCTGAGGAGGTCATTTTGGTGCAGCTAGTGCCTGTATCTTCCTAACCATGGCAATGGCAATAAGGCATTTTACTAGTTGGAGGGGGAATTCCCCCCCCCCCACAAACCTTTGTCTGTTTCAAAAACAAAAACACTGCCTGTTTCATTCTGAGCAATGGATTAAGTTAATTTTCATATTTATTGGAACCCTGATGCACAAACCCCAATTTTTGACTGTTAGGAAATTCAGGTGCCCTTCTATTCTTTTCTGGGTGTGAGTATAGTACATTGGGTTGGAGGTTTCACTTGTGTATATTTCTGAGCAGTCATTTAAAATACCTCTATCATTTATTTTTGTTCTCTTTCTTAATGTAGTAAAGGATGAATGAATTGTGGACAGTGCCAGTTCCCTTTCTTAAGTGGGACAATAGCACTTTGGCTCAGGCCTCGGGTTTTTCCAGATGATTAGACAATCTTCATCCGTCTAGTCTCTTGCCACATAATTCTTTGGCTCTTTATATTCCCTGACACTTTTATAGCCATTGCATAGTGCTGGTAGCAAGTTGATTATCTAATCACCTGTTAACCTGGGGGAGAAACCCAACTTTCTTTCAAAGGAAGTTGTTCATGTTGTTGTTAGAGATTTCATCACAGCACATGCTTACAGTAAAGGCTAACCCTTGCAGTTTTGCAGCTTTGATGCGAGCACAGCACCTGTGCCAATTCAATTTATTCAACTGGATCAGGAAGCCTGCTCATTCAGGAGTCCACATGAACTTCACTCACATGTGACCCTGGAATGGGCTGCCTTCTTGAAATGAACTAAATAATGAACCATGTGCAGAAGTTGATGGAGTGATGCCTGTTGTTGGTCAAATCCGGCTAAGCTAGAGTAGACCCACTGCAATTAATGAACTTAAGTTAACCATGTCCATTATTTCTAGCGGGTCTACTCTGCCTAGGGTTAGCACTGGTTACAACCCTGTGCTTTTAAAGTAGATGGTCAATGGCAGGCATCCCCAAACTTCGGCCCTCCAGATGTTTTGGACTACAATTCCCACCATCCCTGACCACTGGTCCTGTTAGCTAGGGATCATGGGAGTTGTAGGCCAAAACATCTGGAAGGCCGCAGTTTGGGGATGCCTGGTCAATGGGATGGGATGGGATGGGATGGGATGAGATTTGCCAGTAATCTTAGTCATTGAGTGGGAAGTAGGACCATCACGGATGTAAGGTTTTGTTTTGTTTTGAAACCACTAGGAGAAAAAAGCAGCTGCAGGGAGGGGGTAACTTAGAGCAGGGAACTAGCAAGGGAAGAAAGAGTTAACACCACTTTCCGCACTGTGCAGTTTTGATCCAGATTGCCCTATTTCACCCTTCTGGCTAATTTTCAATAAAAGAAAAAGGTTGATCCTTGGGCACCATTAGTGCTGTTTGAGAACAGCCCTGGGTGGGGATAATGCTGGGAGAATTGCAGGTTTAAGTTGTGTATCGTTGAAGCAATTTCATGTATGTCACTTGAAGCCCTTTTGAGCCTCTTCCCTGTGGCTTGTATACATATGGTAGAAGATGGTAAGGAATCTCCAGATTCCTCCTACATATTAGCTTTTAAAATCAATTAATTGTCAACTGATGATCAGGCAGGAAAAGTGGATTCGCAGTGGGCAGATCTTGATCCTCTTGCCATTTCTGTGACAGGTTTTCTACCTGAAGCTCCATAGTTTCCCCTACATTTTCTTTCTTCTTGTAGGAGTTGTCTGTGTGTGACAGTGTCCCTTTAAAAATACGTTTTAACCTCTCCACTCTGCATGGTCAGTGGCTGTTGGGTCACTATTAATGGGTGCAATTTGTTAGAAGTCAGAAGATTATTGCTGCCGCAGGTTTTTTCTCCAGAACACTGAGTTCCACTGTAACGTTTCTGATTTGCTGAGCAGGACTGGATGGGATGAGGAGAGAAACTTTTGCAAAGTTAGCCTATTAAAAAAGCTGAACTGTGGCCATAACAACACTCCTGCCATTCAGGGCCGGCTCTAGGGGTAGGCTGGGTGGCGCGGGGCGCCAGGGCGCTGGGCCGGCAGGGGGGTGCTGCGGCAAGAAACGAGGCAGGGTGGGGGCGCCGGAGCGATTTTCGCACCACGGCGCCCGGGCGCCCGGCATGCTTGAGACGGCCCTGCTGCTATTCAAGTCTTTGACTATCTTGAGGTTGTCTTTTATACTTGGGATGGAAAGACTGTGGCCTCCCAGATGTTGCTGGACTGTAGATGTGGTGCAGCCACACCTGAAGAGCCACAGGTTCCCCACCTCTGCAATACATACCCCCCAGCCCTCCCAAAAGTGCATGCAGTGACGGCAAATCATCAGCTCGTTTTCTTCAGTGCCCATGAACACGTCTATCGAAACTCCCTAATTTTCTGACTGAGTCTTCCTCCCTCCTATGTCCCCAGTCTCCAGATGTGTACATGTTTGCTGTGCTTTGTTTAAAAGGGCCTTGTGTCTTCACAAGCACTGATGTACCCAGTAAATCGAAACCGACAAAACACCCTGGAGGTGAAATCATAGGACTGGGTTCAGATGCCGATGTAGAGCACTATGGCTCAGCATCGCAGCGGCCCCTCTCCTGCGCTATGTGTGACAATCCCTAAATAGGAGATAAAGTAGGACTTGTGAACACTGGCAGTGCACATTTACTGCAGCACTTCTTCCAAGTCATGATTAAATCCCTGCTTGGGGGCTTCTTTGAGATACCTGCTTGGCCACTGGGGGACAGAATATTGTACTGGGAAATCTCAGGCCAGGCACCACTGCCAACATGGCCCTTTGGACTTTGCAGTCCACACCCTCTTTCCCAGCCGTACCCTTCAACCCTCCTCTGCACCTTCCCCAGGCACTTTTTGCCTGGCTGGAAGGTGTCCTTGAATTGCAGTATGGCCTCTTGCTTGCCCTGGCTGGATGATCGTAGAACTGTAGAGGTGGAAGGGACCCTGAGGATCATGTGGCCCAACCCCTTGGAATGCAGGAATTTGCAGTTGTCCCATATGGGGATCAAACCTGCAACCTTGGCATTGTCAGCACCATAATAATAACTTATTATTTATACCCCGCCCATCTGGCTGGGTTTCCCCAGCCTCTCTGGGCGGCTTCCAACAGAAATATTAAAATACAATAATTTATTAAACATTAAAAGCTTCCCTAAACAGGGCTGCCTTCAGATGTCCTCTAAAAGTCTGGTAGTTGTTTTTCTCTTTGACATCTGGTGGGAGGGCGTTCCACAGGGCGGGTGCCACTATCGAGAAGGCCTTCTGCCTGGTTCCTTGTAACTTGGCTTCTCGCAGTGAGGGAACCACCAGAAGGCCCTCGGCACTGGACCTCAGTGTCCAGGCAGAACGATGGAGGTGGAGATGCTCCTTCAGGTATACTAGACCGAGGCCGTGTAGGGCTTTAAAGGTCAGCACCAACACTTTGAGTTGTGCTCAGAAACGTACTGGGAGCCAATGTAGGTCTTTCAAGACCGGTGTTATGTGGTCTCGGTCGCCGCTCTCAGTCACCAGTCTAGCTGCCGCATTCTGGATTAATTGTAGTTTCCGGGTCACCTTCAAAGGTAGCCCCACATAGAGCGCATTGCAGTAGTCCAAGCAAGAGATAACTAGAGCATGCACCACTCTGGCGAGACAGTCTGCGGGCAGGTAGGGTCTCAGCCTGCGTACCAGATGGAACTGATAAACAGCTGCCCTGGATACAGAATTAACCTGCGCCTCCATGGACAGCTGTGAGTCCAAAATGACTCCCAGGCTGCGCACTTGGTCCTTCAAGGGCACAGTTACCCCATTCAGGACCAGGGAATCCTCCACACCTGCCCGCCTCCTGTCCCCCACAAACAGTACTTCTGTCTTTTCAGGATTCAACCTCAATCTGTTAGCCGCCATCCAACCTCCAACCACCTCCAGGATCTTCACTGGTTCTGATTTGAAAGAGGTAGAGCTCTAACCATCTGAGATATCCAGAATCAAGAGATGCGGAGTGAGAGGATTGTGGCTGTGTGTAGAAACCTCTGACTTTCGCTGTACAAGGGCAAGAGGCAAGCATAGTATTCCATCCATGTCAGCCTCTGGCTTCTCCCTCAGGCTGAAAAAAAGTTCCCCACTAGATGTACCTGGGTGGTTTTTTTGGGGGGGTCCAGTCAAACAGGGCTCATTTTATATTAAATGCATGGATGAGTCCAGCCTACCCTCACAGAAATCTAGGCAGGGAGATAAGCAAAGTCATGTCATCGAACCTGACAATTTAATTTTAAAAACTTACGGATTGGAAACAAATTTGTTTCAGCTTTAAAATGATGCTGCACTTTTAAGAAAGAGGGAGGGAGTTAAGGCTCGAAGGCCATTTAAACAGCTCTGGGACGTAATCTTGACAAGTTAAGAATCTTCTAAGTGAATGAACAGATGGCATAATTAATATGCTGCTTTCAGCTTTCTCCTTGGAACACACAGCCTGGGAGGACCATATAACATTTTGTTGCCTAGTGGTGTGTCTTAAAAAACCTTTTAAAAATGAAATAAAAATGTTAGCATGCAGTTTGTGTACTGAATCGGAAAGCTGCTAGGGTCAGGTAGCAGACTTCCAGATTCAATAAGGTTGCAGCCACTCCTAGCAAATAAATGATTAAGCAAGAGAAAATAAATATTTGTCCTTCATTGGGCATGAACTGATGCCAGTGGCGAGTCAACGGACTGCAACATTTTGGGTGGAGAAAACAATGTCTTTCCATTGAGTTTAAAGATGCGTAAATTGGGCCAGGGATGTTTTTAAGAATGTCTGAGCCCCTGACATGTGCTCTCAACATCAGGTCTACTCCTTTCCCCCCATGTGCAAAACTTCAGACCTTCTGCATAAAAACTTAAGATTTGGATTGGCCCAAAGTCCAGCTTTCTGTTCTCACAGTGGCCAACCAGATGCTTATAGGAAGCCTGCAGCCAGGATCTGCATTGCAACACCACTTTTCTCACATGAACCCCTGCAACTGCTACTGAGAGGCAATACAGTGTCGGTGAGGCTGCAGCTACTTGCCTTTTATTTTGTCCAGAGACCCAAATTTTACATCTATACATACAAATTAGCATTTGCACATTTGGGTCATGGGTCTGTGCAGGGGCGTAGCCAGGATGAAAATCAGGGGGGCAAGGGGTGGGGCCAAGGGGAGGGGCCACAGCGGGGCAAGGAAAGCTCCCTTCTCCCTTGCCAGCTTTCCCTCCTCCCGCCCCGGCGATCGCGGAGGGGGAGGAGGGGATCAGAGCAGCCAGATTTCGGGCTGCTCCGACTCCCTCCTCCCCCTCCTCGAACGGCAGGGGCGAGGGGGCGCCAGGATCAGCCCGAAATCGGGCTGCTCCGACTCCCTCCTCCCCCTCCGTGATCGGCAGGGGCGAGGGGGAGCCAGGATCAGCCCGAAATCGGGCTGCTCCGACTCCCTCCTCCCCCTCCACGATCGGCAGGGGCGAGGGGGAGCCAGGATCAGCCCGAAATCGGGCTGCTCCGACTCCCTCCTCCCCCTCTGCAATCGCCGGGGCAGGTGGAGGGAAAGCCCCAGAGCCGCGCAAAGCGGTTGCCTGGCTTTCCCTCCGCCTCCCTTCTCCCTTGCTGGCTGTGGGGAGACGGCACCGGGCGGGCAGCGGGGCAGGCTGGCCAGCGGCCCTGCTTCTAGGGGGGGCAATTGCCCCCTCCTGCCCCCCCTGCCTACGCCCATGGGTCTGTGCCCAAAATCCTTTAAATACCCTGAATTAGGCCCGGTTACTTGCAATGTCTATGTTCCTCTCAGCCCGTCTGCAACATTGCTTGGGCAGTGATGAAGGACGATGAGAGCTGCAGGCCAACAACATTTGGAGAGATCACATTGGCTACCCCTCATATAACAAACGGAAAAGTTCCCAGATCAGCTTTGCTTGTTAGCTTGGGAACACAGATAAGTGTCTTTCATGAACAGAAAACTGTTTTGAAATGTTAAAACACTCTTAAAAAGAAAAGCTTTTTCAGATAAATATGCTGTTAGTTATAATTTTAACTAGGTCAGCTGTTTTCTCAGTTTGCATATAAAATTATATAGATGGTATAACCGGTGAGATAATGACACGCTAATTTCATAAATGCTTCCCTCCCCCAAAGGGCCTGTTTTTCTTTTTTTAAAATCTATTAGCTGATAAAATATTTCCATCTTTTAAGTCATGAAACAGTTTTGATGTTAATACTGGGCTTTCCTTTTTCATAGCCGATGACTGTTTCCTGTGTTAGCTGTGATTGCTGGAAAACTAATCTGCCCTTTTGCATCATCTATTTTTAATGGATGCTTAAATAGAGTCTATGTTGCAGCAAGCCTCGTCTGGCTCTATAAGAAGTTCCAAACTATTTGAACAGTTTAACTGAAAAGCACTACCAGTAAAAATACAACTTGATGCACTGTTGTGCCTGTAAAAATGGTTGCTTTAGGCTGCATTCCAATTCCAGAAGAGGAAAGTACCTCTATCTTACACTTGGTTTATATTAAGTTTGCAATATGGCAGAAGTCAACATGGTGCCTCCAGATATTATTGGGGGTCCCAACTCCCATCAGCTCCAGCCAGTTTGGCTAATGGTCAGGTCAGGGGTGATGGGAGTTCCAGCCCAGTGACATCAGGAGGGCCCATCTCTGTGACACCTGCATTTGGGTACATATCCCCAGGAACTGTTAATGGTTTCCAACTCTTTGAAAGGAGGGACTTTAGCACGTGATCTCCTGTGGAACGCAGAGATCTACTGCTGGCATCTAAACCTGCCGCTGCTACCGTGTTTCCCCTTTTTTAAGACACCGTCTTATAACTTTTTTTTACTCAAAAAAGAACACGGTGTCTTATTTTCAGGGGATGTCTTGTACGGTACCTTAAGGCCTCCTCGGAGGGGCCAGGCCACTGGTTCGGGGTGCTGCTGGGCGCTCTGCGCGGCACCGAGGCGGCAGGCTGCTGGCTCGGTGCTCCGCCCAGCACTGCTGGGCGCTCCGGGCGCTCGGCGCTGCAGACCGCCAGTTCCGGCGGCGGGGGGCAGGCCTCGGGCAGCTCTCCCCCCAAAAGAAGAGGCCAGGCGCTGTAGGGCGCTCCGAGCGCTCGGCGCTTCGGAGCGCTCCGCTCTGCAGCCGCCGCTTCCGGCGGCGGGGGGCAGGCCTCGGGCAGCTCTCCCCCCAAAAGAATGGGCCAGGCGCTGCAGGGCGCTCCGAGCGCTCGGCGCTTCGGAGCGCTCCGCCCTGCAGTCGCCGCTTCCGGAGGCGGGGGGCAGGCCTCGGGCAGCTCTCCCCCCAAAAGAAGAGGCCAGGCGCTGCAGGGCGCTCCGAGCGCTCGGCGCTTCGGAGCGCTCCGCTCTGCAGCCGCCGGCCTCGGGCAGCCAAACAAAAAGAGAAGAGGCCAGGCGCTGCAGGGCGCTCCGAGCGCTCGGCGCTTCGGAGTGCTCTGCTCTGCAGCCGCCGGTTACGGCGGCGGGGCGGCAGGCCTCGGGCAGCTCTCCCCCCAAAAGAAGAGGCCAGGCGCTGCAGGGCGCTCCGAGCGCTCGGCGCTTCGGAGCGCTCCGCTCTGCAGCCGCCGGCCTCGGGCAGCCAAACAAAAAGAGAAGAGGCCAGGCGCTGCAGGGCGCTCCGAGCGCTCGGCACTTCGGAGTGCTCCGCTCTGCAGCCGCCGGTTACGGCGGCGGGGCGGCAGGCCTCGGGCAGCTCTCCCCCCAAAAGAAGAGGCCAGGCGCTGCAGGGCGCTCCGAGCGCTCGGCGCTTCGGAGCGCTCCGCTCTGCAGCCGCCGGCCTCGGGCAGCCAAACAAAAAGAGAAGAGGCCAGGCGCTGCAGGGCGCTCCGAGCGCTCGGCGCTTCGGAGTGCTCCGCTCTGCAGCCGCCGGTTACGGCGGCGGGGCGGCAGGCCTCGGGCAGCTCCTCCCCCCCCAAAAAAGAAGAGGCCAGGCGCTGCAGGGCGCTCCGAGCGCTCGGCGCTTCGGAGCGCTCCGCTCTGCAGCCGCCGGTTACGGCGGCGGGGCGGCAGGCCTCGGGCAGCTCCCCCCCCCCGCAAAAGAAGCCGGGCGCTGCAGGGCGCTCCGAGCGCTCGCTGCTTCGGAGCGCTCCGCTCTGCAGCCGCCGGTTCCGGTGGCGGGGCCGCAGGCCTCGGGCAGCCCAAAAAAAAGAAAAGAAAAGAAGAGGCCAGGCGCTGCAGGGCGCTCCATGCGTTCTCTGCAGCAACAGCAGCCGGTTCCAGGCCCCTCTGGCTGGCTGGGGCACTCGGCGGTCTCGCATGGAGGTATGTCTTATTTTCGGGGGGTGTCTTAGATCTCACTAATGCTAAAAAATGCTGCCATGGCTTACTTTCTGACTACGTCTTAAAAAAGGGGAAACACGGTAGTTTAAGTATGAGGTTTCTTGTCCTCGCCATTCAAATTTAGAAAAGTCACTTGATAAGAGAGTCATTCTGGAGGAAATTGTTTGTAGGGACCTAGTCCAAACCTCTTGCAGCTCAGTCACATGACCTGGCAACCCCGTCATCGAACGTCAGCAGAAAAGGGTGCAGTAACAAGGTTTGTTTGCTCTCTGCCAGCCCAGCTCCTGAACTGAGTTTGGAATAGGAATGTGCTTAGGAAGGCTCTGCTAATTGCCTAAACCAGCCCTAGGCAAATCATTCTCATCTTTCGTTACCTTAATCTTGGCTTATATTTGAAGATGCACTTCCCTCCTTGCAGTAGCTGCTCTGGGAAATGAGGGGTCGTATCGGACTGAAGTAAATAGTTTCAGGAGCAGGAGTATGTACAGTCATACCTCATGTTATGGACGCTTCAGGTTACGTGTTTTTGGGTTGCGGGCCACGGGAAACCCAGAAGTACTGGAACGGGTTACTTCTGGGTTTCGCCGCTCGCGCATATGCTAAATCGCGCTTTGCTAAGAAGCGCAGAATCGTGCCTGTGCAGGCGCAGTGCTTCAGGATGCGGGCGCTGCAGGTTGCAGACGTGCCTCCGTCACGGATTACGTCCGCAACCCGCGGTTCCACTGTACTTTGTTTAGTAAATTAATTTTTTGCACTGAAAACAGGAAAGGTATTAAAGGATATTGCATATTTTTCTAAGCACATGTTCATGGGAACTCTTGAATATGGCTTTTGTGCAGCTGCCTTTGAAAGGAGGTGTGCATTATTCAGATCTGCAGAACTGTGGGGGACGTTATGATGCACGCAGAGAGACAGAATTTTGCCATTACAAGCCGCTCAGTTCATCAACTGCAAAGCCACAATAGATGAAGCCAATTCCTGGCAGGTGCTTTTAAAAAACAAAAAGCCCTCCCAACCTACATCAAAAAATATTTCCAAGCACCCTGAATTGTCAGCCTACATTTGCATAAAACCAGCACACAACTATAGCAACGCCCTTTACATGACACTGCTTATCAACTCCTGATTTATTTCTTTTCCGCTGGAGTAATTACTCAGTGCCTAATTAGATTTACAGTATTGCTTCATCATTTAAGCAATGCAAATGCGCAACACAGTCCTTGGAAGGAGAAGTATAGTTAAATTTGTCAGCTGCAATGCTGAATGGCTTGCCTTTCTTAAAAATTCCTTGTTTACAGCCTGTTAAACTGAACACTTCTGCTTTTATGCATGCACCCCTTGCACCAGGCACATAGCTGCTTAATGCTCAGCAAATCCTCAGAGGGAAGAAAGTAGAAAGACCCTGACAGTGCTTTATCACTCTGTGGGTTTCTCATTAGATCACCCCTACAGTATAATCAGCTATAAATAGAGACCTGCTAATTTGATGAAGAGGTTGTAGGTCTGTAGATAATTGAACAAATGCATCACTGTTCCCCAAAGCAGGACTAGCCGCCTCCTGCTTTTCTAAACTCTGGAGACAAGAGTTGTGGGTAGTGGGAGAGAAGAGAACCCCAGAGCAACAATGATGGATTTTGTGTACAGTCCAGCAACAGAAAAATTTAAATCAACCCACTTAGCAAGCCTTCCATTGCAGAAGGCAATTGTTTCATTCAGGAATTTTCCCCTCTCATCGACGTTCTTTTGTAGAATGGTGATGACCATTTTGTAAGCTTCTGTGTAAAGGGCATGCAATTGTTCTTATTTCCACAGATGCTTTTTTTGTTAGAGGAACACTCCCTCGACCTTGGTTTTTAATTTTAAAGAGCATGTGACGTATTCTGCCTCTCTTACTCATCCATGCACATACATACCGTGTTTCTCACCTTTTAAGACACTGTCTTATATTTATTTTTCCTCCAAAAAACACAGCACGGCTTATTTTCAGGGGATGTCTTATTTTTTTTGTTAAGCTTTTTTATTTTTTACTGGTATTAAGCTTTCAGAGAGTTTTGCTGGGTCGGGGCTCGGTGCGGCGCGTGCTGCTGCTCTTGCTAGTGCGCGCTGCGCCGAGACCCGACCCAGCGGGAGCCGGCAAGGACAACAGCGTGCGCTGCGCTGAGCCTCGACTGAGCGGGACCCAGCAAAGACAGCAGCGCGCGCCGAACCGAGCCCCGACCCAGCGGGACCCGGGAGAGACAGCAGCGCACGGCGCACCGAGTCCTGACCCAGTCAGGGCTTGGCAAGGCGCGCGCTGCAGAAGCGCCATGCAGACCTGCTCCCACCACTAACAATGCCCCAGTACGTCTTATTTTGGGGGGATGCTTTATATTTTATTGCCTCCAGAAAAGCGTGCCATGGCTTATTTTATAGGCACGTCTTAAAATGTGAGAAACACGGTACACAGGAGCTTCAGCAGGAGCTTGGCCCTAGGCACTGCTACGCATGTTTCCCCATCATCTAGGAATTTTGGGAACCGCGGAACATAGCTAATTTATAGCCTGCTCCATCCCAAGGGTTCTAGCCTGGCAAGCTAACAAAATCCCAATTACATAGTCACCCAACTTCATCTCTTCCTATTTGTGGCTAACCCAAACCAACATGGATAAAAACAATACAATTTATTGGGATTTTGCATGTTGCCGAGAGGCAGGTAGGGGTGCCTGCCACCCAGAATGCCTCTTTCCACTCCTGCAGTCTTGATGATCCATAGGTAGTAAACGGTAGCGGGCATTCTTTGGCTTCCAAGTGACCGTGGCAGAAGGTGGTCTTTTAGGTATGTTGGAGACAGCTTGGCCACCTCATGATAAGAGAAGACTCTCTGGAAAAGACCCTGGTGTTGGGAAAGATTGAGGGCACATGGGGAAGGGGGCGACAGAGGATGAGATGGTTGGACAGTGTTCTCGAAGCTACAAACGTGAGTTTGACCAAACTGTGGGAGGCAGTGGAAGACAGGAGTGCCTGGCGTGCTCTGGGGTTACGAAGAGTCGGACATGACTAAACAACAACAACAACAACAACAACAACAACAACAACAACAACATTGCACCAGTGTAGTTTGGGAGCACACTACATGTGAAGAGCTTTCTTTTGTCTGTCCTGAATGTTCCAACATTCAGCTTCATTTTGATGCCCACAAGTTCTCATGTTACGAGAAAGGGAGAGAAACTTTATTCACCTTGCATAATTTTACACACTTCTATCGTGTTGCCTAAGTAAAAAGTCTTAAACACTGCAACCTAGCTTCATAGGAGAGTCATTCCACCCCATTAATTGTTTTGGTTGCTCTTTTCTTAACCTTTTCTAACTCAACAGTATCCTCTTTTGAGATGAGGTGACCAGAAACCCACACAGAACTATAGTATAGGCGACTTCCTGTTTCCTTGGGGGTTGTGTTCCAGGTCAAAGCATGCCATGGCAGAGTTCCGCCCCCAATTCTGCCCCCATTCCTCCCTCTCCCACATCCAAAATGACCTGTGCGTTGGTGGCCGTGCATCAATTGGACGTACCTAAAATGGTTGCCGCCTGTACCAAGGAGTAGAATTTCCCGGTACCCCTTCCTACTCCTGTTGTCTTGCCACAGGAGCTCATCTTCAGCAGCACTTACAGCCCCTTTGACCTGTGCTCTTGCATGTTTGGTATTCAAGCTTGTGTGCAAGACGTTCGCATGGTTTTTGTGAGCCAGAAGAAGAAACAATTGTACCGAAAGGTTGGCAGGCAGAGGTGACTCCCAGGTTTTTGGCCTTTAGCGCTCCTTCAGAATACATCCTATCCATGGCGGTATCAGTGACCACCCTCATTTTCATTAGAGGGCGCTCTCTGAGGATGCAACACTTCCATTTTAATTTCCAGTCAGCTACAATCAGGAACATTTGCAGCCACAATCGAAGTTTGCATCCTGAAAGGGATGACTGCAGAAAACTGTCGGGAGAATAAGAGGGCTGAAGTTAATGACGGAGATTAAACGGAACAAGAGAAAGAGCTGCCAAGAAAGCCACTTTTCATTGCATTTAATTTATGTGTCATGTTATAGAGTGAGTGACGCATGCAGTAAATGTTGACATGCAATATTTGCTAGCCAGACTTATGGAGACTGTACATAAAGGTACACTTGTTCTATGTTCTCAGAGAGCATTTGATGAGTGGCTTTAATCTTTATACCCTGGCATATAATTTCAAATTTAATTTAGGATCACATGTGTGTAGCGGCTCATGTGTTTTGCCTATCCTTAGTGATTGGAGTGAGGAGTTTTGGCCTCCTAGATTGGTTTTTAATACACTTCATATCACTACATGCTTTGTTTCCCACTGTTTCTTTTGAGTTTTATCTAGAGTATGACAAACCATTAGATTTCAAAATTAAAAGTTAGTGTTTTTGAATTTGCCATGCCAAAATGTTGGAAAACATGGGCCAGTTTTAAAATTTATAAATTTATCTAGCCACACAACACAATCTAATTTCTTGGTTTCCACCATGCACCAGATGTACCTAGCCTGACTCATGGTGCTATATTTGAACCCTGCCCTGATTCCAGCCTTGCAAAAAGTTAAGAGGAGAGTGAGAAAGGAGAAATTTGAAACAGGAGGAGTAAGCAGGATGTTCACAGGGTCTGGAGGCAAACACAGATTGACTTAAATAAGGCTGTGCATTGATCTGTTGATCGAGCACCTAATCTCTCCTGCTGGAACTGTGACCTTCCTTATCTTTTTTTTTAAAGAAACCAGATGGGCAGGATGTGAACATGCAGACAGGTGCTAGGAAAGTTTCAAAAATGATTTAAGCACCCCTAGGGAAAGTGAGGGGATGCGGGTGGCGCTGTGGTCTAAACCACTGAGCCTCTTGGGCTTCCCAAACAGAATGTCGGCGGTTTTAATCCCCGCGATGGGGTGAGCTCCCGTTGCTCAGTCCCAGCTCCTGCCAACCCAGCCGTTCAAAAGCATGCCAAAAAAGTGCAAGTAGATAAAAATAGGTACTGCTCAGCGGGAAGGTAAATGGCGTTTCCATGCGCTGCTCTGCTTTCAGTGTTCCATTGCGCCAGAAGCGGCTTAGTCATGCTGGCCACATGACCCGGAAAAACTGTCTGTGAACAAACGCTGGCTCCCTTGGCCTGTAAAGTGAGATGAGTGCCGCAACACTGGAGTCGTCTGCGACTGGACTTAACTATCAGGGGTCCTTTACCTTTACCTATTTAGGTAAAGTGACCTTTGGCTCTGACCTGATTCCTCTGCATTCAGCCAGCCCCTTAGCAGACTTTGCTCTGTGATAAGTAACAGGGACTGGGCAGCAGCTAACTATGCAAATATTTATGGTGCTCGGAACAGATGTGTGGTGTCAGTAATTGGATGGGGGGAATAATAAATCGAAGCTGAAACAGTTAAGACAGAGGTACTGTTGTCCTGACTATGGAGGCAGCATTTAACCAGTGGTAGATAGGGTTGCCAGACTCAATAGAGGACAGGACTTCTGTGCCTTTAATTGCCATGCTCTCTTTTGAGTCTGGAAACCTTAAAGAGAAACCAGCAGACCCTTTGTTTAATTTCCAAGCAAAGGGTCTTTCCAGACTCAAAAGAGAGCAGGGCAATTAAAGGCACAGAAGTCCTGTCCACTATTGAGTGGCAACCCTAGCGGTAGAGTTGGGTTACACTCTCTCTTAAATAACAAGTTTGCAGCTTAGAGGTACCCTTGGATCCAGCATTGGATGCTTAAGTGCCACCTATAGCTTGAATCACCTTTTGCCCGCCTCTTCACTGTACATTTAAAGCAGTATCATACCACTTTAAACAGTCATGGCTTCCCCCAAAGAATCCTGGGAGCCGCAGTATGATAAGGGAGCTGAGAGCTATTAAGAGACCCTCAAACACCTTCAGTTCCCGGAGTTCCCTTGGAGTCGTAACTCTGTGAGGGGAATAGGGAGCAGGACCCTAAACAAAGATTTTCAGGAACGTTTGGAGAAGCCATGGCTGTTTAAAGGGGCATCAAAGTGTTTTAGGTGCATGGTGCAGATCGTGGGAT
Source organism: Zootoca vivipara (assembly GCF_965207765.1). Classification (NCBI taxonomy): domain Eukaryota; kingdom Metazoa; phylum Chordata; class Lepidosauria; order Squamata; family Lacertidae; genus Zootoca; species Zootoca vivipara. The sequence goes on along the minus strand of NC_142588.1, from coordinate 78,417,204 downwards.
CTGAATCTTCTCCTAGAAAGCCATGCCATTCTTTCTCATGGTTTGGTAACACCTAGACTTGATTACCCATTCTATATACGGCAGCTGGGTTGTTGGCCAATTCCTGCTTAGAATTAGCAAATTGTATTTAGATCATGGAAAGTTCTTGGTTGGCTCCCAGTTCATTTCCAGGTGCCATTAAAAATGCTGCCTTTGACCTCTTAAAGGCCTAACTGTATTTCCGATGCAAAAATTCAAAAAAATAATAATCTGAAATTAGTTATGAGTGAGAGTAGAGTGTTGGAAGGCACAAGCTGTAGCTTAAAACATCTGCATTTGGGTGCAAACAATCCCCTTTCTCTGTTTACGCATCAAGCTTTTTCAGAAAAATGTCAAGAGAACAAGTTGCCACAAGCTAGCTTAAATGTCGTAAACAACTTTTAAAAGAATAAGGCTTCACCCTGAGCTACTGCAAAAAAATTACTGAGGGAAATCTGGTGTGCATGTGTTTAAAGAGAGAAGAGAATTAGATTTCTTTGCCTCTGTTGGTTCAGTAGCCCTTTGGATATACAAGGCATGTTACATTTGCTGTAAAAAGAGCAGAAATCCACTTTCAGTGCCTACTGCTTTTCCTTCAGTGAGCATGAAAATATCTTGGGAGACCTGAATGCTTGCCAGCTTGATAACAGCTTGCTACTTCCCTTCCCTTGTTTTGCTTCCCCCTCCTGCTTGTTTTTCTGTCATGCATTTTAGAAAAATCAATGTATTTAGAATATAATGAAAATTAATGGGAACACAAATTTGAAGGCACAAGTCCTTTGTTGCCGGAAAAAGGCTGATGTGCGCTCTTGATTTGCACCTTTGCAAACTTTGCTTCAATTGTGGCACGCAAGGTTCGAGTGAAATTAATTTGTTCTGACTTCCTAGAGGCTCGGAGGACGCTTCTTCCCTGGAACAATCAGACAATTCAGCAGAAAACAGTACTGGGCCCTTAAGGGAGGTGTGTGTGGGCCGGGAATGAAACAGTGGGAGTTAGAAAGAAGTTAAACTTAACATCCTCATATTTAAAAAATGGCAGGGTGGATTGTCTGTTATATGCTTAGCACTTTGTAGCAATTTGTCTTCATAAGATGCCTGCATTTTACCTTACTTCGCTGTGATTGTATTTAAATCAGCCTTTAACTTAAAACAAAAAACAAACACCTAAATGTACTGGATAGAAAACATCTCCTGGTGCTGTGGAGGAGTGAGGGGCAAGCTTTGGGGAAGAGCTGTACAGTAGCTCGATGCTAAAGCATAAACTTTGCATGCAGAAGGTCCCAGATTCAGTCTTCCACATCTCCCAGTATGGCTGGGAAGGACTCATAGAATCATAGAGTTGGAAGAGACCACAAGGGTCATCCAGTCCAACCCCCTGCCAAGCAGGAAACACCATCAAAGCATTCCTGACAGATGGCTGTCAAGCCTCCGCTTAAAGACCTCCAAAGAAGGAGACTCCACCACACTCCTTGGCAGCAAATTCCACTGCCGAATAGCTCTGACTCGAAACCTTGGAGAGCTGCTGCAGATCAGTGTAGACCAGGCATGTCCAAAGTCTCATTAGGCTCCCGTGGAAGTTTAGGTTTCAAGTTATTCGAGTTATTCAATCCCGCCCAAAAACTCAACAACTTTGGGGTAAAAACTTAAAAAAAGCTCAATAACTGCAACCCTAAAAAAGCTCAACAACTTTGGTTGGCCCTCACACATGTTCACTTTGTCAAATCTGGCCCTCTTAGACACTACTGAGCTGGATGGACCAATGGTCCAACTTGGTATGAGGCAGTTTCCTACGTTTGTGGTCAATGCAGCATCACTACGAGAGAGTGCCTTTCAAGTGCTCACTTCCGTATGCATGCTTGGCCTTCCCTATTTAGCACAGAAAAGTTCTTCATGCAACTTTTAATTGCATTCATTTGATTAAGGTCCACAATCATGCAGGAAGTCAACTTTGTGTTCAGACGAATGCCAATAACTACCTCACTTGCAGATCTTCCCCACTTAACACTGCAAAGGTCAGAGGCTCAGTGTGCGGGGCAATGTGCATGGAAATATTGGGAGTGGGTCTTGTGCACACACCCCTGCCTCCCTATCCATGGATACAGAATTCTAGTATGGGTTAGCACTCCTTTTGAAGTCCATGCTTCCTTAATGGGCATTTTCCTTACTGCTACCGGTAGAAAAAAAACATTGCCAAGCTTATTTCTTGTAAAATACTTCAGCCGCTGAGACTGAGGGATTACAAAGAGACGGGGTGGGGGTATGATCCCCCCCCAATTACAACTATTGTAAGTGTTGCTTTCATTTCCTCCTCAAGCAATTTTCAGAAGTTAATACTTCTCAAAATATTGCAGTACTTCCTGTGTCTCCCCCAAATCTCTCTGAATTCATTTCCAAAGGTTTCACTCTTATCTTCTTTGCTACAGTTGATTCATATTTAATATTGATCAGTCGCTGCATCTGAAATGTTTCAGTTGCTTTATGCACCTCTATGAATACATAAACTGGAAGAATGGATAAATGCGCTGTGCATGCTTTCTTAATGCATTTGAGATGTTTCCTACCCTACCAGGGCAAAGGAATGTTATGGCTCATGCATCTTTGGTCAGCTCCTGCTTCATCTTCATCCATCCATCCATTTAGCCATCCTTTTAAAGGCCTGCCACAAGGAATGGGCAAGCGGTGGCCTCCAGGCATTTTTAGACTTCTAGACCCATTGCCACTGACCCTTTGCATTACAGGTTGGAGCTGATGGCATTTTGGAGTAACAGCATCTTGTGAGGTGACAGGTTCCCCATCCATAATATGTATAACTTGTTGTTGTTGTTTTTACTCACATGAGCTAGCCCAGGGGTCCCCAGACTACGGCCCGGGGGCCGGATGCGGCCCAATTAGCCTGCCAATCCGGCCCGCGACGACCCCCGCCGCCCGCCGCTGCCGCCCGCTCTTACGGTGCGCAGCGCGGCAGCGCTCTTCCGGGTTGGGAAAAAAGCGCCGAAAATCCTTTGTGCGCATGCGGATGGGCCTCTCCTGACCCGGAAGAAGTCATTTCTGGTGCACTTCCGGGTCGGGGGAGGCCCACGCGCATGCGCACAACGGATTTTCGGCGCTTTCCCCACCCTGGAAGCGCGCTGCCGCGCCAGTAAATGCCCGTGCGCATGCGCACGGGCGCACACTCCCCCGCCCGCCCGCCCGCACAGGCGTGCGCTCCCCCGCCCTCCGGCCCGCCGCGCGATCGGTGCGTTGGGAACCGGCCCAAATGCCAGTAAGTCTGGGGACCCCTGAGCTAGCCAAAGGAGATTACACCTTCTGGGACGCGGGTGGTGCTGTAGTCGAAACCACTGAGCTTCTTGGGCTTGCTGATCAGAAGGTCAGCGGTTCCCATTGCTCTGTCCCAACTCCTGCCAACCTAACAGTTCGAAAGCATGCCAGTGCAAGTAGATAAATAGGTGCATTTTAAAGCATTTTAAAGTTCCGTTTGTTTTAATGGGAAAGGTTTGAGAACTTGCTTTACTCCACTGAAACAATGGGGTTTCAGAAGTGGATGGATAAATATGGTTTAATAGAGTCCAGCGTTTCTCAACCACTGTTCCGCGGCACACTAGTGTGCCGCGAGACGCTGGCTGGTGTGCCGCGACGTGCGGCGACGAGAAGGGCGATTTGCATTGCCGGAAAGCAATATTTCTCCTCCTCTTTCCCAAAGCTCAGTGCAAACGAGCCTGGCGGCCGCCAATACTAAATACTGACCCGCCGGAAAGCAATATTTGGCAAGTGTTTCTTACAGTCATAATTATAATATAGGGCGGCACAGAGTTAATTTTTTTAACTTTTTAAATGGTGGTGTGCCTCGTGATTTTTTTCACGGGACAAGTGTGCCGTGGCCCAAAAAAGGTTGAGAAACACTGTAATAGAGAACCGCCTGGTAAGAAAGAGACTTGCAAATTGATTCCACCAGTGGGCAGCCTTTTGTTCCAAATTTTTGAGAAAAAGAAGTCAGGGTGGGAATGTTGTGTTTATTGTCCATTTCTGGTGAGATTCCTCTTCAAGTTAACATTTTTCTTTTCTTTTTTTTGGTTCTCTGAAGATCTAATAACAAATGTAGGCACACATGTATTTGGAAGTTCTATCAAAAACCCTGTGGCTTGCTTCCAAAGATGTAATAAAATGTTTACAGTATTCAAATTGATGTAAATCCTCATAACTTCCTTTAGTTTAGAAACTAACCATGGGCTACGTTCCATCAGTGTTGCTGGAGGCAAGGAGGAGGAGTTGTTGGAAACTGCAGGAGAGGAGAGAGCTGCTGGGCTCAGGCCATGCTTGTGGGCTTCCTATGGCATCTAGCTGGCTACTGTGAGAACAGGATGTTGGTATAGATGGGCCTGATCCAGCAGGCTTCGTCTTCTGTTCTTCATTGGAAAGTATTGATGCAGAATCATTATACAGGAGTGGACAAAGTTGCTTGTCTGCAGTGTTTTATTTTGCTAGCCTTATAGGAGGCTAGTACTCTGTGTATCCATGCTGGCACAGAAGAGAGGAATATTCATATCATAGCAGAATTGTTAAATATCTATATATATACTTTCTACCAATTGGATCAATGCCTTGTCGTGGCGAAGGTCCATATAGTTAAAGCTATGGTTTTCCCAGTAGTCATGTATGGAAGTGAGAGCTGGACCATAAAGAAGGCTGATCGCCGAAGAATTGATGCTTTTGAATTATGGTGCTGGAGGAGACTCTTGAGAGTCCCATGGACTGCAAGAAGATCAAACCTATCCATTCTTAAGGAAATCAGCCCTGAGTGCTCCCTGGAAGGACAGATCGTGAAGCTGAGGCTCCAATACTTTGGCCACCTCATGAGAAGAGAAGAATCCTTGGAAAAGACCCTGATGTTGGGAAAGATTGAGGGCACTAGGAGAAGGGGACGACAGAGGATGAGATGGTTGGACAGTGTTCTCGAAGCTACGAACATGAGTTTGACCAAACTGCGGGAGGCAGTGCAAGACAGGAGTGCCTGGCGTGCTATGGTCCATGGGGTCACGAAGAGTCGGACACGACTAAACGACTAAACAACAACCAATTGGAATGGCAGAGCAGGGATGGAAAAATCAGCCCTCCTTTTACCAGCCCATTTGCCTGCCTGCCTGGAGTTCTTTCCTGCTTGGCTGAAGTTACCAGGTCAACTGTTCAATGTAAGGTTGGCCCTGCAGATTTACCGTGTTTCTCATATTTTAAGGCATCCCTAAAAAATAAGGCATGGCAGGATTTTCATGACCTGGCGAAATATAAGGCATACCCCGAAAATAAGACGTAGCAGTACCGGGTTGTGGTGGGAGCAGGTCTGTGCAAAATACGGTACCGTAAGAAGAAAAGGAAGATGCCTCCTCGGAACTGGATGCCGCTGCCACGTGGAGCTCCGTCCGAGTGGGAGCCAGCAAGAGCTGCAGCACGCACAGCAAGAGCTGCAGCAGGAGCCTCAGTGCGAAGCCCGGCTACGGTAGAGCCTCAGCGCGCGGCGCCGGGCCCCTGCTAGACCCGCAGCTCAAGCCGCGCAAAGCCCGGCAGCCGGCAGGAGCCGCGGCGGGCAAAGAACAAAGGATCGGGACCCTGCTAAGCAAAGCCCCGGCAGCCGGCAGGAGCCTTAGCGGGCAGCGCGCGAAGCCCGGGAGCTGGCTGGAGCCGCAGCTCAAAGCGCGCTCCCGATAAGCCCCGGCAGCCGGCAGGAGCCTTAGCGCGCAGCGCGCGAAGCCCGGGAGCTGGCTGGAGCCGCAGCTCAAAGCGCGCTCCTGATAAGCCCCGGCAGCCGGCAGGAGCCTTAGCAGGCAGTGCGCGAAGCCCGGGAGCTGGCTGGAGCCGCAGCTCAATAAGACATCCCTTGAAAATAAGCCATGTTGTGTTTTTTTGAGAAAAAAAATAAATATAAGACATGACTTATAATATGAGAAACACGGTAAACACGATGTAAAACCGCGAGGCAGCCTTCCTCGGGGAGGATTGCTCTTGCATGTACGCTCTTGATTTAAAAGGGAATAAAAGTTTTATTTAAGAAATTTGTGCTTTCTGTAAAATGTGGTTCCTACGAGGTTATCATCTCATTCCTCCGAATAACCCAGTAATGCCTGGGCTGAGACAGGAATTCACTTTATGGTCTTGACATATTGCCTTGGAGCACTGGGAGGATTGGTCATTATGCTTGCAAAACAACTTGAACTTGAAAGTGCTGGGATATTTAACGGGGACACTTGTCCGTTTCTAAACACGGGCTATAAATAAAAATGTAATCCGAGGGAAGAATTCATCTTCACAATCTCCCAACATTATTTAAAGCGAACAGCCCAGTCCACAGCCTAGCGGAGATGAAGTATTTGGATTAAACCTGTTTAGACTGATTGATTGCGGGAGGGCTCAAGTGGATGTAAGCCATTTTCTTTCTATTTTTGACCCCAGATTGTATCTCAAGCTGCAAAAGAAACGGCCCAGTGAACGCACTTAAAAGTATATAGTGCAGCTCTGCTGATGAAGCAAAGCTGGCCTGGCGCATTCGTTGGGTGGGAGACCACCTGAGGCTTAATATGAAAACAGCTCTCGGGTTCCCCGGAGGAAGGGTAATGAAAAAAGTATATACAAGTTTGCACCACGTAAATGAAAATCTGCTGTCAAATAGAAACGTTTTGGAGGTGTGCTTGAGCCCAAGAGCCAGGTGCAACCTTCTCTCTAGCCCCTGGTCTCACACCCCTCACTTTACTCCTGGAGCATTTTTGCTTCGCTAGAGAGTGCCACTGAACATGTGCAATGCTGCTTTGCTGACCTGGATGGAGGATACAGAGGCCTGTGTGAATGTGAAGGACCTAGTCTACTCTACATTGCTGTGCCCAATGTCCATCTTAGTCATATCGATCTCTTTCCTATCAGCTCAGTTGGTAGAGCATGAAACTCTTAATCTCGGAGCTGTGGGTTCGAGCCCCATATTGGGCAAAAGATTCTTACATTGCAACGGGTTGGACTAGATGACCCTCGGGGGTCCCTTCCAACTCTACAGTTCTATGATTCTGTTATTCATATAGGAAATATTGCAACTAGAGTGTAGATAGATAGAGATATCTTTGGCATCATAATTACACTGTTTAGATCTAATAAAGTGCATTTCAGTTAGCTTTGGCTTTTCTGCATAAACTGAATTGAAATAGATTTTGTTTAGTTTTGTTTTAATGCAAGTTGCCCTAAAAGCTCATTAAATTGTGCCGTATTTTCCCCATCTGGTTTTTAGGTTAGAGGTATACTATTGCTACTGCTTTTTTAGGCAGGGATGGGGGGGGGAATGGTGATGCTACAGTACTGAGGTAGGTGTGTTTGGTCTGATCCTGCAGGCTTTTCTTGTGTTTTGTTCTTATGACTGCCTTGTTTTTAATCCTTGTACATTGCTTAGAGGAATGTAGGTATTCTGTAGATGAAGATGGGTAAGAACAATATCCAGCCACAGAGAACTAATAGACAGGGTTGCAATAAGGTCTCCAGAGCAGCTTCTGATTCCAGGACTGAGTGCTCACTGAGGTGCAATGACCGCCTGTGCTTTCCCTCGCTGCATTTGCCGTACTGGCAAGGAAAAGCAGCAGGTGGTATTGATGTGATAACACTGCATTGGCATTTTCCTGGGCTCAAACCATTTCTATCTTGGGGCAAGGGGAATAATTGCAGTAGCTAATGTAGAAAGTAGCACGGCATTCTTTTATATTAACTAAATGAATAAGATCTATGGGATTCCTCTTGAAAGTTCTACTTTTGAGGCTAAATGCCATCTGCTCATCAGATTATATTTTTTTTTCTATTTCCCAAGTGAGGTACAGTCATACCTCATGTTACGTCTGCTTCAGGAGGCGTCTTTTCAGGATATGGACGCGCCGAACCAGGAAGTCCCGGAACAGGTTACTTCCGGGTTCGGTACATCCGTGACCTGCATTACTAAATCACGCTTTACGCATGCACAGAAGCGACGAATTACGTCACGCGCCTGCGCAGACGCGGCACTCAGGATGCGACCTTTTCAGGTTGCGAATGGGCCTCCGGAACTGATCCCGTTCACAACCAGAACTACCACTGTGCTTTATTCCAAATGTGGAACAGGGAAAAAATCATGACTAGCAGTATAACTATATCTGCTCAGAAGCAAATAGTACTTAAATGCCAAGTAAGAGGATAGGATTGCAGCCTTAGCCTTAAATCCCATTGAACTCAGTGGATCTTACTTTTTAGTAGACATGTATAGACTAGCAATATTGTGCAAGCTCAGGGCCATCTCTAGCAGGTCGGGCGCCCTGGCGCTGAGGCGCGGAGATCGCTCCGGCGCCCCCGCCCTCACAGCGCACAGCACGGCTTCCGCACGGCTTCATCGCGCAGCACCCTCCCCCTGCCGGCCCGGCGCCCTGGCGCCCCGCGCCACCGGGAGTGCACCTAGAGCCGGGCCTGTTTAAGCTGTCCCTCTCTTAAGCTGGTTATTGTATGTGCCAACCATGATACTAACCTGAATTACTATCATTTCTTTTAAATGAAAATCTTGATCTGCAGCTTTGGGGATAACAGCACACCTGCAATAATAATTCAGATCCACTTTGCAAAAATTATTTATCTGCTTTTCCAGTGTTGTTACGAAATAAAGTGGAAATATCCATGAAAATAAATAAGCAGCTTTCACACATGGTTGAAGGCGAGGAAACTCTGAATGTTAGGCTTACCAAATATGAAATCATACTAAACAGGAAAAAAACAATAAAATAACTTTTTACGGGATATGGGAGAAACACAAAAAAATTGAGCTGTTTTTCAATTTTGGGTTTAATCTCATCTCTCCTCTCCCATTTACTAAAATTGCACAAGACTTCTTCTTCTTCTTCTTCTTCTCCACCACCACCACCACAAAAGCACATCTGTTTTAATTTGGCTGCCTTGATAAGCAACATTTTAAGCTTTTCTCGAACAAATAGGGGTGGTAGATGGTTGCGTGTTTGTGGCTTTCAGGACCTGGGCATGAACAAAGGAAAAGCAAGATTTCAAGACTGTCATTATTCCAGTCTAAATTACAGAGAAGCTAAATTACAGTTAGAGTCTCTTTCTCTTAAAAATGCATCTGTTTCATAAACATCTAGCCATCTTTAATATTTCATAAGATGATCCTTAAGTTCCTTGCTAATGGCTGAAATATTGAGCATTGAAGAGGCTAGAAAAGCTGACATCTCTACTGGCCTGGTTAACCTTTCCACGGTGATGCAGAAATAATTAATGTGGATGTATTCATGCTTGCATCTCACATCCAAAATTAGGCACATAGACAATTAGAATGCCTACGATGCATAACTAAACAGTTTTCTCCTTCCATGTTTCACCATGCTTCACTTTTCCTTTATAATAATCCTTTAACTGAATTTTTGTTCCATTAGAGCTGATTCTGAAATAACTGTGTGGATTCAACAAAAATATTTTCCCAAGTGGTATGCCTTTTATATTTCTACTATATTTCTGCTATATTTTCCATGAGAATGAACATTTAGGAATCTTACAGTGCATGTCTGTTTAGAAGCAACTCCCACTGAGTTCAGTAGCGATGGGTATAGGATTGCAGGTTTATAAACCAAAAGGGCAGGGATTTTGATAATCTAGTCATAATCCAGTCATGTAATGCTTGTTTTTACATTTTGTAGCCGACGTTTGCCAGACCCTTATGTATAGTCAGAGGGTGGGGAGGGGTATTACTCAGAAGGGTGGTGGGAATCAACAGGTTTACCACTCCTATCAGCCAATCACCCATTCCCACCACCCTTCTGAGTAATACCCCCACCCCCACCCTCTGACTATACATAAGGGTCTGGTGACTTCTGTTTCAGTGTATCTGAAGAAGTGTGCCCACCCTCTGACTATACATAAGGGTCTGGTGACCTCTGTTTCAGTGTATCTGAAGAAGTGTGCATGCACACGAAAGCTCATACCTATGACAAACTTAGTTGGTCTCTAAGATGCTACTGGAAGGATTTTTTTTAATTATTATTATTACAGTATTTATGGGTATGGTGCATTAATGCAATGAAGCCTCTTCTCTCGAGTCCTTCTGCAATGAACCTTTGCAGGGAGCCCTAGTAAACAGTGTGATATAGGACTCCTGAGATGGGCCACTTTTGTCAATCAAATTGCAGCGGCTTCACTCAGCCTTCCATTTTACTGACCTGGCTATAGTTGCCCTTGAATGACTAGAACATTCAAAGATTCCATATAGGATAAAACAACTTCAGAGCTAATCCTTAAGAAAGGAGGAGAGGTTTACCTGGGAGAGTTGGAGCCAGGTATACTTAAAGTGGGGGGGGGGAGGGCAGAGGTCCATACTAGTCACAATGGCAGCAGACTTGTGTCTTCTAGCACAGGTTTGCCCAAAATGCATTAAGTGAGTGATGGGCACGGTCAGAGGTCAGTGGTAATGCTAGCAGTGGGCAGGGCTGTAGGTAGAAGTGGGCAGAGCAATGAATCTCCCCCCCCCCGAGAATGAACTATTAAATTGTAAAGTTTATTAAAAGGATATTTTGTAAATAAGCGAACACTAATATTTACTTTGATGTTTTAAATTTGGTTAACAGCAGTTTTTAAAGGCTCAAGAAACACCAGCCTCTAATCTTTAAGAAGCTTTTTGCCTCAAGCAAAATGACGTAAACCTCCACCCCAGCCAAATTTACCTACAACACAGGTCCAGTCACTGGTCACAATCTGCCTCTTGACTGCAAGGCTTCTTCTGTGGTCCCCCTGACTGCTTTGGTCTGTTGGTGTTACCTTCTTCTGGAAATATATTTACACAGAGTTGCATCTGCGTCCTTCTTCTGATCTTTACCAACAACATATAGTTTCCACACAAGAGAAGAATAGCTTACTGTTCAGGCCTCAGCTATCCCACTTCACCTCAGCTTTCTATGGTTTTTGCAGTAGGATAAGTTTCTACATACACAAACATACATGCCTCTCTATCCTTCATGAAACAACCAAGAACAGAGTTCAAGGACCCATTTCAGCCAGGCAAAAACATTCAAGGAGAGCTGAAGGTGTGGCCTGGGGAGATGGACAGAGACACTTTGTGTGTTTTAATTTAAACATTCTAAAAAAATGTTTGCACCACCTAAGGTAAATATGACCCTGTACACAATTAGCACTGAATGAATGATAAAATATTTATATGTGCATAATGGAAAATTTATTGAGCTGCAGGTGTTTCTTTCCTTGCTCCAAGGTGTCATGTCAAGTCTTTGCTCCTTCTGAAAACTTAATAATCCACATTTGGCTGAAGAGGAAGCATAAAGGCTGCGGCTCTGTGCATGCTTACCTGAGAGTTTTCCCCATTCAAAATAAGGGAATCTTACTTTCTGAGTAAGCATGCATAGAATCACACTGAAAGTCATGGTGCTAAAAATGAATCTTTGAGAATATAGAGAATGACTGAGCTCAGTGCTATAGCATCTCCTTTGCATGCAGAAGCCCCCAGATTCAATCCCTGGCATCTCCAGAAAGCGATGGGAACATCACCAGTTTGAAACTCTGCAGAGCTGAGTAGACAGTACCGAGCTACATAGACCAGAGGTCTGATGTAGTATAAGGCAGCTTCCAGGTTCTGTTGCGCACCTGAGTTATTTTCCGTTTTATCTTTAGCATCCTCCTGAGCCAAATCACGAGTCTGAAAGAAAATCCTGTGCCTGTGAGTTTCTAGCAGTCATTTACCAAATCAGTTAAAGTGTTCATGGCAGAAAGCATGAGTTTTATAGCTGAGGTGCGAGGTTTCAAGATGTTTCTCGAGCCAGATCTGATATTCACGAGTGCTTCTCAAAACCGGTACGTGCTTTCTGATTGCTTCCATCTGTGGTAGCTGGTTGCTGGTTGGGGCAGAGATGCTACTCTTACCTTCTCAGCAGGTGAGTTGTGGAGGGAGCTGAGGTTGGCAGGCTGAAAAAATGCCAGCAGGAGCATCAGACTGATGGATTTGTACCATGCCAACCTTTCTGCCACCTCATCCCTCTTCCTCCCTGTAAGCAATAGCAACCCATCTCTGGGAAAGCTATCATAGTGGCTCTGCCACATTTCTGCCCCTTAACAGATGGTTGTAAGGCTCCCTCGCCCCATAAACTGGTCCCTTAATAAAATTGCAAGGAAACCGAAGAGCGTCTTGAAGAAATGTCGTGTTGAACTTTTGTTGATCAACATAATGTGGTGTTATAGGTGACATTGGTATTTGAGGGAATGGCGTTGTTGAGCAGAGCCTGCTGGATAGTATTTCCTTGTTTTTAAAAGCAAAGATTATGTCCTCAGGGCAACCTGCAAGGTATTGCTTCCTATTTTAATTTCCCACCCAACACTATATTTTTTTTGCTCCATTCTCATAAAGTCAAAGACAGAAAGAAGAAGAAATTAAATCTTCCTTTGTTTTAAAGATCAACTATAAAATGTATCTGGAATAGCTTACAGCACAATTCTATGCATGTTTACTTGAAGGAAGGTTCTGTTTTGTTACAGGATGTTTTCCCTTAAGTGAATTATGCATAGGATCGTGGCCCTAAAAGCCAATAGGTCAATAGGTCCTTCTGTCCATGTTTACACACTGCATTATGTTCCCTAGTAATTGTGTTTAAGATCGTATTCCGTAGGCCTGCCTTTGCTAAACCAGAGAGCACGGCATGACATAAATGCAACTTGGCAAAACTAATGTTGTAGCAGATTGTATTTGGAACCTCCTTTGATGTTACGTTTTAGGTTCATATCTACAAGGTTAAGTATAAATACCACCACAATCACAAGTTTGAAAATGTATTTATAGTCATAAGAGCCACTGTTAGTTTATATGCTTCCGTGCTGTTTTAAATTGTTTTTATGCAATGTTATTACTGTGAGTCACCCTGGACTAAGAAAGGGAATAAATATATTTGAAATAATAATAATAATAATAATAATAATAATAATAATAATAATAATAATAATAATATCTGGAACTGGAAATACTGGTTGCCAATTGCATGTTCAGTGGTACTTAGATTTTCTGCATGTGTACCAACAATTTTCACAGCCCCACAAAAAAATTGTTTGATGACTGCATCGTTTTCTTCGCATTTTAGAAATTAAATCCCTTGAAGTAAACTTTGGAGCCTCATGCTGAGCCAACTCTATCTAATCATTCCATTTTGGGGAGCATGGGAAAAATAATACCACAGATGTACTCCATACAAGTAGGAACACTGAAAATTCAGGCTCCCATCATTTTACCCAGAATTCCCAGCAACCCACCCTGAAGGGTTTGGGGCAATGTTTCTGTAGAACAATCTTATTGTAGGCATACCACGCAACCCCTGCCTTATTGCTTACCATCCTGCACTCCCTCCTTCTAGCTTCACAGACGAGATGTGCATTTCACCTTCAGGTGACATCCATCAAGTAACAAAAAGCAACAGCATAAAAATAGCATTTAGCAGTTCAGCAGAAATGCAAGAGTTGCAGGCTGTCCTTTTAAGGCCTGGTGGTCTTTTGATGGCTAAAAAATGCCTTCATCTCTAATCCATGAAATGCATGACTGAAGAAGAACTTTGCCAGCCTTTTCTGCTGGAACACACACCCCACACTTCTGCTTTCATGTTTTCATCCTCAGTTAAGTGAACAACGAACACGGTTCCTACTCCCCACTCCTCATCCAGTCAAAAGGCGGCTATGGGGTTGCGGCGCTCATCTCACTTTTCAGGCTGAGGGAGCCGGGGTTTGTCTACAGACTGCTTTCTGGGTTGTGTGGCCAGCCTGACTAAACCACTTCTGGCACAACCGGACACCGTGACAAGTGCCAGAGCACACGGAAACACCGATTTATCTACTTGCACTGGTATGCTTTCAAACTGCTAGGTTCCCACAGTGCCCCAGGTCAATGTGAAGTCAGGGGCAGTGGGGGAAATGAAAAGGATGGCTAGATCATGTTGCCTGGCCGATGCTCAGAATGCTGGACCTGGAGTGGGGCGGTTAAGAATCCTGGGTAGCCATTAATAGTGGGCTCTGCCCAGGTGCTAGAAGTTGCCTAAGGATGCCATGTGCTAATGCCAGCCCTTTTTTCACAGCTAGAGATTTAGGGCCCATGTGCACATCACCTTTATCATAGGAAAGAAGCTAGAAATAGCTGCCTTATATTGTTTTCCCCCTCACCTCTGTTAACATTTAGCTCCGGTGACCATGTGGCAATTGTGGCATTTACCCACTGACATGGAGACCTTCTATGCAATGTAGAAACTCTCTAATTGAATGAATCGTGCTGTGGCCAGAAATACACATTGTGCAAACTTCCTTCTTGTGGTGATGTAGGTTGCTTCCTTTTAAGAACCGTAGGGGGGGGGGGGGAACCAACCAAAACCAAAAACCCAAGCTTGTATTCTATGGGAATGCAGCTAAGATAAAGGAGAGGTTGGACATTTGCTCCAGTTAAGCTTCTGAGACTTCACCAGGCATTGTGCTAAGGCACACTAGAACTGGGAAGGAATAGGATTCCCCCCACCCCAAAGCACAAATCCTTGGGAAGCCAAATTGAGCTGTTAGCAGCTTGACAGCCACTTTAGATATTTGAAGATCCACTTTTCCAGGTTAAGCATACACAACTCCCTCAACCGTTCCTCATAAGGCTTGGTTTCTAGACCCTTGATCATCTTGGTTACCCTCCTCTGCACACCTTCCAGCTTGTCAATATTCTTCTTAAATTTTGATGCCCAGAACTGGACACAGTACTTCAGGTGTGCTCTGGTCAAGGTATAATAGAGTGGGACTATTCATTTCCCTTGAGCTAGACACTATATGTTTGTCAGTGCAGCCTAGAATAGCATTCTCACAACCAGATGGCATAATGGCATGAGGTGAGCATTTCTTCAGCTTATGGGAGTAAGGGATATGGGTGGATGCTGATAGGAGACCATCTCAGTTTGGTGAACATCTGTGACTTGCAAGTCGCCCTGTGGCCGCCATTCATATGCACACACCTCTGTCTATTTTTATTTCCAGATCCGATATGCATTTGTGAGGCTACGTACTTGCTGTACTTGAAACCTTTCTAAAATGAGCTTCGAAGAGCTAACCCACAATTTTACCCTGTACTCTGATGTTGAAATCAATTTAACTGGAACTAACAAAGGGTGACCTTGTGATTGTGAAGTAATTGGAATTCTTTGGCATGAAGAATTTCAAAAGCAGAAGCAAATGGTTTTGAATTTCTTTTTTCTTCTTTTTCTCAACCAAAAAACCCAGCTGCATACATGTTGTGGGCTAAATATTTTGATGGCCACGCACCTCTGGTGTATGTTTCTATTCAGGCTAAGCTTCCTGTTTCAGGGAAGGTATTGCCAAATAATACACAGGACGTTTTTGGAAACCATCCACAACTACAGCACAAACCCTTAAAGCGAAGCATTAAGGCAGCTGCCTGCAGTATTTGTGTTACCTTGAATTACCTTTTCGAGCTTCCATTTCTCTCTCTCTTTTTCTTCTACGCTTTGCTTTTTTGTATATTCAAGGTCATCAGATTTTGTGCCTTCTAAAATATACAGAGCAAAGTGCTGGCTTTAAGTTCTCTGCAGGATGCATGACGGGGATTTTAAATACATGGCCCTTATTGAGTGCTTGCAAAAAATAAAAAAGGGGAAAGTGTGTGGCGTATTTCCTCTAGCACTGTGTAAATGTCAATGAAGTGTATTTTGCCATAAGGGGAGAAGGACAGGAAATTAATGGATTTTGAATCCAGGGTAATTGCTTAGGAGGTGATGTTTTATTTACTTATCGCTGTTGCGTTGGATCAGTCAATGGTGAAGCATTCATTAAGTGTTTCTTTTAATCATCTGCAGTTTTTAGGATTTATATTTGATGAGGGGGATTTTTTTTTTTGCTGCTGTTTGTTTCTCTTAAAGAAGAGAAATTTAGCACGTTGGAGTCGGGTTGAGCAAGCAATCTGTTTTCACGTAACTTTCACATGTGTTCATTCTGTCTGATTTTAACCTGTAGTTTCCTGTTTCTTTTAATTCCCATGAAAAATATGATTTCTGAATGACTTTTCTCTCAAAATACATTTTTAAATGCATGTCTTGAATAAGAGAAAAACCTTTAGAAACATATATTTTCAGGTCTTCCAATTTGAGCCAATAACTTGCTTGAAATGTTTGGGAACGGCAGAAACTGCTGGATAACTCAAGTCCCAAGCCACATGTTAGTGCAGGAGTTGGAGTTCAGTTTTTACCAGAATTTGCAAAGATCCAGTTCCTCAAACATCCTCATTAGCTCGTGGCTTCTATCTGTTCTTATGTTGATCTGGCCAACCACTACACATTGATTTTAGAATTCTTCCACACTGAGGGTTCTTGCCAGATCTTTGAGCATTCTTCCAACATACTCAAGAGCCACTGGTTACACGGCCTCTGCAGAGCCCACTTGAATCCTTGTGTAGGTAAACAGGAATCCGCTGCATAGGCTGTAGTGCTTTGGAATGTTCAAAGCACTTTTCATTCATTATTAACACAACTTTATTGGTTAGAGCAAGTGAGAGGTATTGGCTTAGGCATTGGACTCCCTAGCAAGCATGACTCCACCCTGCTCCGCGGGGGGTCATATCAGGTTAACACCCCGAGGAAGGAGCCTGTTGATGCAAATACAACTGAAAGCTCCCCCTGGTGTCACCGGGGGTCATGCCATGGCCCTAGCCCCCAGCAGGGCATCGGACATCAGGATCCATGACCGCCAGATCCCTTAAGGGGATACCCCTATAAGAGGAGGGTTGGATGGTGGCCACAACCAGTCCTCGAACACACCAGACAACTCCATATTCCAATGCCTACCGCCAAATACCGAAAGAAGTTGTGACGAATTGCTACGAGGTAGGCGAAGAAACCAAGAGGCCAGTGCCAATTAGCCAATTGGATAAAAAACTCCTACCAGGCCCCTTAGGCGACCAAAGGCGACCAACCGAAGTCCATAGCAAGGTCAAAGCAAACACACTAAGGGAAGACCTAAAGGGAGGGTGGGCAGGAGATCCGTTGAGGAGCAGCAGCAGAAGGGGAGATATAGATGCTGCTGCGCTGTTTTAAAGCAGGTAAACCCCGCCCATGAGCTGGCCCTATTGGCCAGCCAGGGGCCTGAGCGCGGCAGCAGGTATAGGTGAAGCAGGGGGCCGAACACGCCCCCCTGCTTGGCGCGTAGAGCGGGTCCCTCCCGCAAAGTCTCCCCTCCCTGAAGAGGAGAGATCTTATTAACACCCCCGTATTGCAGATGGGATGGGATGAGATAAAAGTAAGTTGCATACTGAATTGATGGCAGAAGTGTGGTTTGAACCATGAAGTTCCGGGATCACAGTTTGGTAGCCCGTTTAAATGTACATATTTGGTCTTAATAAGCCAAGATATGCAAGACTCTTAAGCATAATTTGCCCATGTGGCGTGTTCATGGTGGAGATGGAATTTGAATTCCAGCCTAAAGGCTGGTTACAGGTAGGTAGCCGTGTTGGTCTGGATCGAAGTAAAATAAAAAAATTCCTTCAGTAGCACCTTAAAGACCAACTAAGTTTTTATTTTGGTATGAGCTTTCGTGTGCATGCACACTTCTTCAGATACAGTGAAATGGAAGTTTCCAGGCACTTATGTAGAGAAGGGGTGGGGAGGGGTGGGGATGGGGAGGGGGGATCACTCAGAAGGGTGGTGGAAATGGGTGATTGACTGACTGATAGCTGTTGATGACCGCAAACGACTGCAAATGGTTTTGCATGAAAAAGCAAGGGTTGAGATGGGTGAAGATCGCTTATCATGTATAATGAGATAAGAATCCGATAATGAGATAAGAACCCATTTCCACCACCCTTCTGAGTGATCCCCCCTCCCCATCCCCACCCCTCCCCACCCTTTCTCTACATAAGTGCCTGGAAACTTCCATTTCACTGTATCTGAAGAAGTGTGCATGCACACGAAAGCTCATACCAAAATAAAAACTTAGTTGGTCTTTAAGGTGCTACTGAAGGAATTTTTTTATTTAGCCTAAAGGCTATGATTGATCTGCCAGAGTATCAGGACTCCAGAACAACATATAATGAAATTTATCTGAAAGGCCCTACTAAATCCCAAACTAAATGGATTCATCTCTAAAGACCAGAAAAGATCACACCGAACAGACTTTCACAGAAGCAAATACTTTTTCTACAGTTTAAGTCTTGTTCGGAAGGGGGCGCACATGGAATTGCCGCGATGTCAGGCTTCTTTGATTCCATAAAAATTGTGAAAGGTGGTGATAGTTTAGAGAAAAGCCCCAAGTCTCATGTTAAGGTGCTGTAAACTAGCAAGCTTGCAGCATAGAGACAGTCATCATGGAGAGCAACACAATTCAAAATCGCTTTCAGTTGTCAGCCATTTTGTGTGTGCCAGCACTTAAGGGAAAGACGGGTGTGGTGGTGCTTAGGTGGAACTGTGCATATTTCCTACTAGGCTTGGGGTGTGTGTGTGTTGGTAGGACACGTTTTTGAGTCAAAATATCATCAGATGACACAGTGAAGCTGCGTACCCACTTTTTACCTTTAAAACACATTCAAAGCACATACGCCCCTGCAAAGAATTCTGGGTACTGTAGGTCAGAATCACAGGGTTACAGTTCCCAGCAACCTTAAACAAACAAACAGAATTCTTTAAGGGGGATAATGTGCCTCAAACATATGTAGTGTCTATGCAGCCTGAGATATTACTGTTTGTGTTGAAGCATCTGTAGCTGAGTCCTACTTATAAGCTCCAGAACAAGCTGCATTCTGGCTTTAAGATGTAAATCTACTGTATGATTCTAAGTTGATTCTTTACAATTAAAAAGCTATTTCATTTAAGCACCCTGAACCACTAAAATGTTCAAAATCCTCTTCATGCAAGCCAGATCATTAAAATTGGTACCAGAGCGATCTCTTGAAAAGCCCTGGGCGTGCTTGCCCCCTTCATTAATATAAATTACATTTCTCTGTAGATGATGTGGGTTTGCAGTTTATTTAAGGGAAATGTTGCATGGTTTCTAAAGCTTGCAAATTCTTGTGTGCTTATTGGATTAACTTCTAACCTTCCTGGTTGTTGTTGTTGTTGTTTTTAAATAATGTCAGACACAAACAAGTGGTTGTTTTTTAATGTATGGGTGTGCATTCGGTGCAATGCCTTCCATTTTTCATCTTCTGTAATTATTTTTCTGATGTCCCTGCAGTGACAGAAGCAATATATGGCTTTTAATAAGCATGTGAAAGGAAATGCATACTGGCAAGTATTGTGATAGGAGGAGAGATTGCAATACTAAATTTTTATGTCTCTCTTTATATCTGTGTTGTTATTATTGCTTGCCATTTATTGAGATCTTTGCTTTTTCCCTCCCAAAATTGCCCCATCATGGTTAACATTACCCAAATATGCAAAGGAATCTTAATTATGACTTGTGCTTCAAATTCCCTGGGGGAGATCGTTAAATGTCATATTCCAGAGGGAGCCCGTGATTGCAAAAGCATTACTTCTAAATGGCATAAAACTATAAACCCTTTATTCCAGAGTTGTCTCGCAGAAAATCTACGGATTGGAAGCCTGTGGGATTACTCTGAATTAAATGCCTTGTGGATTGCTTAGAAATATTTAGGCACGGAATCAGAAATCAGTCAATGGTGCATCCAGTTTAATATTTTCAGCTGTTAGTTAATTCAGGTTTATAGATCCTAATCCAGAGAGCTTCAGAATTTGTCCGCAGCCTTGGAGTCACTTCCAAAACATGACCCGGTGCAGAACAAGACGTTGTTGGATTCTTTAGTTGAGATTCCTGCATTGTAGGGAGTTGGACTTAGATGTTCCCTTGGGATCCCTTCCAACTCTACAAATCTGTGACTGTGATTCACAGGGACTCTCTGAGTCATAGCCATAGCTTAGTCTGTCTTAATGGCTAGAGATGGATGACAGAAAAGACCACTTCATCCCCTGCTTACCCAATTGCATCCTGCAGATTTGATACTGCCAGCTCACTATCTGACCTAGGCTTAAGTGCCTCCTTGGCATTGGGTGTTACTTTGCTAACAAGAGGCCAAACCTGACTTCTCCTTCTCCTCATTCAGAGCATCTGCTCTCACTGAGGTCAGGTTTTTTCTTGACAACCTGCTTGGTCCCTCCCGAGCATCCAGATCAGCACCTCCCAAGCTATGGAAGATCGAGTTCCACAATCTCATCCCATTCTTCTTCCCTCCTCAGACCAGCCCTGAGATCTATGGATGAAGGGCAGTGTACAAATTTAATAAATAATAAATAATAATAACCCTGCCAAGACTGTCGCCACCTGGCTCAAGACAGCAGCCAGTGGAATTCTTTCAGCATCCGCCTAATATGCTGACAGGTCCCGTCTGAGGATAATTGCATCGTTAATAAAATCAAAACCTTCAGTGCAGTAAAATTATACAAAAAGTACTTTCATGAGAGGACAGTCTAGGTTTTCCTGGGAGAGGGCGTCGTAGAGGATAGATCTAACACAGTTCCTGTAAATAACAAATCAGGCTGGATAGAATCAGGCTTTTTTGTGTGTAGTTCACAAGGGATTGTAGAATTGATGCGGGTGGCTCTGTGGTCTAAACCGCTGAGTCTCTTGGACTTGCTGATCAGAAGGTCAGCGTTTCAAATCCCTGCGACAGAGTGAGCCTCCTTTGCTCTGTCCCAGCTCCTGGCAACCTAGCAGTTCGAAAGCACTCCAGTGCAAGTACCGGTAGATAAATAGGTACTGCTGTGGCGGGAAGGTAAATGGCATTTCTGTGCACTCTGGTTTTGTCACGGTGTCCTGTTGTGTCCAAAGTGGTTTAGTCATGCTGGCCACATGACCAGGAAAGCTGTCTGCAGACAAACGCCGGCTCCCTCGGCTTAAAAGCAAGATGAGCGCCACAGCCCCATAGTCACCTTGGACTGGACTTCACCATCCAAGAGTCCTTTACCTTTTATCTTACCTTTAGAATTGTAGCATTGGAAGGGTATACAGATATATCACTTAAGAAGAGAGAAAGAGAGCCTGCTTCTTCCTTGTGTGTGTGGATGCTGCATTTCTGACTACACAAGGATCCACACTTGAGGAATGAGTCACAATTAGTTTACAGTACAATATTAATAGTGAAGATTCTCAATTATTACATCAGGCGAAGAGAATCGACGTAAAGGAGTTTTAGACTGTGGTGTAGATAGAAAAATAGCTGTGGTGTTTGCTTTTGGTGAGTCTGTAGTAATTTCCAAAGCACTAAAGAAGGGGATACTTGTTGATTCAACACTGAATTGTTTGTTGTGGTGTTCTTTAACTACCAGTGTTTCCCCTTGTACATAGTTATCTCTCTGTATGTAAGGCCTCCAGTGATACCAGGCAGGGGCAGTATCTACTACTCATTACTTTTCCTGCTGGACCTATTTGTTACTTGTAAAACAGACTCTCTCTTGACATGTAATCTAAAAGAATTGATGACTTCTGAAAGGCCAGACAGCAGGACAATGAGGGGCCTGAGCTGAAATATATAGTAAGCTAGCCAGTGCAAGTCTTCCCAAGGACACAAATCAAGAGGCTTTAGCACATTCCTTGTACGTTTCTCGGATATCTCCTTGTTGCTCCCTACAGATGGGACTCCAGTAGACAAAAGGAAACACAGACGTATCACACAGCTGGAAGCTAACTGCATTTCATAGCTGAAATCCCATTTCAGATGGGACGTATTTTGATTTAAGATGTGTCCATACCATTCCAGTTTAAGCAAACATTCCTGTTTCGCGGCAAAGGCTGTATCCCAGCACCCAACGGCCTACGGTTCACATGCAACTATTAAACAGTAAATAACCTGAATATTGTGGGCATATTGTGAAGGGAAACGGGATAAAAATGAAGACGAATGGAACTGAAAAACGGAAACGTTGTTCCAGAAAAACCATGGGAAGAAAATATTGGCTACTAGCTGAGCCATTAATGACTATTAATCAAGATGACTAAAGATTATAGTCTTTCACTGAGCCAGAATATATGCCATGTGTGTGACAGGTGTACTGCTGCAATTGGTGTCCACATGACAAATCATCCCTTTTCGAGCCATAACTCTCCACACGGACCATCTCATTTTGTGATATTTCCAGTACTTGCAAGCAACCGCCAATGGCAGAGTTGAGGAAATTTGCAATGCTGCAAACCATGGGGGGAGTGTTCCTAGATTTCATGACAGTGAGAGGTACGACTTTCGATGGGGAAGGCTATTTTCAGTAGGATACCCAAGGCAAATGCAGCATGTTAACTCAGTTCTTTGCTGAACTAGGAGGAAGATAATCCAAGGTTGAGAACTGCTCCTCGTGGAGGGAGGTATAGCCCTTAAATTGACTTATACAACAGCCATTTCAAGCAGTGGGAGCCATGTGTATGCATTTGAACTCCCATGCCTGGTTCAGATCAGTGGGCGGAAGCAACAGTTAAAATGTAAACTTGAGATCATTCCAGAATCACTCCAGTGGCTTTTTCAGTACTTCCTCTGAATTTCTATGGACCACTGTAATTTTCTTTCTGTTTTAAGGATTTTGAATTAGGTGGCCTGTTTTCCTTTCTCAATAAAATATAAGTTGTGCTTGTAACTTCTTATATAGCGCTACCTTGGTTCTTAAGTCTGTTCTAAAACCAAAGCCTTCCAAAACCAAGGTGCACTTTCCCATAGAAAGTAATGCAGAATGGATTAATCCGTTCCATATATTTAAAAACAACCCCTAAACATCAATTTAACATGGATTTTACTATCTAACGAGACCATTGATCCATAAAATGAAAGCAATAAACAATGTACTGCAGTCACACGAATCAATCAATCAGTAGCTGAACTGGGTTCCACACAGTCATGGAAACAAAAAAGCTGCAGAAACAAAAACACATAATAAATAGCAAAAAAAGGACAGACTTCAGCGTAACACCCAAAACGGAAGTGTGGCACTCAAAACGGAAGCATAACACTCAAAATGGAGCACGTTCGGCTTCCGAAAAATGTTCGCAAACTGGAACACTAACTTCCGGGTTTGCAGTGTTTGGGTTCCAAGGTGTTTGAGTACCAAAGTGTTTGAGAACCAAGGTACCACTGTATAGCTGTAACTTCTTAAATAACTGTAGCATGTCTTAAAGTTAAAGGGACCCCTGACCATTAGGTCCAGTCGTGACCGACTCTGGGGTTGCGGTGCTCATCTCGCGTTATTGGCCGAGAGAGCCGGCGTACAGCTTCCAGGTCATGTGGCCAGCATGACAAAGCCGCTTCTGGCGAACCAGAGCAGCACAAGGAAACACCGTTTACCTTCCCGCTGTAGCGGTACTTATTCATTTACTTGCACTTTGACGTGCTTTCGAACTGCTAGGTTGGCAGGAGCTAGGACTGAGCAACGGGAGGTCACCCCGTCGTGGGGATTCAAACTGCCAACCTTCTGATTGGCAAACCCTAGGCTCTGTGGTTTAACCCACAGCACCACCCACGTCTAATAGCATGACCTTCCTATTAGATTTATCATTCAATCAATCAATCAATCACTGTGCTGGCCTGTTTTGTGATGTGCAGACTAACCACTGTCCATAGTTACAAAGGTCTGCCTATAGACCATGTAGGACACTCTTTTTATAATTTTTAGAATCATGTAAGTCCTGCAAGATCAGGTTAAAGACCCATCTCGTCTAGCAATCTCTTTCTCACAGTGGTCAGCCCACAAACAGGACCTGATCTGAGTGTACAAGTGCATTCTCCACTTGTGATTTCCAGCAGCTGGTATTCAGAGACATACTGCCTCTGACAGTGGAAGGCAGAACAATACCCATCATGGCTAGTAGCCATTGGTAGCCTTACCCTCCGTGAATTTATCTAACCCTCTTTTAAAGCCACCCGTTTGCTGGCCATCATTACAACTTGTGGGAGCAATTTAAGAACAGGTTTTTTGAGAGGGGGGGGGGACAAACTCCGCATGGGAAAGATGACGCAGAGAGGTTCTAAGCCCTCTTTCTGGCATGTGAGGTGTGTTCTGTGGCTGAATAGGGGAAGGATGCAAACATTTAGCCTCTTGTCTGCATATTGAAGGGGTACAGCCCAGGAAAAGCCCCAGTCCTTGAGTCTGCTGATTAACTGGCCCTGAATAAATGCAATATATTGGCTATATTGGCACAGCCGTTGCCCATGGGAAGCAATACTCTGAACCGAAACACTATTCTAAACCAAAGCAATTCTGGAACCTAATTTCCCAAGCCTTTGGAAAAAGTGACCAATGCACCCTTTTCACTCATCAAGGGCACTGTTCTGAATGCTATATAAAGGTCCCTTCTGGTGAGGGTATATGTCGACTGCAGAAATAGCAACAGAGCATCTGGAAGCAGCAGGTTGGAAAGGTGCCCATAAGACTGACTCAGGATCCCTTGTGGCTCAGCACCCTCCCCAAGAATAGCTTTTAGGGACCAGGAAAGGAATGATTTCTCCTATGACTTTAAAGACCAGGCCCTCTCCGTATTTACTAGATGACGTTCTAGGGGTATGATGACTGGGTTGGAATAAAAGAGTGTTTATGGTTGTAATGATTGGTGTTTAATTGGCATTAAAATGGCAGGTAGGCTGTCCAATGCTGTCCAAAGTATTTGGCCTGAAGAAGAATCATTTTAAAGGAGTGCCCATGGTAAACCCCAGCAGTAGGGACCAGTTGACAACTGCCTGAGGATGCCAGGGAGTGACGCTGGCCCAGATTTAGGACAAAGGATATTCTCAAATGACTAATATGGTTCATTGCTGTCAGGTTTCCTTCTTTTTCTTTTGATGTACCAGTATTGAGATTTGATTTAAAGCCTACTGTGTTTCAAAGTCAGTTTACACAAATATTGGAAGCTTTCTATTAGAAAGGGAACAATATTTGATACAGAGCTGATGAACTACAAATGCATGGAGGATTTGCAAGTTGTGATGATTGAGGATCCATGAAATACCTTCCATGATGAAGTTATTTGATGTTCCCTTGCTTTAGCTCCCACTCTAAAGGAAAATTGGTATGAAGTGAATGCCCTGATGATTCTCTCTCTCTCTCTCTCTCTCTCTCGATTTATAACAACACTACTGAGTTTTTGCTGGAAGTGTACTAATAGGCCTCGATCTTATTTGCATCTGTGGTAGTACATACCACACTTTTGCACAATTCATTATCATGGCTGTGTTCACGTTCTATCTTTATTGCAGAATTTTGTGTGTGTGTGTGTGTGTGTGTTTGTTTGTTTTTATAAAACAAAGAAGGAGAGAGACTTTTCTTCAAAATTTGGTGAACTTGTCCAAAAGAGGTATTGCCCTCAGTAAATATAGGATGGGAGCAAGTTGCAATTGCTCTTTGGAGGGATGGGGTGCGAACCTCCCAGCACCTTTTCTTCATCTGGCTGACCATCCTGTCGTCCATCATTTTGGAAACCTCAGGTAATCCGATTGCTGTAGAACAGTTATTCCTGGAAGGAGAAGGTAGCTTGTCTCCAAGTTGTTTGTTGCTGGCCTTCTGATCACCAAAGGCTGCTGCTATTCTAGTCCGGGTATGTGTGCATTGGTGGAGTAGAATATTCCAGAAGCTTTTGGTTCCCTGGTGGGGAATAGGCATGGTCTTTTCCCTCATCTCTTACCCACACGGTGAGTTAAGCCTGTATGAAGTAGAGCTTTTTTCCACGAAAGAGGTCTATGTTTTCTTCTGGCAGTTGCTTGGAAATTAAGTGCCTGCAACAATCATTTTGGGTTTTCTTTCCCCCCATTGTTTTTCCCGAGAAAGGCCTCTCTGCAGTCAACTTTATAACAATGCTTGTCCTTGACAGCAGCCCCCCAAAAAATGATATAGAAAAGCCTGTGTTCAATTTTGGAGCTCCAATAGAGACATGGTGATTACAGTCTCATAAACAAGATCTGTACTGTTGTCGCCCAAACAACAGCATTCTCGTATATTTCCTTTTATGGAGGCTCGTCAGCATGAAATAACCTCCTCTGCCAAGTTCAAGATACAATCAGGCCATTTGTTAGCAAGCCTTTAAATTCAGATACCCAAATAGACTCTACTTCTGTACTGACCTAGTTTATGATAAGGTGGAGATACAGAAAGAAGACATTCTCCTAATGTCTGCATAGCAGGCTGCAAACAGGAAGAGGAATAGCCTGCATTCTTTATAGGCCAGAGCCAGAGAACCTATGGCTCTCCAGTTGTTGTTGGACCACAACTGCTATCACCCTTGACCATTAGCTATATGAGGGAGCAGGTGACACTGTGGTCTGAACCACTGAGCCTCTTGGGTTTGTTGATCAAAAATCAGGGTTCGAATCTGTGCGATGGGGTGAGCTGCCATTGCTCTGTCCCAGTTTCCTGCCAACCTAGCAGTTCGAAAGCATACCAGTGCAAGTAGATAAATAGGTGGCACTTCAGGGGGAAGGTAAACAGCATTTTCGTGCGCTCTGGCACTTGTCACCCTGTCCATTAAGCCACCTCCATAACTCCTGCAACTTTTGAAAAGATGAAGGGGGGGAGGCACAGTTAATTTTCTGGCTATTTTTAATATGTAATCCTGACACTTTGGGCAGTCCTACTAGCCACTTGGGATTTCTGTCAAAACTAGCGTTTCAGCATATGGAAGCTAATCACAAATCGTTGGCTAATATTCTGAGCAGATTCTGAGTACAGTAAAGCCACTTCATTTTTAATTGGATCATCCGTTTTTAATTGGAACAGTTGTGGCTCCATCTCAGTTGCATTTTTAAGTTCTCTGACATATAGATACATAAAATTTAAGTGCCGCATAACATATTTTCACAATTTTAGCATAGAAGCCACCAGTTTTCCTGTCCGGTGCTTTCTATAATGTTGGGTTTCCAACTTTCCCTAAGTGAAACTGGAGGTTTTCACCGTTTTGAATGCTGCTTCAAAGTTGTCTTGTGTACCCCTTGCGTCAGCTGTGGAACAGGCTGCCATTTTGTATCGCGATAAGCACTAATGCACTTCTGGTCTGTCAAACTCGTGTTCCTGAATCTGCGTTTGAGAATAACAGTGGAGCTAGAGCTTACCTGGGGGGAGAGGGGAACAGCTGGTTTTAATTCAGATATGGGTATACTGTAGGAGTCCCTTCATAAGGCATGGTAAGATAATTTGGGCATCTACAGTTTGGCTCTTAGATCCTGAATTCCCAGTTCCCTCCTAAGGCCAAGATGAATAAAAGTTGCTTTGACTGCTATCCTATATACATTTGCTAGGAAGTAGGTTTTGTTGGCTGCAGCATGGGACTTACTTTTGAATAAACAAGCACAAGATTGCACTGTTAGTGTCTTGTTTTGGCTGTGGGTCCTGGATTTGGTCCACCAAGGCTTGCCTGGGCAAGAATTCAGGTGACAGGCGGTAGCAGGTGGTGGTACCTGATGGTTGCCGGCAGGAATAAGTAGCAGACACCTGGTTTGAGGGATGAGCATCCTGCAGAAAGACAGAATCAAGTGATACAGAACCAAACTAGATGAAAGGTTGAAGATCTGTGATTGGATCATCTGTCTCTTTTACATATTGTCAAATACTTGCATATGTGACCAATGGCAAAACTGGGGGGGGGGGCATAATAAATACTTGTCTATTGGTAGCTAAGTAAGGTTGAAAGAGTCTCCAAATTCTAACGCCACTTCAATTCTCATGAAACACTGAGCCACAAAGGTCAAGACTCAAGAACAGGCATCCCCAAACTTCGGCCCTCCAGATGTTTTGGACTACAATTCCCATCTTCCCCAACCACTGGTCCTGTTAGCTAGGGATCATTGGAGTTGTAGGCCAAAACATCTGGAGGGCCGCAGTTTGGGGGTGCCTGCTCAAGAACAACCAGGGATCTTTCCAGAAGAATCTTTGCAGGTGAGAGAGGCCTAGGTCTTGGCACAGACAGAAGGGAGATAGCGGGTTGTTAAAAGAAGTGTCTAGTTTTGCTAATCTTTTAAACAAATGGCTTCTATGTGCACCACAGTTCTTGATACTTAAAAGATTCTGGGCAGGTGGGAAAGCGTATCTCTGAAAACTGAGTTACGATGGAAAAGATATCGTGGAACGGTGCTTAAAAATCGAACTAGTTGCCTTCATCTAAAGGGGGATTTGCTGTGTTAGGAAGACATAATAAACCTGCGGCTCAGGCACACTCTTCCCTTCCCTCTTATCCCTCTGAGAAGGTGGTCAGCTCTCACTTTTATTTTGAGTATCCAGTTTAGTGTTGGACTCAAACAGTAAACCAGGCATCCTCAAACTGCGGCCCTCCAGATGTTTCGGCCTACAACTCCCATGATTCCTAGCTAACAGGACCAGTAGTCAGGGAAGATGGGAATTGTAGTCCAAAACATCTGGAGGGCCAAAGTTTGGGGATGCCTGCAGTAAACTGTCAAACAATTAAACAGCAGCAATATTTAAGATTAATCACAGTTTGACAGGTTTGGGCAAAACGTCAAGCTGTGGTTAATCAAATATGGAAACAGAAGTTTTTTCCATTATGATAAGCCATAGTCTACCATGACATCTGAAGCCAGTCACTGTAAAGAAAAATACACACTTCCTGGGATTGGTGGGTGATGATAACGCAGTTGTGAAAAGGTTTAAACTGTGATAAAGCGCATGACTGTCAGGCATAAACCAAGCACTTGTTTGAAAATATGAAAATATATTAACTTTATTAGAAGGAGCTCTTGACTATTGCATTTTTTGATCCAGTGACAAAAGAAGGAATGAAGCTCCTGGAGTTGCAGAAATTGCAAATAATGAGAAGAGGCTGAAGTGCTGTAATAAGAGGTGCATGATAATAAAGTACTTTGATTAAGTCAAAGTTCAGATTATGGAAATTAACAGAGGCATGAAATTAAAGCTACATGGGTTGTTGCATATTATGCAAGCAATGGAAAGTCACACCTGAGCAGTTTGTTTCAGGAAAAAAGCAAGGACTGGAGACCTAGAGTCTCTGACTCTCTTCCTCCTTTCAAATACACAGGTTGAGCAGGTATTGCAAGGTTGTAGAAGCAATCATTCGAGCAGGCTATACTAGTCTCAAAGCAATATCGACACCCCAAAACCTGTTTATGCAGGCTAAACGAAACTGCTTCCAGCTCTCCCACGATGAATCACATTGTAGGTATAACTATGCTTGCAGATCTTTGGGACAATCTAATGGGCCATTTTCTGGCATCAAGCAAGGAGAGAAACCACTTTGTGTAATAGAAATGGTTTGCTGTAATATTGGTAATATACTAGAAAGGCTCTCATGGAAGATCAATCTTAAATGTTGGAGGCTCTATGAACGTTGTCTTGGAAGGGACTCAGAATTTCCCTTCAGAGGTCTACTGTCCAGGAGTGTTTTGTTTTAAAAGGCTGCCAATAGATATTTTAAATCTCAGTGAAATACAGGAAGTGCCTCTTCTCTAGTTTCCATGAGTGGTGTTGCAATGCCGGCTGACCATGAATTATAAATGCTCTCTTATTATTTCCCCTCCTTCCTTTAATCTCTTTTCATCACAGGATGTCCACTGTTAGAACATTTTCTTATCCGCAGTGGGTCTGTACTGATCTTGTAAACAAGCCTCTATCTCCTCCCTCTCCCCTTTTAGCTTACGGGTCTTCACAGTGCAAGCCTGTGCATGTCTACTCAGAAGTAAGCCCCACTTAATTCAGTGGGACTTGCTCCCTGGTCAGTGTGAATCTGACTGCAGCTTCAACAGAAACGTAAATAATTTCTGTTGGCCCTTTTCTATCCCTACAAAAGCACTGTGACCAAGATTATGTCGGTAGCGTTGTGCTCTGTGAATGAAGAAACAGATATGTGACCCTGAATGCTCTTTCGTAGTTAGTTTATATGAGTATTTACTATTATATTTGAGCCAGCTCAAAGACTGTGTGCTCTGAAAGCCTCTTGCTGGTTTTGTTATTTAGTCCTCATTGAGTGTCCAAATGCCACATGCTGAAACTGTGCTGTAAATAGACTGGCCCCTTTGTTAAAAGTTCAGAAGAAAGATTCCTGCTGCTAGATGATGATTCTTGATTTGAGGGGTCGTTTAAGAGATGCTTAAAATGCAAAATATGAAATGCAAAAATGAAAGACCTAGGGATACGGGTGGGGAACCTCTGCCTGAGAGTCTGATCAGCTTCTTGGTACCGACTGTGAGCCTACAAAGGGGTTCATTGCATGCCCTGCTTTGTCCATTTGCAGACGGGGCTGGATTCAGACCATGCCTGCAAAAAGACTTTTTCCTCTGCAGAAAGCTTGAGGAAACATGACTGTTTGCATAGAGCAGGGGTTCCCAACAAAATTTTCTCGAGGACCCCTCATCAATCCGCTATTGTGACAAGGACCCCCATTAATTCCTAATCCTAAATCTAATTCCTAATTCCTAATCTATTTTTTCCAGTAAGCTTAACACTGATCTTGGAAGGGTTAGGTTCAAGGGACGCCGACGATTTAGGTTCAATGGACACTGACAAGATCGGTTCGAGAGTCACTGACTTACTTGCTTGAACATCAAATGCATTATCTTCCTCTTCATCTGTAGGCCTTTGTCGTTTTAACGAACCACTTTTTAACCAATGGTCCATTTTTAACTACGCGAACTGTAGCTTCCGCGAAAAACAACGCTTTGTTTACAAACACTACTGTTTTGCAAAGAGGCAGCACACGCCAGGGAGGAGGGAGGGGAATGGAGAAGACAGGGTACCTGCGCAGTAGCGCACAAATGAAGCCGACGCGCGCAAAGCATCTTGGTGAGGTGAGCGTTAGTAGAATGCGCGCACTGCCTCTTTGCAAAACAGTAGTGTTTGTAAAGCGCCACCTAACGGCATACAGCAGAACTACTGCCTCTATCTAATTCTAGTTTTGTGCTAGACTCTGCTCATGCAGGAAGCGGCCAAAACAAAAAATCTGTTATCATACGAAATATATTTAATATATGTATTATTCTAATAGCATCTTGCGGACCCCTCTGGCATAGCTCGCGGACCCCTGGGGGTCCTCGGACCACCTGTTGGGAACCACTGGCATAGAGATTAAATCCAAAGTGCATTTGCAAATGGATTTCAAACAAGTCTGATCGGGAGGTGGTGCCAGTTGAATCCAGTTGATCTCTCCTGATTTAAGAGTAGGCAGGTGTTACTGGACTGCAACCCCATCAGATCCAACATCATGACAATAATCAGCAATGGTGAACTGTAGTCCAACTACTCCTGGCAACCGCAATGAACAAGCATTAAAACAGAAATATCAGTAACTTGTTGACTGTTGAACCATGCACATTTTCCAGCAATGGTAGTGAAGAATATCACTTGAGTATCCCTACTGTTTTTCAGATACTGTAGTATGATCTGGTACTTTTACTGTAAATAATTGGATTCTAGCTAATTGCACATGTTGGCAAAGCGAACATAACAGGTGCACTTAAGAGTTTGCCTGTTTCTGAGCAGGCAAATTGTGCAGACTCCTGACCTGATTTCTTAAAATATAACATACCATTTCCAGAACATGTGATATTAGTAAGCCTGGCAGTCTGAATTTAATCAGAATCTTTCATTGTAAATGAAATGGCATCTGGCTTTAAATACAGAAAGTTATTTTTTTATAATAATAAAAAAACAATCACATTAAAGTTGCAATCCCTATGCCCATTTACTTGGGAGTAAATGTAATAGAAATCCCACTTTCTTCTAAGTAAAGCATGCAAAGATTTGGGCTGTAAATGTCTTATTTATGTAGTAGGCTTGAAATTGATTCCATTTTTGTGGCATCCATTAAATAGATGAGGTAGCCAAATATATGCTCAATGAATTGCGAAGTGCTATGTTTGGTCTCACTAGTCTTCCAAATGAGACTTTTCCTCTGAGCCATTATTTATTTCTTGACCTTTGGGCCATGCAGTAATGAAGTGGTCTTTGGTGAACACTATTAATGTGCATTTATCCTAGGTCTGTCTTCGTTAGTGCTAATTTTTCTCCATCAGCAGCAAGCCTGTAACTAACCAATAGGACAGGCTCTTTTTTCATCCTAATGAGAGCTTCCTAAATTACAGTCACAACAACACACACACATCTAGATCAAGGGAAGTAATAGTACCACTGTATTCTGCTCTGGTCAGACCTCACCTGGAGTACTGTGTCCAGTTCTGGGCACCACAGTTCAAGAAGGATACTGACAAGCTGGAACGTGTCCAGAAGAGGGCAACCAAAATGGTCAAAGGCCTGGAAACGATGCCTTATGAGGAACGGCTTAGGGAGCTGGGTATGTTTCGCCTGGAAAAGAGAAGGTTAGGGGGGTGATATGATAGCCATGTTCAAATATATAAAAGGATGTCATATATAGGAGGGAGAAAGATTGTTTTCTGCTGCTCCAGAGAAGCGGACACAGAGCAATGGATTCAAACTACAAGAAAGAAGATTCCACCTAAACATTAGGAAGAACTTCCTGACAGTAAGAGCTGTTCAGCAGTGGAATTTGCTAGCAAGGAGTGTGGTGGAGGTCTTGACAGGCATATGTCAGGAATGCTTTGATGGTGTTTCCTGCTTGGCAGGGGGTTGGACTGGATGGCCCTTGTGGTCTCTTCCAACTCTATGATTCTATGATTTTGTTTGAGTGATCCTGACTTCCTTCTACAGCCAGGCTGTCTGCTGTCCTTTGGAAACATATTTGAGATTATTGAGGGTGAAGTACCCTGTATATTTTTTAAATCAAAACTTTCTGTTGCCAATTCGTATGCAGTGTTACTGAGACGCAGTAACATTTGGTGCAAATCCATTAAAAAGCAAGCAGTTTGCCCAAATTGAGTCCCTGGTTAAGGAAGACATCCTTTCATGGGAAAGGAGCTGAAGGCTTCAACTGTAGAACTCAAAGTTTGGGAACTGAGATGTTATCAGATTAACTTGGGCTGCTCTGTTCTGTCCCTCCTTCTGACATTAAAAAGATAAAATGCCTCATTGATTCCTCTCCCCATCCCACCCAGTTCCACTCAGGTGGTCTGCTCAGACTTCCAGTGGCATGCAATTTAGCTAACAGCAGGTCTCATTTCTAGCAGATGCTCAAAGTCTGTTGGGCGGTCCCCAAACTGCTGTTGCTTATAGTGCCTTCTCAGCCCTGGGAAGACTCCCCTCATCACTGTGAGGTGTTTTTTTAAAGGGATAATAGGAGTTGTAGTCCAACAGCATCTGTAGGACACCTGGTTGGCTATCCCTGCCCTAAGGTGTATATCTCAACAAAGAAGGAAAAATGCACATCCTTGGCCAAGCTGGATGAAATGGTAAAAAGAGTATTGCTTGGTTCCCAGTCGTGTAACCAACTATAGCCTGGTGTAACCCTGATCAAGAGGGTGGATCAGTTCTGCCTGTTTGGCCAAACAGGCCAAGCACAAGAGATGAGGGCCTCTCCCAAACCTTACCCTCAAATCTCGACAGGTTTTGAGATCCCGTGCCTCCTGAGATTTTCAGCTTGACTTTCGTCTCATCATAATAGAAGTCCCCAGTGCCCAAGAGAGTTCCTCTTGAGGTACACAATGCCAGGAAACTTTCTGGAGGTAACAGTGCCACCTCCTTTGGCTCTCCTCAGGCACTGCCAGGGGTCAGGAGGCCCTTTGGCAGAGGGGCTGGGTATTCATTGAGTAGGAGTTCCAATTTTGGTTTGGTTTTGGGAGTTGTTGTTTTTTGCACATCTGTGAAATAAAGAACTTTCAAACAAATGGATCAGAGCCCGGCAAGTGTTGCAATAAGGTGTTGACTTCGTAATGGGATACTGATAGGATCATAGGGTATAGCCAGTCAGATTTTGATGATTGATTTTCTCTGGCCACAAATGTATCTTACTTGTATGACTTAAGTTCTGCAGTGGAATAAATGGAAAGCTCTTTGCTTAAACATTTATTTTCCCTCCACCCCTGACACATGGATATTCTTTTCAGTCTTATATCTGGCTAGGAAAAACTGAGCTGCATGTCAAGTGAGGCAAATAGCAAATTTCCTTTCACTGTTCCAGGTCTCCATGCTGAAGACTTTTCCAGGCTCTCTCTTTTTGCTGAGAAGAATGAGCCATGAGGGACCCCATAAAGACAACCGTACCAATAGTTAGAAACAACTCTGAATAGTTAGTCCTTTGCTTGTCCTTTCGGGGGGGGGGAATCAAACCGCTCAGGATTGCTTTTTAATTAAATGGCAAGTCAATACTGGAGACTAATCACCTACTTGGTATACAACTTTGCTTCTATAAATCAAATTACAGAATTTTTTCATTGTTCTAATAGTGGTAGAATTATTTAGTTCTTGTTGCCTGGAGTCAGGAGGAAAGCATCTCATTGTAATTCCTAAGGGTTGATGCATTCAGTACTACTATTTCTATTCATTATATCCGAGAGTCTTTAGTGTAGTTCTCCAGATCTGGAATACCTTGTCCCGCCTGGAAGAGTTTCTGCATATATTAATTAGTAATTTTCTGTTTGGACAAAGTTGATTGGGGAGGTCTGCAATCTGTAGGTGTCTTTTGGGTCATCCCGTTTGCCCTAAATATCTTATTGCAACCTACCGTACCCCAATCTGCTGTCTTCTAGAGGTTTTTTACTTTGACCATGCTGACTGATGTTGATGGGGGATAGGAACAGCCTGCTATATTGCCTGGAGGGCACCATGTTGGGGAAGCAACTAAACTAAAGGTTCATTATTTAGTGCAATTGAAATAATCATATATTCTCCCCATGTTTTCATTCCTCTGTCCTAATTTCCTTTACTCTGTCCTGTCCATCTACTTTGGATTGCAGTCCACTTGGGGTGGGGACATATCGTTCCTCTTATTTGTATAAAACTATCCACATACATGTTAGATGATGATGAAGAAGATTACTGCTACTGATAATAATAATAATAAATTAATTGGTGGATGTTAGAAATGTGAATTGCTGTATTTCCCCCTCCAAGGAGTAGTACTGAATGTTGTTTTTAAAAACAACAACAACCACTTGGAAAGAGTTGCAAGATATTCCTTTCTTCCTCAACACATTATATCATTCAAAACATGGTGGCTGTACCGGTGCAACAGGAAACCAGTGCGGCAAAATGGAAAAGTATGTTGAACTTGAACTGGGGAGCCCTAGGTTCAAATCTCTGTTCAGTCATGAGTTTTATACAGTACAGTAATCTTGGGTTTTGTTACGTTTTGACTAGTTCCTCAAAGTCCTGAATCTTGGGGGTGGGGGAGTGTTGCAAATGAATCGCATGTGGATTTAGGTCCAAATAACACAGATCTGTTTTGGAGTTCACATACTTTCCCCTTAAAAAAAAGATTTTTCTCTTCGTAAACAGAGATTGTAATTCAGCCATTTGTTGTTGTTTAGTCATTTAGTCATGTCCGACTCTTCGTGACCCCATGGACCAGAGCACGCCAGGCACTCCTGGCTTCCACTGCCTCCCGCAGTTTGGTCAGACTCATGTTGGTAGCTTCGAGAACACTGTCCAACCATCTCATCCTCTGGCATCCCCTTCTCCTAGTGCCCAATTCAGCCATAGAATTAAATGAATTGTGTATAACCAGCCAGGGTACCTGAGGCCACACAGTCAGATGGGTGGGCTAAAAATTATTATTATTATTATTATTGGCACAAATAATGGACGGTCCTTTTTCTAATACTCTTTAAGTTTGCACTTAATGGAGCTTCTGTTAGATAGGTATACTTCCAGTTGGGTTTTTTTGACCGTTTTCTTGTGTGTTAGTCTATTGTCTGTGGTCCTTGAGTTGCTTCTTTCCCCATATCCAGTGTTTCTGTTTGGTCCCGAAAGAGGAGTTGTTAAAGGAACCTGCTCCCCTAATGGAAAACCAGATACAGTCTGTATCAGCTTTGCTGAATCAAAAGATACTGATTTTTTGGCATGAAATGCTTTATTCACCCCCTCCCACACCAAACTATATACTCTGCCTTCCTCGTAATCTTTCAGGTCTCTCTGGATTATTATTATTATTATTTAATTCCCACCCCCTCATCCAAAGAATAAGGCTAAAGGTTGAATGATGACGTTAAGAGATAACAGTATAAATAGGAAGATTCTTATGTAGCAAGAAAATTGATACTGTCTTGGTTTATCAACTGTAAGTGGGAGTGAAGCTTTAAGCAATGGAAATAATGACCCCTTTATAGGAACAAATCTGGCCATGATGGGAGGTAAAAAAAAGAAGTCAAAGAAGCCTTGACAGTTTATGATATCTTGTCTGGTGGAGCAAAATTAGATTTGTGGTCGTGTTTGCACTTCCTCTTTTACATTGTTCTCTCCCCTGCGCCTCTCCGCCCGGAAATCTATGTCGTTTTAAATATTGTCTATGATTTATAGCATATGCTCAGGCAATTTCAACCTAATACAAATTCTTGTAAAAGCAATGAGAGTCTTTGCCATCAAAACCTGTGTGAGATATTCTCGTTCATTCTGCAGCAACTGTTCGGTAAATTTGATTTTCTCAGCTTACAGAAATTCTGTGTTCTCCGTTGTTGCATCACCGCGAGTTAAAAGTTGTTTTTGTTGTATGTGTCTTTTGTGGTTGATGTTTGTTTCGAAAAATTGATTAAATAAATTTTAAAAAGTGGTCTCTGCAGATTACATGCAGTGAAATCAGAAGTTCAGAAGCAGGGAGTTGTTTAAAAAAATTGCGAGCTTTTCTGCTTATTTGTTTTGTATGAGATGTTGCAGAGGATGTTAAATGGAAAATGAAATGAAATTTTGCTTTTAAAAAAAAAGAACCTTTGAAAGGCGGAAAACAATGCTTGAATTAAACTCGGTCTGTCACGCTAATTTGTTCTTAGTTAATAAGATTTTCTTCTGTTTTCTCTCTGTTGTCTTGCTTTGGTTTTTTGTTTGTTTGTTTGTTTCAATGCTTTTTTAGCACTGCAGATGAAAATCATGTAATTTATCTGGTGGGATGCCACATGTGTAGGGATAGGAGATTATATCAATTGGGAAACACAGAAACACCCTTGCAAACCCACATTTCTTGGAATTTTGTAGTGCACTTCTCCAGCCAATAGACATGTGCAAAAGTGCATTTACTAAGTGCATGAAAATCTGTACATTAGTTAAAATAACCGAGAAGGCCCTCTACCCTGTCCTAACAAACTTGCCTGCGCTGGTGGCTGGACAGAGAAAAGTGCCTCCCCCGAAGATCTCAGAGCCCAGGCAGGTTGGTATGGGAGAATACGGTCCGTCAGATAATAATAATATTAATAATTTTATTATTTATACCCCACCCATCTGGCTGGAGTCTAAGCCATATAGGGCTTCATAGGTCATAACCAGCACTTTGCATTGTGTCTGGAAACAGACCAGTAGACAGTAGAGCTGTTGTAACAAGGATGTCATGTGTACTCTGTAACCAGCCCTTGCCAACAGCTTGGCTGCAACTCTATGGTCCAGTGGAAGTTTCTGAGCCCTTTCCGAAAGCAGCTACAGGTCACAGCAAGTTGCAGTGATCCAAATGAAGACTTGGTTGAAAGGGCAAAGCTAGCAGAGAAACCTAGATTTTCTGCACTGAGCTAACATAAGGTGAACCTTCCTAGATCAGGCTGTGGGCCCAAGATAGTCCAGCATCCTTTTCTCACAGGGGCCAACCAGATGCCTATGGAAAGCCCATAGGCAGTATTGGAGTGCAACAGCACTTTCCCAGCTTGTGATTCCCAGCAACTGGTATTGAGGCATATTGGTGGAGGTAGAACCTAGAACCTCCATGAAGTTGCCTATTCTCCTGAAGCCATTCAAGTGGCTGGGACATCATGGCATCATGTGATAGTGAGTTCCCTTGTTGGATTGTGCACTGGAAGTACTTTATTCTGCTGTCCTGAATCTTCCAACATTCTGTTCCATTGGATGTTCCCCAGTTCTAGTATTATGAGAAGGGGGGGGGACCTGACCCTGACATACATTAGATGCATTGATATGTTTGTGAACAAGTATAAGTGCTTGTAAATTTAGTTCCCATCGTTAGATAGTACCAGGTTGCTACTTCCAAAAGCCTAGTTTATCACTCCTTGCCAGTGCTCATAACCAACAAAAAAACCAATGGCCAAAAAAATTGGGTCCCCCAATAAATGGGTTAATCTCTCTGCTATACAGGAGTCAATAAGCTCTTAGGTTTCTGCTGTGCCCTAATGTGGATCAGGATGCTGAATAATACCAGAAATCCATGGATTTGCCTGCGGAAAACCACTTGGAAGTTAATGACGCTCTTAGCAGTATTAGCTACTGATCCATGATCTTCAGACTCGTTGCAGATGGAGAGGATGGATTAGTCACTCCCCTGAGTAATGAAAAGTTTAGGGGTGGTGCTGGAGGCTTTCGTTTCCTTTGAGTGAGAGAGCATGGGAGAGCTCAAAGCGCTTTCATACTATTTGTTTTCTATCAAGAAAGATGCAAACAGAGCACCATGGAGGCAAATAGGAAGCCTTCAGCTGCCAGCAAAACTGCTGATTCTACACCAGATTACCAGCGTAGATTCATGCAACCCTTTAGGCTGCCTCCACTCCAACTACACTTGCAACTGCAAACACTGTGCTTGCCCAGATTCAAAATGCTATCTGCTTTCAAATCAATAGAAATACATAGCAAACTGAGGTTCTGGCCCCCCACAAAAATCCTGGCTACGCCCATGCCTGCAATGACATATTTTTTCACACAGCGCCCTGAAAAATGAACCCAACTTCCAAGACGAGTTGCTGCCAGGAACAGCACTTTTCTTGTTTTTCTTTAAACATCGGAACATAGGAAGCTGCCTTATATTGAATTGGATCATTGATCTATCTAGCT
Organism: Zootoca vivipara; assembly: GCF_965207765.1. Lineage (NCBI taxonomy): Eukaryota > Metazoa > Chordata > Lepidosauria > Squamata > Lacertidae > Zootoca > Zootoca vivipara. The sequence continues at coordinate 78,378,361 of NC_142588.1, read as the reverse complement.
CAGCTCATACACAGACTGGTCCAGCCCCTTGCCATGCAGGAATCTCCACTAAACATCCATAGCAGATGGCCATCAAACTTCAGTTTAAATAGCTCCCAAGGAAGGAGAGTCCACAACCTCTGAGGGAGTCCGTTCCACGCTGAACAGCTGCAACTGGAGGAGATGGGGATGGTCTGGGAGCCAGCCCAGATCTCAGGCACCTGGTGTGGTGACACCCCCTCTCCCCAGTTCTGAGAAGGGATGACTGAAACCCTCCAGCTCTTCTGGGTCCCTGGCTGTTTGGAGAGCTTCTAGTGAAACCTGCTGCTGTTCCTCCAGGGGATCATCGGTTTCAACTTCTAGATTGGACTGAATGCTGTCACTTTTGTTGTTACAGATAGTATGGTACACTTACACAGTGACCAGTCCATTCAATCCACTGGCACAGTTGATGCTAGGGAAATAATGCTTTATGTGCTGGACGTACTACTCTTAGACTGGTTGACGGTTGGATGACATGATGCTGTGAAGCAACAAACATGTTCACCTTGTATCCATGTAATTTAATGTGATTTTAATGTTATGGGGGGTGGGTGGGAAGTTCCTGGATACTCGGGTAAAAAAAGAGGTCACTATCATGGTCAAGTGGAATTACAGCATTTCAACACTTTACAATGTATAAAACACTATATACTAAAGCCTCATTTTCTCGGTGCATGTAAATTGAGGTTAGCTCCTCTGGGGTGTCCCAATGGGGATTAAATGTATGAACATATGAATTCTTATTTAAGCTGAACAGGAAAACAGGGCGAAAACAACTGAGTGCCAATCAGCCTAGGGAAACTTTCTTTCAAAAGGAATACTTTTGATTTGTCATTGCCTTGCATGTTTGAGAGTTTTCAAACTAGCATTTAAATAAAAAATGTTTTGCACTAGAAGGATCATAGAAACTGCATTAATTCATCCACCCAAGGGATTGCGATTTCAGTCGGCTTTCAGAAGACAGAAGAAGCTGTATTCTAAACTACTTGGTACTTTCATGAATACGACTCATAGGGAAGACTTGCTGCACTTTGCTGAAGCCTTTGGGCAGGGTTTCTCCTTCCACAGCTTGAGCGCCTGTGCTAGAATACCGAGAAGAACAGGATTATGCATTCCCCTCAAAATAGAGGGTGCATGAATAGCAATACCAGGACACCGGTTGGCCGGAAGGACTTGGTAAGAGTTTATTTTATTCTCAATTCCAATAGACTATGGAACATGGAAGGGTACATGTGTTTTGTTCAAAGTAGCACCAGCTGCCCAATATTTATTTTTAAGAGGAGGAAGTTGTGCCCAATGTTGTCCATTTCCTCAAATCAGGAAGGCTGAAGTTTCAAAGGCAGCTGTTGCTTCAGCAATGAAGCAGCTCAGACTTGGAGATCAGACCTCCAACCTCAGGGATTGGAGGTTCTGCCCCTTCCTGGCTCTTAGCCAAGCCCCGTTCTGGGCAAGTCTTCCATGTGTTCCCCCATTCTCCAAAGTCGTCTCATGTGGAGCTCGCCTGCCTGGCTTGACACCCTCTCTTCTTTTGTGGGCTGGAGTCCTCCACTGGTGGGGTGGAGTCAGAGTCAAGAGCCAGACAGGAACTGAGGCATCATCCGCAGTGACCTCTAGTTCTGGGGCAGGAATGTCTGCCTCTAATGTCACTTCAGGGTTACTGTCAGTGTAGAGATCTGCTGGGGTATCCTTCTCCCCCTGCTCTTCCTCTCAGGAGATCTCAGGTTAAAGGTCTGGGTAGGGTTTAATCCTGACAGCTGCAGGTACAAAAAATGTCAGTCTTGGACATGAGCTCACCCCACCTCCCTTCCTTTCTTCTTTGGCATGCATTCCTTTTCAATGTTGCCTTTAATCATGTAGACGTTGCATTGCACCATGTGTAGGACTGGGAATGAAGTGAAGAATTTGCATGGCAAGTTAGGAGGGGGGAGAGAGAGAGAGAGCGCCCAAGAGCCCAAACTCTTCAACCAAAGTTGAGAAATCAACGATGTTTTTGACTTTCACCAGGAGTCAAGGTGTACACCAAGCCATCTCTATCCCATCTGTGCATCCATTTGCAATATTCTGAGAAGAAGTATAATCCCGTGCCTGAGGTCATAATGCTAGCCTGCAAGAAACTTCAGCTCATCCATTGTGCATTCAGGGCAAGCTCCTTTGAGTCTTTCCCTTTGTAATTCAATAATGATAAAAGCTTCTGCCTTTTATCTATTGAGATGGTGATCGCACTCCATCATCTGCCAGGCCTCTTTTCCCTTCCCATTCTTCTCTTCTTATCTACTCCCATTCTGTTCTATATACCTGGAACAGCCTTCCTGTCTGAGCCTCTTATTTGTCAAGCTGTTTTCCTTTTTCTTCTTCACATCCCATTTGCTAAGCACAGCCTGCCATTATTAAGCTGAGCCCCAACTTGGCAGCTTCTCCATAGTCACTTCATGCCCTACTCACTGTGTACATCTTGGCCCCTTATTTTCCAGCCCCCCAATTCCCATACTTCCATTAGGCAATCTTACCTGTCTTGGGGACCCAGGTGGCGCTGTGGGTTAAACCACTGAGCCTAGGGCTTGCTGATCAGAAGGTCGGCGGTTCGAATCCCTGTGACGGGGTGAGCTCCCGTTGCTTGGTCCCAGCTCCTGCCAACCTAGTAGTTCGAAAGCAGGTCAAAATGCAAGTAGATAAATAGGAACCGCTACAGCGTGAAGGTAAACGGCGTTTCCGTGTGCTGCTCTGGTTTGCCAGAAGCGGCTTTGTCATGCTGGCCACATGACCTGGAAGCTGTACGCCGGCTCCCTCGGCCAGTAAAGCGAGATGAGCGCACAACCCCAGAGTCGGTCACGACTGGACCTAATGGTCAGGGGTCCCTTTACCTTTACCTTTACCTGTCTTGATATACCAGTACTATGTACACCCTTTGAGTAGGAAGTGTAATGTTGGTAAGAAAATGCAATAATACATCCCAAGAGCCTTAATATGCTCTTAGCATTCTTACCCTAATTCATCAGAGTGATCTAGATAGAGAAATGATGATATAACATATAGATTGACTATTTCAGAAAGAGTGATAGTGGCCAATAGACCCATGCTGTAGCTCAGGCATCCCCAAACTTCAGCCCTCCAGATGTTTTCGACTACAATTCCCATCATGGTAAGTAGTAGTTAGTCCCAACAGATGTAAAACTAATTTTGGTATCTGCATGCCCAGACTCAATATGGCTTGAAAATGTTCCATAGCAGTGACAGTACAAGGTTCCTGTATTGGAAAGTGCACCACTTAAGCACTCAACCAGGCAAGCTTTATGTTTCATGGTAACTCTGACATCCACAGATTGTTTAGAACTTCTGGCTCAACCCTATTTAAATTCCTCTTCAGACATCCAGAAGGGGGAAGAAAGTTAAAATATCTTTGGGAACTTTCCAAAACATTAAGCTCCTTCGCCAACAAGTTGCCTTGTTACATGTTCCCGATAAAGGTACACACGTTCCGTTAATCTTGAGACTTGCTGTGAAATATGAAAGGTTGGGGCTGTGTCAGTTTAAAATATACAAACAGAGTGAGTGATACAAAAGGCTTGAAATCAAAGTGGTGCCGTTATCTCCTCCGACCAGGAGCTCTTTCAAGGAGGTTCTCCCGGAAAAGGCAGAATAACTTCCCGTTGTGTCTTTGAAGTTCTCTGTTGAGATATCATGGACATTAAATGCTCATTATGGCTAGCCTCAGAAGTAGCTGAATTGAAGCAAAAGCTCAGGGTGTTGGTAGGAATATTTTGGCAGTTTCACATTTTTGCGCGGAGTGCTTTGGCACTGCCATGAAATAAATCCAGTCATGCCCATTTATTGCTGCCAGCTTGATAAAGATGAAATTGCGGGTGGAGGGGTTAGTACTCTGTATATTGTGCTGTTAAGATACACTAAGATATATGAGCTATGGAATGAGGTGGTTACAACTCACACTGTAAAGGTTCGCGGCGTGTGGCCATTATCGCACTTGGTGTCGTAGCAAGTTTGTGATAGACCTTGGAAGAGGTCACACAGTCTGCAACATGCTAACAAGTTTTCATTTTTGGAGAAAGTGATGGGTTTTGCTGGATCATACAGAGTGGTTCCACTCCCAAGATTGCTTTTTCCAAAGACAACAAACCATCTGTGCGGTTTCTGATTTCTCTGGACGAGTCTAGAGAAGGGAGAAGATGGAGCATTGCAGCTGTGCTTTCCCCTCCATGCAAAGGCTTGTTTGCAGGCCCAGGCTCAGGGTGCCTGCAGCTAGCAGTGCCCAATAAGACAAATAAAGAAACAGGACGAGGGTCTTGGGTTTTAGTAGGCCACAAGTTTATTGATTGCAGGTGTAAGTAGGCTTTGGTGTGGATATCCCGAATCAACCAGCCCAACTGAGTCAACCAACTAATTTTGGCTGAGTCAACCCTGGAGTAAGAGCCAGCCTGCAAATCAATTCTGGGCCAGGGCCACCATTTGTAAGGGTGCTGTGGCCCATCAGCTCCCCGTTTGGGCATCTGGACAAAAGCCAACCCCTCTGGTCACGCTACAGTGATTTTTAAAAAGCCACCAACCACTGTTCAAAAGAAGGCATTCAACCTGAGCCTTCCTCCTTTCCTAGAACCATCAAATTTCCTATTGTCTCCTATTTAGGTTTGCCCTTGTAGTGATTCACCTGGTGCACTGAAAAGTGCCTTTTGTTTGTTGCTCCCTTGACCTTGCGGCTGAAAAGGGGGGAGGGGAAGGGAGCAAAACCCAGCCTCCCCCAAATCACCCCAACATGTGGTTCCTCTGTCTCCTTGCTCTTTGGCTTGGGTGCCCCCACTCCACCAGGAGCTCCCCGCTCCCCTGAGCTGCTTTTCTGCCCAAGCGCTTTGGGCTCTTCCATTCGCGGCCACCAATCCTCCTCCTACCCATGTGCCGCCACCGGGTACTTTGGCCTCTTCTCAGGCCTGCTTCTCCGCCTTCATGCATCTTCTTCTGAGGAAATGGGCAGGCAGCTAGAAGCTTGTGTGACCAGAAAAGGAGGATGACGTCCTCTAATGGTCACACAGGGCAAAAGAGGGGACCCAGGCTGGTCTGCAGAGCCTCTCCTCTTCCCCAAGTGGAGGGGTTGTGAGCGGGTCTTGCTTCCCGTGCTTCACAGTGGGCGTGGATGGTACACTGCGTCACAAAAGAGTCACTAACCTGTGTCTTGCCCGCACCCCTTTGAAGGGGCCCGGTAGGATTTTTTTCCACTTGGCAGTTTGGCACCAGCCACTTGGTTTTTCGCCTACCTACTAGCAAATCGTCACAACTTTGTAAGGTTTGGTGGTTAAGCATTGGAAAATGTGTTGTGTGTTGGAGGGGAGGTTGTGGCCATCACCTACCCCTCCCCTTGAAGGGTATTCCGTTGAAGGAATCCAGTGGTTGTGGTTCCTGTCTGATGCCCAGGAAACGTGCTAAGAGGAAGGCACCCTTGGCATATCCACACCGTGATCAACTCCCACCTGGAAACCAATGTCCCCACTGTGGAAGAATGCGTGGATCCAGAATTGGCCTCCACAGTCACTTACGGACCCATTGTTAAAACCGTGTTTAAGGAAGACAATCTTACTCAGCTATGAGTGATCGCCAAAGAGAAAGAGAAAGAAAGAGGTGGCTAGGGCCATGGCACGACCCTCCGGTGACTCTAGGGGAGAGCTTCCAGTTGATTCGCATCAACAAGCTCCCCTACAGGTTGTTAACCCTTGTGTGACTCCTTGCAGAGCGGGCAGGAGTCAAGTATAGTCTGTTCGGATCCAGTGCCTAAGCCAATACCACTCACATTCTGCAACGAATAAAGTTGTGGCCTTTTTTTTTAGCCTATTAACCTAAATTACTTGTGTCCGTGTGTTATTTCATCACAAAGCGGGGAGTGGGGCCTCCACTCACAACCGCCCTGGGCCGTGACCACCACTCAACCGCCATTTGACAGTTAGTGGTTCTTGTAAACTTGATTATTATTGACTATGTCGCTCCACTTATCATCAGTACAGGGCTTAGCAAGAAAATGGCTTACAAAATTCAGCACCAGGTAAACTGCGATGTATACCTCTGGTAATTTTATACACAAATTGGTATTGTTTTCTAAAAATGCACAGTATTTGTTTTCTTAAAAAAACAACAATAACAAAACCCCACAACAGAAAATCAAATGTAAGTTGCTTTTCCATTTCCTATACCATAAAATCATAAATACATTTTGCATCTCTTTAGAGAAGGGGGAAAAATGGTAATTGTGTGTTCATCAACGATTCTTTCCATCTGAACATCTGTTTCAAACCGATTATACTGAACCCAAAAATAGGCAAGAGACTAACCTCCCATAAAAACACATGTACACTTCCATATGGTTCAATCTCCCTTCCCTAAACTGAATAATCTAGGTTAAAATGAACAGTCTTCGTGTAGTCCAGGCCTTACATTGCTGTTTCCTTGCCACTGGGGGAATTTAGAGGTAAAATTGTAGGTGGCAATTGATCTTTCAATAGTGTTTGAAGAGGAAAGGAGTTGGCAGAGAATAGGAATGGCAAAAGGGAGGAGGGTGCCAAGTCCCAAAAAAGCAAGGTAGTCAAGTGGGTAAGAACCACAGAAAGAGGTGAAAATTAAAAGGGGTTCTTACCTCTCCAAATGCTGGAAGCCTTCTGTAGGTACATTTTAAGGAGGTGGGGGGGAGAATGCAGCCATTTTAAAGTATTCTGGTCCCAAGCCATGTACGGGTGCCAGCACCATCCCTTTTGAATTGTGTCTGTAAACTAGCTGGAAGCCCACTGGTGTGTATGGGGATTCTTGCACATAGAGTTCTCTTATTTAGACATTCACCTGAAAGTCCAAAAGTGGAGGCAGGGGCATAGGGGGCATGCAGTTCCCTCTGATTACTCTGATTCAGACCAGGAGTGGGAGGCACACCTGAAGAGAGGACCCTGAAGGGGAGGATGAGATTACAGATGGGGGAAAAACCCTCTGACTCCAGATGCACCAACATCAGCTGATGAGGCAGGAGCCCCAGAGGCTGGCTCTCCCCTGCCCGTGGAGGAACGGGCGCTATCGATGACCAGGAAGGCTTGGGGTTTGGGAGGAAGGGGAGTGTGTGTAAAAACACGCAGATTCCCAGACCGTCCACGGGTCGGATGGAGAAGGCGATTGGGCTGCATCCAGCCCCAGGGCCTTAGGTTGCCTACCTCTGGCTTAATGGGGATCCCATGCATTTGCATTTTGGTTAGTGCTTTAATTACTGTAAAAAGGGTAAAAGTTCCGTGTTCTGTAGGAAGAGACACACAAAGCAACCTATGTTGGGTTCTGTTCATTTCTTGTCCTTTGGCAGTGACTGCGGGGTGAAAGAAATGGGATTATAAGAGCCAGTTCCTGTTCAAAGAGAAGCCGTTGCTCACACCTGCACCGCTGACGTTTTGTTCCGCCTTGCCTATACTGTACTATCTGTTATGTATTATCCATGCTGAGGGGTGGCAGTTCTTTGGCTGTGAATGTGACTGACAGGCAGGGCTGATGGCTGTGAATGTTTTGCTTGAACGTCTGTAGTTCATGATCAATGTGCCTGTGCCCTTGGAGAAAGAGACTTGAAGCAGCACTTTTTCTGAATGAGCCTTCCCGTTCCCGATAGCACAGGTCAATGTACTGGCCTTTAAAAAAAACAATCTGAAATGAAGAATGAGCATCGGAGAAGCAGCCATAATCATGTTTAAGCAGAGTGCACTGAATCAGAAAAGTCATTACCAGCACAATATTTAATTTACATGTACACCGCTAAAGGGAAATGTCATCTGGCCCTCCTGCTAAATTCCTTTCAAAGAATCCTTGTCTTAACTCCCCCCCTCCCCTTCAACTGTTCTCAGCAAGTATTTGTCACAACTACCAGATTCTGCGAGTCTCCAATTGGATTTAAGTTAGCCAACCATCCAAAATTCTGCTGGCCAGGCTGGTTCCCCATCACCAGCACACCTCCCCCTCGGCTCAGATTTTATTTTAATCCTGAAATGTTTTACCCGGAGGATTTCTTTTTAATTGCAGGCTTGCAGAAGTTGATGCGGGAAAGGGACGGATTATGACGCGTTTCTCAAGAACTTTGTTTTTCAATTCTGTGGGGTCGGGTGGGGGTTGTGTTGTTTGGAATAGCCAGGAATTCTGGCCTGACGTCCCATTGCTGAGAGGCTGGGTGGTGGGAACAAGAAGAGTACAGAAGCAGAGATCACCTTTGGGGGTTTATTTGTTTGCTTTTGTTTCAGAGCTGTACAATGCTAGAGGGAGGGGCATTGCCTTAAATTAAGAACCACCTGGCAGTTTAGAAAAGCAAAAGCCATGTGTGGGCCAGTTCAGATGATCATAGAGCCAAGATACAATTGCTGGTGTCTGTGTAAAAAAAAGTGGAGGTTTGGCTGACACCTTCATTATGCACCTTTAAGTCCAGGCAAAAATGTTCCTCTTTAACTAGGCCTTTGGCTGATCCAATGCCCTTTTACATGTGTTAGGGAGGGGAGATTATTGGGTTGTTGTTGTTGTTTTTATTATGTATTTTGTGTTTTTATATTGTGATTTTATCTTGTAAACTTCCCTGAAACCTGCGGGTATAAGGCGGTATACAAATTTAATTCATCATCATCTGAGCTTCTTCTCTTTTTTAGTGTAATGCACAATGCAATCTCATAATTTATTTCTTGATAGGCGTTTTAATGCAAATGCACAACCCACCAAGTGATAAGTGTTGCAAACCACAGGGTCTGTCCTGCAGAAACCTTCCCCCCCCCAATTGCACGTCATCATAGCCACCTGTAGTCAATCTGGGTACACTCCTCAACTCGCTTTGAACACTTAGCTTCAAACAGTGTTTTGCATAGAAAGTTAGGATTGTATTAGGGGTTATGGGTAGAGATGGCATGCCTGGTACAGTGGTACCTCACAAGACGAATGCCCAGCAAGACGAATTTTTCGCAATACGAATGTGTCTTGCGATCTGATGGTGACTCGCAAGACAAGTTCGTCTTGCGAAAAATTGGTCTTGCGAATCGCGGTTTCCCATAGGAATGCATTGAAATTTAATTAATGTGTTCCTATGGGCAAAAAAAGAAATTTCCATTCATTCCTATGGGAAACCGCGATTCGCAAGATGAATTTTTCGCAAAACAAATTGACTCGCGGAACGAATTAAATTCGTCTTGCGAGGCACCACTGTATTAAGGTACAACTGTAGTCTCTCAACCATAGATAGTTATACATTTCAAGTAGGACTGTACTATGAAAAGTAGAACATATCTGTTTGTCCCCCAAACAAATAACAAACTTCAAAGTTACCAGTTGTTGTTGTTGTTGTTAATTTAGCACCAGGTTGTTCCATTAGCAACTTTGGGAAATGATGTTGACTGGGGAAATGGGATAGGAGGAATGCATTAAACATTATCTCTACAAGCACCACAAAAAATGAAAATGTGTCCACAACTTAAAATAAGTCTTAAAATTAAGAAGCCAGGCTATTGGATCATGAAATACCCACATCTTTTTTTTTATAGCTCAGATGACCCTCTAAGTATCTTGCAGACTGGTGGAAAATTGACACACTTCCAAAGAACAAATTAATAAAGCACTCACAGAGAAAGCTATTGCATAGTGGGTTTGGTAGTTAAACTTGCTTGCTTGCTTGCCTCTTGTGCTAAATATTCTCCCCCCTACACTGAAGTACCAAAATCAAAAGCCACCAATCTCTAGTGCTTCCTCTCTTTAAGCTGTCACATATCCCCACCCCACTCATTTTAAATGCAAAGGTGTCAGTGTCCAAAATGTGCCTACCTCTGTATATTGGATAAATCCAAATGAGCCTTAATTGCTAAAAACATCTGCTGTTCAAGGACCTCTGCTGATATATGCTGTGTTAGGAGAATATCAGATACACCAGATACCATTTTTGAAGAGGTTGCAAAATATGGCAATTCTGTCACAGGCCTGGTTTCTTTAGCCTCCCCCCCCTCCAACACACACTTTCTCCCTCTGTTTTGTATGCTTAACAAAAATAAAAGATAAAACATTCGGCTCTGTTAGGGAGGGTTGGAATAGACCAAGTGCAAAGGTAGCAATGCACAGCTATTAAAAAAATTTGCTATCGACATGAGCACCTAATAATTGCCATGCAAGTTGAAATCCAAGCTCCATCCAGTCCAGCATTCGGTCTCTGACAGGGGCCAGCTGGATGACCCTGCAAACCTTGCAAGCAGAGAGGTATAACAGCTTTTCTCTGATGTTCTCCATCTGATAATTGGAGGTGCACTGCTCTTAACATGGAATTTTCATTCGTAGCTATTACAGCTAAAAGCTGTAAAATCTATCTAATCCATTTTAAAGCACCTTATGTCTGCAGCCATCAAAATATCTGTAATAACGGATTCTCAAAGCGGCTAACATTCCCATTTTCCTTCCTCCCCCACAACAAACACTCTGTGAGGTAAGTGAGGCCGAGAGATTTCAAAGAAGTGTGACTAGCCCAAGGTCACCCAGCAGCTGCATGTGGAGGAGCGGAGACACGAACCCAGTTCACCACATTACAAGTCTAACACTCTTAACCACTACACCACACTAGCTCTCAGTCCGAGTCCCAGTCCTGCTGACTCTCCCCCCCCCCCGACTCCCTGCTCGAGGAAGGTCCTGACAGGCCCAGAGAAGAAGCCCACCTCCTCAACACAGGCTTTGACTGCTTGGGGGGAAGAGCATGCCTAGAGCTTAGTTTTAGCAATGCCTTCATTGAGTTAAGACTTACCAGAAATATTGCTGTCTTGTTGTTTTTCTACTAATGGAAAGCTAATTGCATTCCCTGCCTTCCGTGTGTGTGCCTGCCCTGTGGATGACCTGGATCATTGACAGCCCCCTGACACTGGGTGGGATCACACCACTAGTCTTCTGGTTAATAGCCAGACACACCACCTGAGGTGCTCGATGGGATACCCATGGGAAGCCTGTGATTCCCAGTGACTGGCATTCCAAGGCAGGGGAGGTAGAGCATAGCCATTCTAGCTAATAGCCATTAATGACGTTATCTTCCATTTGTTTCCATTGAGGCTTGTGCACACACACAAAATTGTTTGACTTTGATCCCGTATTTCAATTCCAAAGGATCCCTAATGTGATTTAAACTAAAAATAAGTACTATACAATGATGATTGGGCTGCTTTTGATCCAGCCAACAGTTGGCATTTCTCTGGGCTGGCACATTGTCCCTCTCTTCCCCCACCTGTTCACAAAACCTAGTTCTCATTAGACTTTTTCACTGTTTCTTCAACTTTAACCCCATCACACTGTTGAGTGTTGGCAATAGGGTGGTTTGTGCCTTCTTGGCTCCTTTCCACCCAGGGCAACAGACCTTCCAACTACTGTAATGGCACAAAGGGAGTAGCCGGACACAGCACCTGTGCTTCAGGTGAGCTGCTGAGCAATCATGAATTTTCTTTCTGTTCTTTCTGCCTGACCAAGCTTTTTCGGAAGAAATTGTGGGGACTCAGCAAACAAGTTTGTTTTTTTATCACTTCTGTTAATGAGTTGGGAGACATACTAGGCCCTTGAGACTGCAGTATCGTCACAATTTCTAAAGTAATAGGCTCTTTGCATTGCCAAGTGATAAAAATGTAAGCATTCCTTAGATTTAGTGAAAACTTCCAATCTCCCAAGTTACAACATTTTTAGGTTGATTCTGTCTTCCGTATGTAGACCTGTTTTAGTTCCTCCTGTGGTTCACGTTGGCCACAGCATTTGGAGCTGTTGTAGAAGTGTTGCATTTTACTTTAGCTTACTAAAATAATATGGCATTATCTCCTGTTTGTTGTTGGCACCCGTCTGTCTCGAAAGACAATGGAGTGCACCTCCGGGGGCGAAGTCAAACCACTTGAGAATCACAGCACCTGCTGTGGCTGCAGAGACTTGTAACTGCTGCCTTCTGCATTGTTTTTGCTGCTTTAGCAGCACCAAAGTGTATGGAAGTCCTGGGCTGCTCATACGGCATTGCTCTTGCTGATGTGGTCCAAAAGGAAGCAGAACAATACATTTGGCACCAGCTTGGCTGCAGGAGTTGCCAGAAGGAGGTGTACAAGGCGCCACCCAACCATCTTAGGGATTTGTGTAGGACTTACTCCTTAGGCTTTTCTTCTCCCAAAGATGTTCCACAAGGCACTAGGTATGGATTTTTCCTCAGGGTTTACTCTTGAAGCCTTTCTCACAGATGAGTATAGCCACAAGGCAACAGAGGTTTAGGACCAGATATTTCCTTCTCCTACAGATGGGCTACCTTCCCAGGTTGATGAGCCCCAACTGCCCCTCATTTCCTTCCACAGCACATGCAGAATCTTCTTCTTGACTGTTGGACCCACTATTGGGTCTCATCTGCCGGAGCCTGTCTTCGCATGTTCAACAAAGTAGAATACATATATTAATGGCCAGCAGTTTGATTTCATCACCATTCAGTAACATCTGTTTTTAGTTATGGTTCAGTTAGGCTTGTAGTTGGAAAATATCACACCCAGTTCCATTGTGGGGATTCGGAAGACAGTTATTACCCTAATTATAACATGTTCACTGGAAGGACAGATCGTGAAGCTGAGGCTCCAATACTTTGGCCACCTCATGAGAAGAGAAGAATCCTTGGAAAAGACCCTGATGTTGGGAAAGATTGAGGGCACTAGGAGAAGGGGACGACAGAGGACGAGATGGTTGGACAGTGTTCTTGAAGCTACGAACATGAGTTTGACCAAACTGCGGGAGGCAGTGGAAGACAGGAGTGCCTGGCGTGCTATGGTCCATGGGGTCACGAAGAGTTGGACACAACTAAACGACTAAACAACAACAAATAACATGTTTCAGGGATATATACAAATATATATATATATGCCACACATTATCTTATTTCCTCCTGCAGTATTGCCTGATTTCCTTCATGAACTGATCCAGTTCAGGGCATGCTACATTCCGGTAAATATCTGGAACAAACAGCCTTAGATTTTCTAATCCAAAAATCATATATGTGCCTATGAATTGCAAACAGCAGTTAATTGGCACACTTAGCTCTCACTAGGTTTGTGAACTGAGATGTGAACTTAAATTTATATTTTAGCCTTTCTCCATCTTGGCATTTTATCTGTAAAAACAGTTAAAACATTATATAAACTTTTGGCATCCTAGGGTGGCTACTTGCACGTCACCAAGGAAGAGAAAAGAGGACACAAATTTACTAAAAATTAAAATACTAAAAATGATTATTATATTTTAAATACAAATGGGATACTTCTCGCCATAGCAGGCAAGGTTGTGTCCAAGTGGCCTGTGTCTGGCATCTAGGAGCTAACTGTTGATGGGCAACTTCAAGGTCTCATTATCTGCCTTCTTAAGATCCTTTAAATTGGACTTAGAATGGGCAGACCTTCAGATGCAGGACTGTCCTCTGACAGCCCTTGAAAGAAGAGGGATGCCAGCTGTAAAGTGGGGAACATGGATCTCTGATAGCATCACCATACATAAAAGCTGCACATTAGAGCTTTCCATCACAAACTCTCCTGTGAATTTTTGAGCAGTAGCATACCATTGTATCCGTAGCCATCTGATGTAATAATAGCGGCAGCTTCCTGTCCTCGGAGTACCGCATCCTTTCATTCCTTCTGCCTGCCTGTCATTGAGCATGTCGAGGAAATGTGAAATTAAAAAATTGTTCACCCCAAAACCTCTCAAGGCTTTGGATGAAGAGGGTTTGTGAGAGAGGGTCGAGCCCTCCAGCGTGTTGCCAGTGGCCTAGTGGTAATCTGTCCTTCCAAATTAGAAAAGGCAATAGTCATCTTGAGATGAAACGTGAAACTATGGTTTGTCAGTCTGACAGGAGTGGCGTGCCAGCCCTCACTATAAGGCCCCCAGGATTCTCCCCAGGCCACACCCTTCAATACAGCTCCATCAAGTGCTTTTGCCTGGCTGGAATATGTTTGAACTGTATCCATGCAGGTGTGTGTGTACCTCTGAATTTTGTACAGTTGTAATCCAGGTTTATGTACAAAAGTAAGAGTCACATACATTGCTCCTTTTGCCTCTGGCCCCGCCCACACCAGCCTGTGGATCCCATAAATTTGCTCACAGTAGAATGCAGCCCTCACACTGAGTAACTTTCTTTTTTTTCTGCAATAATTTTTATTAATTTTTCCAAATACCTTAAACACAGTACAGCTCAACAATATTATTCTCCTTTAAATCTATATCTTATCCAAATTAACTTCCCTCGACCCCTCTTCTGGCTTCTCTATATTACTCTTACTTAAGCATGTTTACTATACATTCTATAAACATCTATAATTCCTTAATAAATTTTTGCATTATACTTTAAACATACATTCCTTATTATATTACAGCATTACATCTTATGATCTAACCAAATGTTTACAATAAACGTAATTATTTCAGTCCTGTGAGTGTCTTTATTTATGTATAGTTTTCTCTAAGTATACAATAAATTTGGACCATTCTTTTTGGAATTTCTCATTGTCCTGCTGTTGGATTCTTCCAGTTAGCTTTGCTATTTCTGCATACTCCAATACTTTCTGTTGCCATTCTTCAATTATTGGAATATCCTGTTGTTTCCATCTCTGTGCAAGGAGTGGTCTTCCTGCTGTTGTGGCATACAGGAATAATTTCTGATCTTCCTTTTTAATGTCCTCTCCAACCATTCCTAGCAAAAATGCCTCCGGGTTTTTTTATATATATATAAGATATACCTAAATATCTTTTTTAACTCATTATACACACTATCCCCAAAAGTCTTCACCTTGTCACACAACCACCACATGTGGAAAAAATTGCCCTCTTTTACAGTGCATTTCCAACAGTTCTTATTTTTCTTTTTGTACAACTTTGCTAGTTGGATGGGTGTTAAGTACCACCTGTACATCATTTTAAACCAATTCTCTTTTAAGGTCATGGATGCGGTAAATTTTATTCCTAAATTCCAGAGTCTTGTCCATTTCTCATATTCGATATTGTATCCTAGGTCCATTGTCCACTTAGTCATGACCTCCTTAATTTCTTCATCTTTTGTATGCCATTCCAGCAAAAATTCATATCTTTGTACAACCTTGTAATACCCCAGTCTCCAATATTGATCTATCATTATTAAATCCATAATTTTTTATCTTTAAGGAATATATCATTAATTTGGTGGTATTCCATCCATCCTGACAATCTAGGTTTTAGTTCTTCATAAGGCTCAGACTGAGTAACTTTCCTTACTCCTGCCCTACAAGAACCATCAAGGAGTCCTGGGCTTGTTGCGTACTACTACTCCCCTACCTTAGTCCAATCTCATTTGCCAGTTTCCATCCTCTTTTCAAAGTTTGAGTCAAGTCATAATTCAGTACTTCATCAGAACCAGAAAACAGGTTTTCACCTGACCTGAAAATCAGGATCAACTGCTTCATCACAGTGATCCCTTCCCTGGTTTTTTTTGCCTCAACAGGAATCTGGTATGTCAAGCCAATGGTTATTGATTTATTTACACCCCAGAATTTTAAGATTCTGCTTTCTCTGCTCAATCTTTGCTATGACTTTTGTTGTTGTGCTTGTTGCTCATTTAACTGTTGATGTTGTGATTTGTTCAATGGGAAAGCAGAGCATAAATGCTGAAACACGCAAAGCAGAATTGTAGGACCTGGTCGTGCTGCCAATTTGCAGTGACCTTGGCATGGCTCCTACATCTCTTCCCTTCCCTTCTGCCAAGTGTTATATCATTTTAATAATATCAGCTGCTCTGTGTGGGTTTTGTGTCTTCTATTACTATAAGGTCTTCAGATGAATTATGCTGTTGGAAGTCCAGTTCAACATTTCTCGTGTTATATTTTCAAATGCCAGTTCTTCCTGAAGCAGATGCACACATTGTTCTCACAAATAAGCATGTACACTCTGCGCTATTAACTTCATTATCTAAACAGGCTTCCATATAACTAACACATAACATTAAGCAGAGTAGGTAGTGTTGGCAGACCCAATTATACAGATCCCTTCTTTTAAACAAACAAGCATTAAAAGTAAAAAAAATTCCTTCCAGTAGCACCTTAGAGACCAACTAATTTTGTCATTGGTATGAGCTTTCGTGTATCTGAAGAAGTGTGCATGCACACGAAAGCTCATACCAATGACAAACTTAGTTGGTCTCCAAGGTGCTACTGGAAGGATTTTTTATTATTTTGTTTCAACTATGGCAGACCAACACGGCTACCTACCTGTAACTAAAGCATTAAAAGGAAAAAGATTGACAAGTGCATTTTGAACATACCATAAGTATTTGAAAACCTCAATTTCCTCCTTTATTTCCTCTGTCATTCAATTTTGCCATGCTGTTATCTGGAAATACTAATAGCCATAAATCCATAAATGGAAGATGTCAAGGAGGATCAAGCCCTCTTGTGTTCAAAGCATTAAGCTGGAGCCATGTCCTACAGCAGATGGCCCTTTCTTTCCATTTCATGGACACCAGTTCTCACTGGGCAATTCATTATTTTCTACAACTGAAGCAGCTGTGGATTACTGTAATTATGGATTTAATATATCCTTGACACTTCAGTGTGAATACTAATTCAAACTTAGCACATCTCCTTGGAACCACCAGATTAATTTTCTCATGGCAATATGATTTCAGATTTGAAAAAGGACTTTTAGAGTGCAGTGATTTTTGGCTCCTACAAAATCAATGTTTCTCAGAAATGGTCACATTGACTTTGTGTTGTTGTTGTTGTTGTTGTTGTTGTTGTTGTTGTTGTTGTTGTTGTTGTGCCTTTGGAGAATCTGAAGAGATCATTTCTGCCACCTTCGGCTTCTAGGTCATACGTTCTGGTTTTTGTTTTAAGTTCTGGAGACTGGTAGGAAAAGACGTCTCAACCAGCAGGTTTATGGTGATACTTGCATAGAAAAATAAAAGAGATCCACATGGAAATGACTTCTTTCTTGCTGAACCGTTAGCAGCGTACCAAATATTCCACAAATGTGTTGCACCAAGGGAGTGCTATTTCTGAGTCCCCCATAACTATTTTTAAACTTATTCCTTTCCTTTGAAGAGTAAATGTTCCTTGCACTTCCCAAGCGTGCTTATTATCATCCACAGTCCGTGCTGTTTTTAATATTCTAGGTTTTGACTTCAGAATTATTACCAAGAGGCTGCTATTCTTTTGAATGCACATGAGGTTTGCCCCAGTGTGATTCCATTAACATCACTTGACTTATTCCTGTTGAGGGAACAGGAGGAGCCCCTAAACATCTCAAGACATACTCTGACTGTGAATATCTATGTTCAGCTTTCTCAGAAAGCATTTCAAGTTGCATACATATTTCTGAAGTTTGAGACACATTTCTTTTCAGATATTTCCTGGGTTTAAGTGTGTCGTAAGTGGGAATTCATTGAATTGTGGAGTTGGAAAGGATCCTGAGGGTCATCTAGTCCAACCCCCTGCAGTGCAGAAATCACAGTTAGATCATCCATGACAGATGACCACGCAACCTCGGCTTAAAACCCTCCAAGGTATAAAACTCTCTACACAACCTCCTGAGGGAGTCTGTTCCATTGTCAGCTCTTACCACCAGAAAGTTATTCCAGATGTTGAGTCGGAATCTCCTTTCTTGTAACTTGAAGCCATTGGTTTGGGTCTTAGCCTCCAGAACAGGAGAAAACAAGCTTGCTCCATCCTCCATGTGACAGCCCTTGAGATATTTGAAGATGGCCATCATATCTCCTCGGTCTCCTCTTTTCCAGGCTAAGCATACCCAACCCCCTCATAAGGCTTGGTTTCCAGACCCTTGATCATCTCGGTTGCCCTCCTCTTCACACATTCCAGCTTGTCGATATCCTTCTTAAATTGTGGTGCTCAGAACTGGACACAGTACTCCAGGTGTGGCCTGACCATTGCAGATTAGACTATTATTTCCCCGATCAGGACATGAATCTTCTCTTGATGCTACATTGGGGGGGGGGTTGCTACCGCATCACACTGTTGACTTTAAGCTTGTGGTCTATTAACACCCCTTGATTTTTTAAGGTCAGGGTTTCCAGAGTTGTGCCCTCAGGAATACCTGCTTTGAGCCACATGCTCTGCCTGTGCAAAACGAGGCTTCTCCTTCACTGGCCCTGAGCATACTTTCTTGCCCTAGCTGGGTCCCAGGTTGCAGCGAACCTTCCACCAAGGCTGTGATGGGCACAGACATGCCCAGGGCCAGTCCATGGTCCAATTCCAGGCAAGCAGTGGTTCCAACAAGGGCTCGCTCAGGTAAGAGGCAAGTCACGAAGCAGACTGCCCTCCTAGAGAGCAGGTGTCAGAATCAACTGCAAGAAACATCTTCCAAAAATGACGGGAAAGAGGGTTGGGAATGAAGCAGATGGGAAGGAAAAGTGGCTTTCAGCACAGGAAAAACAGATTTATTTTTAGCAACGGGATTAACCATGTGTAATTAATTTACTTGGTAGCGGGACACAGTTGCTGGGCAGGCAGGGTGAGTTGTAAACCCCTTTAACAATAACGGCCATAAATTTCTGGTGAAGGCTGTGGGGAAGGGAGCCTTCATCCTGCCAGTTTCTGATGCAGGAAAATCTGTTTTATAAATGATAACCTACCTTCCAGCTAATTAGTTTCTTCAGCGGCATTATGTAAGACCATGCTTATCTTACCATAAAGGTTTTCTTCTGCGTTTTTTTTTAAATGAAAACTCTGTGCATATTTTTCAAGGTCTTAGTAGACCTGCTTATTTCTATGTAATCTTAATGCATTTTTTGCGGGGGGTGGGGGGAGTCTGTGGAGGGAATAAGTCCATTTAGAAGTATGTTCATAAAATATTTCTTGCAGTCATATCTATTTTTTCTGCTTTTCATATCTGAGGAAAGCCAGGATATTTCGGTGGTGATACTTCTCAACCACACAGAGAACATTTTTGTAGGTGACATTAATGATACAGGCCCTCCTTTCTAATTACTTAGCATTAGTTTTCAGTTTTCAGGCTTCAGTATTACTCACCAGCTGTTGTTGTTGCCCAGTAAGAATGTGGAGCAATTAAGTATGAGGGGTGTTTTTGTTTTTTTGTATTATGGATCCCTATATTGTGTGCAGTTAATGGTTGTTTAAGGCAAGCCAGATTCTATCAGAACATATGTAATTTCAAACAAGTGTTTCCCAAAATTCCATTATTTGAAAAATGCCTATAATCTTGTTTTGGTGTTCTCTTAACAGCCGTTTCATGGCAGCAAAATCAGCAAAAGGAGATGCGCTTCCATTTTGCATGATGGAAACCCCCAAAGGTTTTGCTAGAGAGAATAATTTTATATTTACATTTTGTTTCCTCCTCTCCCCTTTCTGCTGCTGCTGTCGAGTCCCTAAAAAGCAATTCCCTCCTCCCAGCAAAGAATCCCGTTGCTGCCACAAGGTTCCTTGGAGGGGATGGGCTTTGTCCACCCCCAGCCACTTTTTTTGGGACGCGGCCATTCATTCCCCACCACCACCATGGAAAGAAACAGCGGTGTCTCCATTGATTGCATGGAGTGTGGGGAAAGAAGGTGACATCCCTCAAAAACTGCTAGTGGGAAAGAGTTAAAAAGGTAAAGACACCCACCCCCAGCCATGATAGTGTTGCCTTAAGAGTCCTTGACAAGGGACAACCTCCACTCATTTTTGGTAATGCAGAGTCCCCAGTAAGCAAATCTCTTCAGTTGCAAGGGAAAAGTAAGGAAAAACCTTGTGTTGTGTTGTGTTGTCTTCGCTCGCTCTTAAATGATAAGGACACCTCTACCCACTCTTCCACTACTAATAATGTCTGGTTGTGTTACTCTGGTCAGAAGCACTCTGAGCATGCTATGCAACACACATCAGGAACGTTCAGCCGGAGTGTGGCCATTTGTACCCTGCTGTTTCCAGGTCAGATTGTGCCTCAAAACAAAACCCTGGTCAGTTTCTAAACAAGCAGACTTCAAGTCATGGGTTATGAATCTGGCTTCTTTAGCTAACCAAAGTTTGTGTTACTGTAAGCAGTGCTAAGCCAGGAGCCTGTGTGAAATTAAAAGTGAATGCAAGTGTTCGCCTCTTGGCCATGGAGGCAGGAGGAAGAGAAAGATGGTGGCTGGGTGAGCCCGTTTGGGTGTGTAGCGTGGCATTACATGGACAATGCAGCCACTGGATCATGTGGCAAAATCACGGTGTTCTTGAATAATCTTCCAACGTGTTCTTAAAGGCCACAAAGGACTTTGCACATGCTGATGGCTATATAAATTATTACTGTACTAATATTTATATTTTATTTTATTTTTAAAAAGACTGCTCTTTAAATCCATGCTACCCATATTAGTCATGCTGGCCCCATGACCCGGAAGCTCCCTTGGCCAATAATGCGAGATGAGCGCCGCAACCCCAGAGTCATCCCCGACTGGAGCTAATGGTCAGGGGTCCCTTTACCTTTATTTTACCCATATTGCAAGCTCCAAAAACACACATCATTAACAAGGATGTGCCACTTTCCTTCACCCCCATTAGTCTTCTTGAATAGATTTATGGGGGAAGTGTGATTCGCTTTCAGACTTGCCTTTGCTTTTCCCTGTGCAGAACATAGCAGTCTTCAGCAATGAATTAGTATGGATTTTTAAAACTCCTTTAGTTTGACTATAGATTTTTCATTAAGCAAAAAAGACATGATGTAGGAAAATAGACTGTAGCTGAAGGACACTTAATTACCTTTCAGACTGAGGCTGTTACACAGTGCACATACTGCAGGTTGTCCCTGTGAGGTTTTTTTTGGGTTAAAATCATAGAATCATAGAGTTGGAAGAGACCACAAGGGCCATCCAGTCCAACCACCTGCCAAGCAGGAAACACCATCAAAGCATACTTGACACATGCCTGTCAAGCCTCTGCTTAAAGACCTCCAAAGAAGGAGACTCCACCACACTCCTTGGTAGCAAAGGTTGTTGGTTGTTGTTGTTTTTTAAAAAAGAACAGGTTCATTTGAAATGACTAGGAGGTAATACGTAATTTGGTGAGCATTGCTTCTTTTTTACCTTGTTCATCCCTGAGGAAGCAATTGACATCTGTTAGTTCAACTGGGTACTTTCACTGTAGCCGTTAATACTCTCTTTGACTAACTGAAGATTACATGGCGTGAGCTTTTCAGCCTCTCACTAGGGCCAGCAAGGATTTATTATTTATCTTGGCTGGTTGAAATATAGGGGATCCTGAACAGCAGAGGAAGATACTTTGCTTAGCAAAATAACCTTAAATTGTGATTTCTTTCTAGTTTCCTTATGCCTGCATTAAGTTGGGATCATGTACTTGCCACTGAAAATGCTAACACATTTATTACGGCATGCGCTTGTGCGGGCTACCACCTGATTTATCAGGTGCATAAAGTGTTATCCTGAGTTACAGGTGTGTTTCTTGGAAGGGGGGGTTGTAAACAGTGAGGTCAGAGGGAAATGAAATGAAGAAAGTGACAGACAATGATACTTAACTAACTGTGGTAATTGCCCAGAGTTCCTGATCACACAGAAAACATGGCATTGGTAAACTCATTAACATATAAAGGTAAAGGGACCCCTGACCATTAGGTCCAGTCGTGACCGACTCTGGGGTTGCGGCACTCATCTCGCATTATTGGCCGAGGGAGCCGGCGTATAGCTTCTAGGTCATGTGGCCAGCATGACAAAGCCGCTTCTGGCAAACCAGAGCAGCAAAAGGAAATGCTGTTTACCTTCCCGCTGTAGTGGTTCCTATTTATCTACTTGCATTTTGACGTGCTTTCGAACTGCCAGGTTGGCAGGAGCTGGGACCAAGAAACGGGAGCTCACCCCATCACAGGGATTCGAACCGCCGACCTTCTGATCAGCAAGCCCTAGGCTCAGTGGTTTAACCCACAGCGCCACCTGGGCTAAATATTATGGGCTAAATAACATATATTATGAGCTAAAAATCCTCAAAAGATGGTGTGGTATAAAGCTTAAACAAGACTCAAGAAAGCAGACTAAAACAGCATAGACCAAAACAGATTTTGGAGGGCTGGGGAAATGACAAGTCCTTTGCCTGTCAGTGGAGTAAGTGCCAGGCAACACGGTCTGGGAAGTGGATTCTACAAATGAGGTGCTACCACTGAAAAGGCCCTTTTATTGGTAGTCATACCTCACCTGGCAGGGGCATTTGCCTCTAGAAGATCTCAGAGTCCGCATAGATACATGTAAAAAGAAACTGTCTTCGTATATGTGGATCCCAAGCTATGAAGAGCCTTAAATATCAAAAACAGTAGTTTGAATTGGTCCCATAAATGGAGTGGAAACCAGGGAGGATTATAAATCACTGGCATATTGTGTTCATACTGGCAGCCTAACTGACATTTCTGGCACCGCATACGATTCACTGTACTATTCCAAACAGGAGACTATTAAGCAGAGATTGGATGGCCATCTGACATGGATGCTTAGTAGCTGAGATTCCTGCATCACATATGGTTGGACTGGGTTACTCCCGGGGTCCAACTGTGATTCTATGAAGGCATGAATAACTGATGCAAGGTTGTCTTTGTCCAAGTGGAGTCCTATCTAAGTGCCCCACCCATACAGGCCACTTGGTGCCTCTGTTTGGTTTAGCTGCCCTACATTATGGACTTGATCCTTTACAGGAATTCCTTTAGAATCCCATAGAATGCAAATAAGCATAGCTGCCAAGTTTTCCCTTTTCTCGCGAGGAAGCCTATTCAGCATAAGGGAAAATCCCTTTAAAAAAGGGATAACTTGGCAGCTATGCAAATAAGAAATGTAAGAAATTAAAAATGCAATAAAAAAGCAATAATATTTAATGTGATGGATGTGCTGTCTCCCTTCTTCAACCACTGCACCCGAATGAACCTCACGAGCCACAGTTTGGGAACATCTTTTCTGGAACAAATTCAGATTACTACTAGAACTCTTCAGTTGTCAAACGACAAGCAGTGAGGCCTTCATAAGTGTGTCCATAAGGCTGTAGAAGCAATAACCATAATTGTCAGAATAACGTTAGATCAGCCCAAAGAATTAAGACTTTGGTGTTCAAAATACGAAGTGCATTTTGTCTAGCTCGTGGAGAGCTTGTGAGCTACAGGCACATTTTCTTGAACTGTATTAAAGCAGGGTGTGAGTTTCTCATCAAGGCCAAACAGAATTGCTTCGTTTGATAATCAGTCTAAGCCACAATGCTTCTAATTTTTCCAGAACTCCATTAAAGCTCAGCTTGGATCGTTGTACAGTTGGAAACGGGATGAAAAAGGAGAATTTCACATTCTTCACACTTCATTGGACACATTTATAAAAGTCTTTATGGCTTCCAGCTTCAGTTGAAAAATCTTGTGTTTTACAGGCAGCAGTGAAGCAGAGAACGCCCAGTGTTATATGTCTCGCATGCCTCAGATATTTCCCAAAACACAACCTATTTCAGATAACAGTTCCTCAGTTTTGCTCTTAATACAGTAACATATTCCAGTAGATCATGTCGCAGAGTATATAGAAAGAAAGCTCTGAAAAATATGTACATCCTATATATATCTATTTTGCTTGCTTATCTATTTATGTGGAAATCTGCTTTGGTCAGGTTTGGGTTTTTCCACGGTGATATTTAATGGTAGTTTTTAATAAAAAATCTAAGACTTGCCCTGTTAGATCAAACTTTTCACCACCTGCACTGTCAGAGGCACTGTCAGATATTTGAATACTAGTTGCTGGAAACCATAGTGGGGGAGAGGGCTATTGCACTCAGGTCTTCCTTGCGGGCTTCATAAACATCTGGTTGGGCAATGTGAGAAGAAGATGCTGGACTAGATGGGCCAGTGGCCTGATCCAGCAGACTTTTACATTGTTAAACCAATGATCCATCTAGTCCTAGAATCATAGAACTGTAGAGTTGGAAGGACTCTTCCAACAAAATTGGGAAAGGAGTACGAAAAGGTTGTATATTGTTCATCATGTGAAAGGTTGGACTGGATGAATCCCAAAGTGGAATTAAGATTGCCGGAAGAAATATCAACAACCTCAGATATGCAGATGACACAACCTTGATGGCAGAAAGTGAGGAGGAATTAAACAACCTTTTAATGAGGGTGAAAGAGGAGAGCGCAAAATATGGTCTGAAGCTCAACATCAAAAAAACCAAGATCATGGCCACTGGTCCCATCACCTCCTGGCAAATAGAAGGGGAAGAAATGGAGGCAGTGAGAGATTTTACTTTCTTGGGCTCCTTGGTCACTGCAGATGGTGGCAGCAGCCACGAAATTAAAAGACGCCTGCTCCTTGGGAGAAAAGCAATGACAAACCTAGACAGCATCTTAAAAAGCAGAGACATCCCTTTGCCAACAAAGGTCCGTATAGTTAAAGCTATGGTTTTTCCAGTAGTGATGTATGGAAGTGAGAGCTGGACCATAAAGAAGGCTGATTGCCAAAAAATGATGCTTTTGAATTAGGGTGCTGGAGGAGACTCTTGAGCAGGCATCCCCAAACTTCGGCCCTCCAGACGTTTTAGACTACAATTCCCATCTTCCCCGACCACTGGTCCTGTTAGCTAGGGGTCGTGGGAGTTGTAGGCCAAAACACCTGGAGGGCTGCAGTTTGGAGATGCCTGCTCTTGAGAGTCCCATGGACTGCAGGAAGATCAAACCTATCCATTCTGAAGGAAATCAGCCCTGAGTGCTCATTGGAAGGCAGATCCTGAAGCTGAGGCTCCAATACTCATGTGTATTGAGGATCCAACACCTCATGAAAAGAGAAGACTCCCTGGAAATGACCCTGATGTTGGGAAAGATTGAGGGCACAAGGAGAAGGGGACGACAGAGGACGAGATGGTTGGACAGTGTCTGAAAGCTACCAACATGAGTTTGACCAAACTGCGGGAGGCAGTGGAAGACAGGAGTGCCTGGCGTGCTCTGGTCCATGGAGTGACGAAGAGTCGGACACGAGTAAACAACAACAACAACTAATAATAATAATAATAAATTTTAAAAGCACACCTAAACTAGTGGTTAGTCCATTGAGAAGTCATGCCCTCAGATCAAAAGATTATCTTGCCTAAGTTCTGCATGTCTTATCTGATATCACATTGGGAGTGTTTGATGGGAGAACATGCAACAAATTTACATGGGAGGTGAGCAGGCTCCCCTCCACATGTATTCATTGCTTGTGTTTGCATATAAGAATCAATTGTGGTTGATTTTAACCATGGTTTGCTCAACAAATCATGAGTAATCTCCAGTGCAAGAAAACAAGCCATGGTTTGCTTCTCCAAAGCTTGACTTGTTTTCCGGTTGCTCTTGCCTTTGAAAAAGTGCATTTCTGGGGTAGAGTGGCCAAACAAACTATGTCTTCGTATTATAGTTTGTTGGGGGAAAAAACAAACCAAGGTTAGCCTGCTGGGCTGGTTTCAGACATTCAAAAAATTAAACAAACCATAGTTTAACAGTGTTGTTGTTAAGAATGTGCAAACCAGACCACTGAATACCTGGGGGGGGGATACATGGGGGGAGCCCCCATGTATAAAATTGCTGTTCATGTATAATTTCACCTGCTGCATTTTGCAACTGTAATAGTGTGAATTGAAACCGGATGAGGAGAGAAGTGTTTGCTTTTAGTGAAAATACCCCTGTGGCCAAAGGCAAGTTAGATAAATGAAATGTTTCTCTTTAAAAGCAAGAATTACTGCATTTGAAGTAGTGATTATATTGTATTTTCCATGTCACTCCACAAATTTGAGTTCTGGGATTCACACATTTACTGTTGCAATAGCATCTAGTTTCAAAGTCCAGTTGTAGTAATTGGTGGCGTAAATCTTTGCTAGACAAATTACAGGCACGTACAGTAATTGGACATATAATCAAATTAAAAGAAAACAATTTTTAAAAGAGTGGAAGGTTCATTCCAGGATAAACCACAGGTGCAACTAGAAACAGTATTTGATGAATTATTTCTTATTTCTTAGCTATGATTGGCAAGGAATGCCTCAACTTCTAAATATCCACAGTAAGGCCTCATTAATTTAATGGCCTGAGGGGATTCAAAATGTTTGGTTAATTATGATCTTGCCTAAGAGGGATAAATGTTTATATGTGGTTGCATTCAAATAAACATAAGGAGTTTGAGGGTGATGGCAGACATAATGTTGGAAAGAGGTCTCAATATGTTCTTCACCTGACATATGAGCTTATCTTAAGGAAAGACCTGCTGGATTAAACCAGAGGCCCACCTCTAGTCCCATAGCCGGTGCTCACAGTAGCCAGCCAGATGCCTTGACTTCCTCCAGATGTAACAATCTGCATGACAGATTAGCCATCGGTCTTGCCCTCCAAACCCACCCCATGTTTCAAGCAGGCTTCTCTATGTTTTATGGGGCATACATCAACCATAGAATTTCATGCATCACTCAGCCTAATTTCTAAAAAGCACAGCAGCACCATAGAAATAGAAAAGGACCAACAGCTACAGAGCAGATGTGAATCTAATCAGGGCGGTAGGTCACCACTGAAGCATCATTAGAAGATGTTCCTCACCAGGTTTCTGAAGGTTAGCAATGAGCTCCATGGTGCTGCAATCAAGAAGTCTCTGTCCCATGTCCCCACCAGCCCTTACTTCCAACTGTGGTGGAACACATAGCAGATATTTCCTCAAAGATCTCAGTGGGAGCAAGTGAGGGGTTCTTTATGTACTCTGACCTCAAAACATGTAGTCCTTTAAAGCTGATTGAACTCAGAAACAAGAGAGGCATCAATGTAGATCCAGTAATGTTGGAGGTGGGGAAACAATTACAGCAAACCTAAAGCAGTGTCTTGAGTCAAATCAATGCAAACAGAGAGAGCAGTCATGCAGTGCTGCTGAATCTGTCATTTCAGAACATCACTGAACTTCATTACAATTCTCAGTTGACCTGCCCTTCCTGAGTTTTCACAGAATGCTATGTCCCATATCCAATAAAATCATTGAGATACTTGATGGAGGAATATTTTTCTTCCAGAAATTAAAATTGCCATTTTAGCTGTGGATAGCAAATCTGTCTTCTTCCACATTGCTTTTGAGATAACCTATTAAAATGTCAGCTGGAATTGATAGGCACTTGCCTGTTCAGTATTATGTTCCAAATGGTTCTAACCATTTTGAACTTGGAAAATGCATGTAAAAAGCCAACGTGACTTTCCCCTTCCCTCTAACGTGCATTGTGACCTAATTTATACACCTGCTTCAGTAAAAAAAAAAGATTTTGCAATTAATCTATTAAATTAACACATTAATCGGTATAAAATAAAAAATAAAAAAAAATCCTTCAGTAGCACCTTAAAGACCAACTAAGTTTTATTTTGGTATGAGCTTTCGTGTGCATGCACACTTCGTCAGATTAATCGGTATAATTCATTTTTCAAAATAATCAGACGGTCAGGATTTTCCTACTTTTTTTTTTAAGGAAAGCTGATATTTCAATAGAGATTAGATCTCATAAATACCAGACTAATCTCTTACTGCCATTTTGTATAAAGAATATTTTCAAGTGCATACGGTTCTCTTCTGGACCTAAAGAAGATCTTTCTAACTAGAGAATAAATTCTACACTTGATTTTAGCCAAAAGGCCGAGAAGCGATAACTAGAGAATAAATTCATCCCTTATCTGAAAGAATTTATACTCAGAAAGTCTCTGTGTGTGTGTGTGTGTGTGTGTGTGTGTGTGTGTGTGATTCATTGGAATGATAAAATGTAGCCATTTACAGTTAAATTGCATAAGGTGACTAGATAATAACTCTCCAAGGTATTTCGATATTGTCAATGGCTTTTTAAAAGTTTAACCTGCTACTTTGATTTTTACTGTTTAAAGCTCAGCATATTTGCAGAACCATATTATGGCATTTCAATGACTTCCAGACAATATTCATATCCCCTCTGTTTCTCATCAATTTCACAAATGTTTCTTTTTAAAAGTCCCAAGAAGAAAAAATAAAATAAAATGCCCTATCCTCCTTTTAATAAGGTTCAGTTGCCAATTGCAAACACGCAAACACCATGTGTCAACCAAGTCCTTCTGCCAAAAAAAGGGAAAAGCTTGTAAAAATTCCGTGTTTCTTTTGGAGCATTTTTGGTTACCATGGAATTTGAAGATATATAGACTATTAAAATGTTGTTATTAAACTATAAAATAACACACACACCCATTAAATAAAATAAAAAATCCCCAAAAGATTTTTCATCCCAACGATGATAAACAACAAGCCTAGTAGAAATCTTAATGCTCCATATTCAAATACTTTACCATCCCTCTCTGCTAGGTCAGTATATCCATTCTGTTGTTGATTTTTCACAAAGCAAAAAAACAAAAAAAAATCAGATGTCAGAAGTTAACTGTAAGCAAGATGAATTTAAAGGTAGATCTAAGAAAGTTGAAATGTGTGCTGCAAAAACTGTTTATATCATTGGTGCCAAATACGTGGGTGCCTTAGCATCCTTCAAGGACAGCAAGACCTTGGCTGTCCCCAAAGTATGATGGAATATGAAATCTCTGTAATATCTCGTCATGCAATGAGAAAGTTGGACGAGGTGGAGAGCGTATGTGAGAGCACCATAAATCTCCCTCATAGGAAATACTTAGATGCATTTTAGAACAACTTTGAGATGTTTCTAGTTTCTCCATGTTTCAAAAGCTTTTCCTTTTGCAGCGGCTTCGTTTTTATGTGTGTGTGCCACCATTTGCTTTAGAGAAAATGCTGATTTGCCCCCCCCCAAATCCTCAACTGTGCTGAACTGATACAAAGAGGGCTAGAGATTTCTAGATGTGCAGAGGCCCTTTGCAACATTCTGAAGTCCAGCATTAAGACAAATTACATTGATTCACTGAAAAGAAATATTGCACACATTGGGTTGAACCCAGAGGCTCTTCCTTCATCAGATGAGTTGGAACCTCATCTGGATCAAACTCTTATTTCTGTTGCACGTACTAAAGTAATCCCAAGTGCTTTGCAAATATTTACTAACTTTGCATCACCCTGAGTCAAGTCAGTGTAAACTTAAGTTGTCTGAAGGTGTCTATAGATTAAAGTTGTCTAAAGTTGTCCTGCATCCCTATTTGAGGGTAGCAGAACAGGCCAGCTGCTTCTAGTCAGCAAGCATAGCAGCTTCATACATTCCTATGCTGCTCTTTCACAATTCCACAATGGCCCCAGGGGCTAATCGTCTATGCAGTGATAACTGAAAATCAGGAAAAGTGCAATGCTTTTTTCTAACCCACGTGGTTGCAAACATGTTTAGATGAGAATCCTATCCGATGTGAGCCATTCAAAAATGCACATGCACATCTCAAGCACTTGCTGAGCTCGACACCAGTGTGCCAATGAACTAAAACAATTACTGTATGGCGTGTCTTCTTCTCGCTTCCTAGTGCTGGAAGCAAATGACTATTTAAAACCTAGCATTAAATATCTTGTGCTCATGTTGCAAGTTAATTTGCATTTGATGGAATAATTTCATTCGTTCTGCACTGCCAGGCTTCTAGACAAATTGAATATAACTTCAGTGATACATAAGGGCTTCCTAACACAATTAGCTGTAGAGTTAGGGAGACTAAATATAAACCTGCAGAAACGAATGAAACTTGGATTGCAGGGGACAATTTATAGCCAAATCTCACAAACAGAATCCAGCATTTCCTGTGCCGGAGCCCATTTTCCTTGGAAACTGGAAAGGAAGCACAAAAGTTTCACTGGGTCCTTTCCCATCGCATGTCGTCTTGACTGTACTTTGGCTGCAGCCAAGAGAAGGAGATCAGAGGGATTTTTCCCCCCCTCCTTCTCTGTTTGTAGTTTAGTGTCATAGACAGGAAAGCCGGAATCCGTTTCATCTTGCATTTCTTCACCCAAAAGAGAGTAAAATGGAAGACCCTACATTGTTTTGTGACTTGTCACTCAGCCCTATTTTTAATCACGGCACAAAGATTCAGCGAGACTTCTTCCTAAAAGTGGAAAGGGCGGGGTCTCTAGACATAACCTCAACATATTTTATCAGCAGGCCTTTGCTGCCTTAAGACTCAGAACAGACTCAGATGCTTGAACTCCCAGAGGGAACAAGAAGCATATCAAGTCCTGCTTGTTTCGGACATCCAAAATGGGGGTCATAGAGTGATGCATGAACTTTTTCTGCTTCAGGAACACAAGCTGCTTTCTTGATAGGGACAGGGAAAATACAAAGAATTGTTAGGGTTTTTAACAGTGCCTTTTTGTGTGTTTATTGTGAACTGCCTGGGAAGTATAGAATTGGGGGTAGTATAGAAAAAACTTTAGATATATTCAATAAATAAAAACAGAACTCGCCCCCCCCCCATTTCTTCTTCTGCACTCAGATTGCTAAAGCTGGGAAGTTTATGAAAAGGGCAACCAAAGTTATCAAGGGAATGAAGCAACTTCTCTGTGAGGAAAGGCATGTGGAGCATTAGAGAAAAGGCAAGCAAGAATAGAAGTGTATAAAAATGATGCATGGCATAGAATGGGGATCGAGATAAGTTTTTTTCCCTCTTTCGCAACTCTCAAACTCATGGACAATGCAGTTGAGTTTTGAAAGATTCAGGACAGGCAAAAGAAAGTACTTAAGCTATGGAACTTGCTCCTAGAGGAGCCAGTTATGGCCACCAACTTGGAAGCCTTTGGGATTAGACAAGTTCATGAAGGAGAAGACTATCGGTGACTGCTAGCCATGCTGGTTATGTTTTGCCTGCACTGTGGCTCACTACTTGCATACAACTGGGGCAGCTGCACATGTTTTCCAAGGTTGCATCTCCCCAAGTGTGCTCAAGTAGAGCCACTTCAGCTTTCACCAACCATGTGGACCATGCTTGGTCACAAGAGGTCAAAGGACATTCTGGCTTGATCTGGAAATGAGTTTGCATTGTTGGTATTCACACACACATCTGGGCAAAATTTCATTGGGTGTAGTTCTTCAGTTCAGTAGCAAAAGTGACCTCAGGAATACATTCCAGGTGGCAATGTTTATAGGTTTTGTCCAGTATTAAAGAAGTGCACCACCTGTTAACATCTACTTCAACCTTGATGCACTGTGGCATTATCAGAGCTGGCTCTATCATTAGGCAAAGTGAGGTGGCAGCTTCAGGCAGCAGGTTTTGAGTATCATAAAAGGGTAAAGGTAAAAGGGTAGCAAATTATTGGTAAACTTTTTATCTTATATTGGTTACAATGGGACAAAATTCAAGAGTTGTTTTCTTGTCTTAGAAGGCTCTTTATGAAATAATTTCTAAGCCATTAATCTGTTGCAGGGCTAGTCAATAAGGTGTTCTCCAGAATGTGTTGGACTCCAAATCCATTCAGCCTCAGCCAGCAAAGCCAATGGCCAAGGATGATGGGAATTGTAGTTTAGCAACATCTGTAGGGCACCATGTTGACTATCCAGGATCTCTTAGCTCAATATTGGTTGGTTATTGTTGTTGTTTACCTTTGCTAACCATTTTTTACCTTTTACTATTCAGGTTAGAAACTTACTACTATCACTTTATGCATTGCCATATATTTGGCTTAATGTTGCCAAGATATTGTGTATTCTTTAAAATGCAAATTCAACATTGTGTGCTTCGCTCTCCTGCTGAACAACTCTGCATATTTTGGATATATTCCAGGCCATTGGCTCAAATAATGATGTGTTATATTGTTTATTGGCAATCTGTGCTATTTAACAACAGTTCATTGGTGGCTGAGTGCCAAATTTAACTATAGCTAAATGTTCTGAATAATTTAATCAAACAACAACTAATTGAGGGAACTGTACTTAAATTACCAAAAGCAAGCATTGCTCTTCAGCCATCCTGCTGAGGCATTAAATGATCCTTCAGCTAGAAAAACTTTGAGTCAGCCCAGTATATTGGTGATTTGCCAAGCATCTGTAACAAGTTGGGCATATGGTGGCTGTTCAGCAGCAAGAATCTAGCAATGTAAACAACAAACATATGATTGTTTGCACCACAGCCATTGTTTACATCGTAGCCAATGAGCTTCCAGTTGCGCCTTCCGTTCATTCACTGTAATTCAGGCTTTCCTTGACAAAGAATTCACATTTTATGCGACAATTGGATTATTATTAAAAAAATTTAAGAGCAAAAAAGGGCACATTTTCCCACTTCTACATTAAGGAACCCTTAATGTCTCAGGGAAGGCAAATGCTCACAATACCTTATTACTGCAACATGATTTTTCAAGGGGAGGGGAAGCTAGTTCAGAAACCAAGAACCGTACAAAGAACAGGGCCAGACCTCCCATTAGGCACGGTGGGACAACTGCACTAGTAGCTGACTTTGGGTGTCATAAAGGGCAGCAAATGTTTTCCTCTTTAATTTTGTGTGTATGTGTGTGTGTGTGTGTTTCTACTGCCAGGGAGTGGGAGAGGCACTTGTGGAATATTCTGCCTCAGGCGCCAAAATACCTTGACTGGCCTTGGGTAAGAACATAATAGTCCACCCTGTTCTAATCAGATGCCTTGCCATAAGTCTGCAGGCAGGACTTGAGTGCGACAGCACTCTCTGTGTTTGTGGTTCCCAGCAGCTGGTATTCAGAGACATACCCCTTCTGATATTGGAGGCAATATATAGCCATTATGGCTAGTTGCCATTGATATCCCTATCCTCCATGAATTTATCTAAATCCATTTTAAAGCCCTCCCATTGGTAGCCATTACTTCAACTTCATTCTGTGGTCATGAATTTCGGAATTTAACTGTGTGCCGTGTGAAGAAGTACATCATTTTATTTATTTCACAATTCTGATATTTCTGCATTTCTTTTGAAAACGTTAATATTTTTGTTTGCATGTGTTTAAATATGCCTGTGTGACAAATGTGACAAAACAAGTAAGTCAAGTTACTAAGCTATACCCATACAAAACTAACTAGGTTCTTTCTTTCTTTCTTTCTTTCTTTCTTTCTTTCTTTCTTTCTTTCTTTCTTTCTTTCTTTCTTTCTTTCTTTCTTTCATCTACCCTCTATAGTCAGCAGCAGAATATGTGAAATCCCGCTTACCTGAAGTCTTAAAACAGCACCTTCAAGACTATGAAAGGGACAAAGAGAATAGTGTTTTGTCTTACCAGACCATCCTGGAACAACAAATTCTGTCCATTGACCGAGAAATGCTGGAAAAGTTGACGGTATCTTATGATGAAGCAGGTATGTTGACAAGTCAGGTGAAATGTCTACCTGTGGTCTTTCTCGTGGAGTCTTTGAAACTGCAGCTATCCTAGTTTACATGGTTTGTTACAGCACGTTCATTTCTGCAGAACTCTCACTTATTACAAGCATACTATGGACAGCAATATATTTCCATTTTTTTGTTTGGCATCCTCCAGACTACGATCTGAAACGAAAATTGCTTGTTCTGTTCGTCTGGTAGACAGAATGATGAAATAAAGAAATTTTCCACTACAAAGAATTTTTAAAGATGAATAACTATCCACATCACACAGTAAGGGTTAAAACATCCCTGTCCTTGATTGCACAAATCTCTAGATTTTATACCGCAATTTGTCTCTTGTTTTGCTTGACTTATATTATATGGCTGAACCCTGTTGTTTTTCTTACCATCAATCCTATAGCATCTGTTCCTTTAATCACCACTTTTTTAAAAAAAACCCATCTGGTTTATATACACAACATAATCAAGGACAGTAATTCAGTTTTATATAATCCGTAGAGCAAAGCAGAAATCAGTGACTTGGCAAACACTTCAGATGCATGTATATTTTATATCTTTTTGTGATTTTAAAGTGAGAAAGATATATGTTTTTTATATTGTATGCTCGTCAGATGATCCACCCATCTCTTTTCAGCTTTAGACATAGGGAGAAAAAGTAGATGGCAGAAAATTATAAATGCATCTAAAAAGGAAGGGAAAACACAACTTTTTATCCCTATTGGAAAGTATGTTTGAACAATAGAAAAGAAGTGTGAAGCGTCTCCCCCATATTTTTTTTCCTTTTTAAATTGGGGTTTTTAATGCTGAAATGAGGCAATCATGTCAGATTTAAGAGCTGCATAAGCAAGCCTGGAATAAAAGTCTTTTGTGAAAAGCGATTTTTTAAAATATATGTACTCTCCGAATGGCACACACTGCAAATATGAGTCCTGTATTTATGCCCATAATGAGGAAGAGAGACTGCTTTAGTATTCTAATCAAGTCTCTTGTTTGGTACAAGAGGAGTAATGGTGCTACCTGTTCTGAAGCGAAGCCTGATTATGACTGCTCTGCAAAATATGTGTGGTTTTCCTTTTTTTTAAAAAAAAAAAAGGAAAAAGAAAAGCCCACAAAATAATAATACTTGCAGCAGATGTTCGCAATTCCAAATCCTTCAGCCTTTCAGCTGCATGACAATTCTAAGCATGACGTTTCTTCCTGCGACGATAGACTTCAGTGCTTTGTCAAACTTCTTTCATTTTAATGAGAAGGTCAAACCGCTCCTCAGCTCTACACGGTGTGCAATAGGTAGAGTGCTGGGGGAGGCTGGGTTTGCAAAAGGGAAGAAGAAGAGGCAGTAGTTTTAAAGTGAGCAAATTATAAGCACTCCAGGTGAAAGTATAACTGTCTTCATATACATCAGCAGGATGGCATCAGAACATATCCTCTGGCTGCCTCTCAAGTGCTTAACATCTATAATCAGAAGCAGCTGGAGTTATCCTAAGTGCCAGTCAGAAATCTAACGTGGAATTAAATCTTTGAGGCATCCAGCGTCCTGAAACGTCTGCCGTAGACACAGCCGGTCGCAGGGCCTGGCCCACGATTGAAGTTGTGCAACTGCAGAAGGGTTAGGCATTGTACTACCGTAGTTCACTTAGTTCTTGAGTTCAGCCTGCAAGCTTCTTTGGCGTAGCCTTGGGTCATATGTAGCAGCAACAAACAGACAACACGGTAATGTTAGCAAAACAATGAAAAGGTAAACCACCGTGAAGTGCAAATATTTAAAAAATATATGCACCAATAACCTTCACATATACAAGGAGTTTCAAAAATGTGTACAAAATCTCATGCTCAAAGTCTTAAAAGTCCAGTATAAAGTGTAATAATCAAGTCCGATAGTAAAGTGCTATGATGTATCATGCATTCTTATCTCTTCCCATGCGTTCTTATCTCATGCGACGGGTGGCCAGCTTCTTCCCCGTTTCACAGGAATGGTTTACTCAGGGGGCGGACTCTTTCAAAGGTTCATGTGCAAAAGCTCAACAAGACTACTGAAGCTCACAATTCTCAAAGAATTCTCCCGCAGTTTGGTCAGACTCATGTTGGTAGCTTTGAGAACACTGTCCAACCATCTCATCCTCTGTCGTCCCCTTCTCCTAGTGCCCTCAATCTTTCCCAACATCAGGATCTTTTCCAGGGAGTCTTCTCTTCTCATGAGGTGGTCAAAGTATTGGGGCCTCAGCTTCAGGATCTGTCCTTCCAGTGAGCACTTGGGGCTGATTTCCTTCAGAAGGGATAGGTTTGATCTTCCTGCAGTCCATGGGACTCTCAAGAGTCTCCTCCAGCACCATAATTCAAAAGCATCAATTCTAAACTGTAGTTTAAAAGTGACACGGTGCAGCTTCCTGGTTCGTGCCGCTGAAATTGCAGGCACCTCGTTCCTCCCCTGATCCGGCTGCACCATCACAAGCCCAGGTTCAGACGTAGTGATAAGCCGGAACCATAGCTCAACTTCTGGCAGCACAGCAGGAAGAAAACACCTCTGATTTCAGCAGGATGCAGAAGCACGCCACAATTTCACCTTTCAACCATAAATTAACTTAACTATGGTTTAAAGAGGCTGGCTCAGTGATCCAACCCAGGTTCCTATGGGGAGCTGCAGCCCAGTTCTCACAGGCCAGTTGCTGTGTCTATGGTGTGTGTGTTGTCACATTCATGCACACTTAAGACTTCTTAGGCTCACAACAGAAAATGTAATGTGTGAGCGATGGTGAAGACTTGAAAATGCCAGTTGAATTCTAAATCAAATGAAGGTTTAGCCCTCCTGGTTGCAAAGTTTGGCCTTTCGAAAACGTTTCACATTCCCTCCAGCTTCTTGTCTGTGTTATTACAAGGAACATAGGGAGCGGCCTTATTCTCAGTCAGACCACCGGCCCATCTAATGCAGTATTGTCTACACTGACTGGCGGAAACTCTCCAGGGTTTCAGACTGGGGACGTTCCCAGCCGTGCCAGGATGTACCTGGGAGCTTCTGCAGGTAAAGCCAAATACTCTACCACTGAGCTGTGGCCTTTCTGCTTAAATAAGTTTAATTAAGGAAAGGTTGCATGGGTTTTTGACAGTGTAGAAGAGCCAACCTCATCATGAGGCAATATAAACTGGCATACCTCACTGCCGATTTTTACTGAGGAACCATTGGTATGTTGTTTGGTATGTTCAAGGTGCTTTGGGATACAGTGGAACCTCGGTTTACGAACACCTCGGTTTACGAATTTTCGGTTTACGAACACCGCGGACCCATCTGGAACGGATTAATTCACTTTCCATTACTTTCAATGGGAAAGTTCGCTTCAGTTTATGAACGCTTCAGTTTATGAACAGACTTCCGGAACCAATTGTGTTCATAAACCGAGGTACCACTGTATATATTTCTTGAGCGTTATCCCCCTCTATCCTATGGCAAACTGCTTTTGAAACTGAGGTGATTTTCAGATATTATGTAGCATATGAATCTGCTACTCAAAATTCCCACTTACACCTAAAGTAAGCCATTTAAAACCCAGGCCTTAAGTTTTAAGACTCTATTTTTACTTGCCTCATGCCTCAAGATACTTATGACTTCATGTGTGTTAAACACCATAAAGGGTTGTTTATCTTCAGGAATTAACTACCCCCTCCCAAGAGATATGCGTTTACTTAGCTTAGATTTCAAACTATGGCCACAGGATATCTGACTGCTAAATTGTTTTAATAGCCCAACTAACCACCTTTGTGTATGTGGATCAGACTATATTGAAAATTGATCAGGCTTTCTCACCATTTACACTATTTCACCTACAGGTATTCATTTTTGGAATTTTCTAGAAGGTCCATCAAAATTAGATGGTTGATAGCCAGTGTCAACAAGTTGTTTTTTATCTACAGGGTATAGATAAGTAGCAAGAAAGGTGTGACTAACTTTTTTGACCCCAAAAACAGTGTCCAGATGTTTCAGAGAATAATGAGGAGGGGTTGTTTCCACAGGGCAGTCCCAATACATTTTGCCACCTGAGGCGAAATGGCAAATGGCTTCCTCCTCCCTCACAAGTCAATATGCAAAATGTGCAATGCTGGCCAAGTTTTTTGGCACCTGAAACAGAGAATCTCCAGAAATGTCTCTCTCTGGGAATTAAAGAACAATAAAAACAACAATTTAAGTAACCTAACCATTTTCTGCCCTCTCGTGACACCCTCCCATGACATTCATGATCACAGCCCTCTCTTGATCACTCTGCCTCATAGGCCTGGTCCCTCCCTTCCCTGCCCATAACACATAGGCAAGTCCCAAATTTTTAATACCAGGTTCCGCCCATTTTATGGAACCTTGGGGCATAATTTAAAACTTGCAGAATAAGGCGTTTCAAGTCAGGTAGGCTGTTTCTCCATCTTTGATGCAGTTTCATATGTTAATTTGTCCTTCCAACTGTACCATGTCATCAGTGGACTCTGCATTCTTAATATCCTCTCTTTGTGTAATTCTTTCTCATTAGTAAGTCAGCACATC
Source organism: Zootoca vivipara (assembly GCF_965207765.1). Taxonomy (NCBI): domain Eukaryota; kingdom Metazoa; phylum Chordata; class Lepidosauria; order Squamata; family Lacertidae; genus Zootoca; species Zootoca vivipara. Next base: position 78,340,611 of record NC_142588.1, on the reverse strand, counting down.
AAAGCCACCAAACAAGATGAGCTCAGCTAAAAATAACCATGCGAGTTGACAAGATTTCCAGTGAAGTTTTAACTAAGGAAGCATTCCAAAAAGAATGCTAAATGTATCAGGGGTGGCCAACTCCCAAGAGACTGTGATCTACTCACAGAGTTACAAACTGGGAGTGAGCTACCCCCTTTCGGGGGGTTCAGGTCAAAGCTGTTGAGTTTTTTTAAGGAAGGGAAGCCCTGTTTTGGGGGGTTTAGGTCAAACTTGTTGAGCTTCTTTTAGGAGGGAGGAAGGTCCATTTTTGTTTAGGGCTTCAGGTCATAGTTGTTCAGCTTTTTTTAGGGAGGAGGAAAATTTTGGGTGAGCTTTTTTGGGGGTGCCAGTGATCTAGCAGTGATCTACCACAGACATCCAGTGATCTACCGGTAGATCATGATCTACCTGTTGGACGTGCCTGTAATAGATGGACTCTATAATCATCACATTATTTTTCTGTCCTTTGTGTATGTGTCAATGCATTTTTCAATAAGCCGCACATGGGATATTTTGGTTTAGTGGTGTCAGAAGAGAGGATAACAATCAAGAAGGCGATTGAGGTGCAATCCAAACACTCACTGCCACCCCGCTGGTGGGTTTCTGCAGCTTCCATGGTCCTGTTGGCCATGGCTGACATGGTGGAAGCTGGAATGGAGAAACTATTGAACCCAGTGAGGTTAGCTGGGGATCCAGTCGATCTTGGACTGGCTCAACCTTGCCTGCTCCCCACCATTGGAATGCTCCATTTGGGGACTTTCTGCTGGCTTCCCCCAGTGTTTGGCAGGTGGAAGTTGCATCGTTCTGCATCACTCTGCCAGCAAGGCTGGCCAAAAATCAGCCAAGAGAGCTGGGTGGAGGGATACCCAAACTGGCATAAAGAAGGTTTGGGTTGCTCTGCCTTTGCTCTCACCATGTAGTTCAGGTGCAGCAGGGTTGGTGTGCCAAGACAAACAGGACAGCTCAGGCAGGGTGGCGTGGTACTCTGGCTTCCCGATGTCGAGCATTGCTGCCATTTATGGAGAGGAGAAGGCACAGGGAGCTGGGTGCATGATGGGCGCAGGAACAAGAGCATTGGATTGGCTCCGCAGCCATGCGTGCACCACACTGAGCTCACTACGCCTTGCCCCTCCCCTTCCCAGTAAGTGGCAGTGATCCTCAACGTCAGGAAATCCGGTATGCAGTGGCACCCTGTCTGTGGCACCTGCAGCCGCTGCTGTTCTGATGTACACAAACATGCTACACAGAATGGGATTCCACAACAGACTGCTGTTTATTTTTATTTATGTAAAAATATTTATATTGTTGCACGCCACCCCAATCTCCGAGCAGTACAAGACACCAGGGGCTCCAGGCACTTCCCCAAGGTTCATGTTTCCTTCTGGGAATGAGGCACTTCGGAGACTGTGGGTGTCTTTATGATATATGGTTTATTTACACATATATAGGACCTGAGCCTATGATGGAGGGGTCATATTTGCCTTGGATTCAGGCAGAGTTCCAACATAGCACTCTATCTCTCTCTCTGCTTTGCTTCTGGGTCCTATCACTGCACTTTCAACTCTAAACTCTGGCTTTATCCATTGAGTGAGGCCCAACCTATTTGCTGTCCTGCACGGAGCCTCTTAATCCCCATTAATGGCTCATCAATCAGGTTCTCATCTGACCAGCAGGCTAGCCTGGCTTTTGCAAGAATTAGAAGCCTTGATTAAATTCTAACACTTAGTGGATCTAGGGATTAAAGAGGTCTGGCATCCAGCTTAATACCCCAAACTCATAGCAATATGCAATAAGCCTACGTTTCCGAGCACAATTCAAAGTGTTGGTGCTGAACTTTAAAGACCTAAACGGCCTCGGCCCAGTATACCTGAAGAAGTGTCTCCCTTCCCATCGTTCAGCCCGGACACTGAGGTCCAGTGCCGAGGGCTTTGGTGGTTCCCTCGCTACGAGAAGTGAGGTTACAGGGAACTAAGCAGAGGGCCTTCTCGGTAGTGGCGCCCACCCTGTGGAACGCCCTCCCATCAGATGTCAAGGAAATAAACAACTACAGTGGTGCCTTGCAAGACAAATTTAATTCGTTCTGTGAGTCAATTCGTTTTGCGAAAAATTCGTTTTGTGAATCCCATACGAATGCATTGAATTTTATTTATTTATTATTTGCCCATAGGAACGCATTAATTGAATTTCAATGCATTCCTATGGGAAACCACGATTCGCTAGAGGAATTTTTCACAAAACAAATTTGTCTTGTGAGGCAACCTCCGATCGCAAAACCAATTTGTCTAGCAAAAAAATTGTCTAGCAGGGCATTCGTCTAACGAGGTACCACTGTATCTGACTTTTAGAAGACACCTGAAGGCAACCCTGTTTAGGGGAGTTTTTAATGTTTTATCTTTTATCGTGTTTTTAATGTTCTGTTGGGAGGTGCCCAGAGTGGCTGGGGAAACCCAGCCAGATGGGCGGTAGGTAGGTAGGTAGGTAGGTAGGTAGGTAGGTAGGTAAGAAAATAAATAAATAAATAAATAAATGAGGGTTGGGTTTCAGGTGTCCATGCATATATGCAAAAAAATGCAAAAATACGTAAAGCCCCTGGAAATGTACCCCCTGTAAGGTGGAGGGCTGCTTGCCTGGCTTTGGGAAGGAGGTGGGCCCATAAGTTTTTCTTGTTTGTAAGTGTGCCCATAGACCCCAAAAGGTCTATGTGAAGTCTCATGTGATGCCGTCTTAAATGTTGGTACATTTCACATACAGCAGACTAAAGGCTGCAGACCACAACTTTTATTGGAAACAAACCGTAACAAAGAATGCTTCTCTTCCAGTTGGAAGATGGGAGGCATCTTGGCTGGTTGGTTGCAAAGAGCTGTTTAGAACAAGAGACCAAAAGGGGGGGGGGGGTTAAACAAGGGCTCTGCTTGAAATAGCAAGTGTCTGGCCTTGATAAAAAGATGGCACAACCCCTAGGGACAAAGCAATGGGAAAAAATCATTTTCAACAAGATGGGGAAATCCTTCTTCACCTCAGGGGAAAAAACAAACTTGATTGTAAGTCATCTTTCCATTTCCAGTCACATCGGACAGCAGGGCCCCTGAAAGGCCGGGGGGGGGGAGAGACCATGCATACAGCATAGCTGCCAAGTTATCCCTCTTTTAAAGGGATTTTCCCTTATGCTGAATAGGCTTCCTCGCGAGAAAAGGGAAAACTTGGCAGCTATGGCATACAGGCCAGCCAAATGGATCAAATTGTGTACTGCAAAATATATTAACAGCATAACAACATGGCTTCATGCTTTTATTTAGGGCTGATTCCCAAGCAAACAATCCTTTTTGTGAGCCACATGATCTCACTTGATTCATCTAACCAACTATCTGACTAAGTCACTTCCAACATTTTATATCTCTGGTATCTCTTGTAACACTGTGAAACATAAGATGCATTTATAACATAACCTGGTGCACTAAAATTATTCTGTGTGTGTTTTTCAGTTGAGATGATTCCTCTATTTTAGGAATCATTTGGGTTTGCGGGGGAATTGCTTGTCCTCATCCTTTTGTTTTGCCCCTTCATGTGTGGTCACCCCCAGAGAAAGAGAGAAAAAGGTGTACGGTAATTATGCTACAAAGTTCATAAACAGATGGAAAGTTGGTTATCGTTTCAGGCTATCAGACTTTGGGTCCGGCAAGGCTTCAGATTGCTATTCTAGATCATCAGTGATATGGAGAATGGGAAAGCAAGTTGGATGTTCTGGATAAAATTTATACTCCAAAAATTGATTCCTCCTTTTGCCCATATCTCCAGCTACTAAACCAGTTTCGAGCCCAAATTTAGAACGACAGAATTTTACTGGCTGTAGCCTTAGAGATTGATGGCAACGTGACTGTAGCCGTTCCCGTGGGTATTTATGAAGCCACTACAAGACTGTGGCTAAAATAACATGAGACGAAAACAAGCAAGATTAAATGTCAGCCTTGTAGGTCAATAAATTCATCTTCCCCCTCCCTCTCTCTCCCTCCCTCACCCTTTCAAGAAGGGACATTGGGAATGGGGTCACTGAGGGAAAATGAGCTTTTTCTATCAGCAAGGGATGAGGCCGTACATCTGGCTTTCTTTTGTTGAAACAGCTGCGTTGAGACCAGCTCATTGAGATGTCACTTGAACAAACCAACCATAATAAATATCCCAAACTGGAAGAAACCTGAAACAGGGTGGCAGTGGTGTGAAATACACGATAATAAATCATCTATAAATTTCATTTGGCTACCTTTCCAAAAGTTGTGCGGATCGGTAGAGCCCTTCGTCTGGACTGTCTTTTGGCCCCCACCCACAGACGCTTTGGGTGTTTGGTGCACAAGGCAACTGCACTCGGCCTGTGCCATGATTTGGATAGGTCTGCTTTGCATTGGTGCTTGTGTATTTGCAGCCAAAGCCGCGTTCTGATTGGCTTGTGCATCACATAGCAATGGGGTTCTTAGGTTCATTGTAATGAAATGGGTACATCAATAATCGACTTTCAATAATTCTGTAATGAGCATACTTTAAATTAATTGTTGAGCTTTATGAACATATTTGGGGTATGTAATTTTCATATTACTCGTATCACAAGAAACCTATTGCAGCTGCTAAAAGATGCCCTCTGTTGCTATTTTTCCCTCCTAAATTTACCTTCCACCCTGGGGATTTATATAAAATCTTTTCAGCTACCTCACCACAAGTGCCTGTTCCTCTCTAGATGGAAACTACCAAGTAAATGTTTGTATGCATCAAAACAAAGTCTGCTTTGTAGCTGCATATACATATATCCTTGTGATGACTTAATCAACGTATAACTGAGTTGAAATTTCTCAGAATAATTTTTTCCCCTAGAGAAAATGGATGTGATTTTTCATTTTTCTCAGTTCTGTTATGATTACCACTAATGATGAGCACCAGCTACTGAGAAACTGTTGGAGAATTTGTTACTCGCCTGGAGAAATTTAGTGAAATGCTCCTTCTAGTTTCTCTGCCTACAAACAGGGTAGAGAATTTCAAGAGGCCACCTGCCCACACCTCTCAATCAGTCTGCTTAATAATGAATGTCATCAGACCCTGCAACCTCACTCGTCTTAGTGTAACATTTTGAATCAGATGCAGTATTGGTTTTGGGTTCTGCTCAAGGAAATATCTCTAGAAAAGGTCTTAGGCATGCCCAGTGGAGTTTTCTGTTTTTCTCATACAATTTCAAAAGCTGTCTTGGGAAGTGCCCTAATTCAGTTTCATAAGTGTGGAACTGTTTGCTATAGGAGGAGCCCCTTGGACACAGAACTAGTTGCACAAATCTTTTTGATTTTAGCCATAGCACTGAACCATTAAACAATTAACAATGTACCAAGGAGATTGATTTTTAAAAATTGTATCCAAGCATCAAATCGTTGGTTTGCAATTTCTCTTACTAAGAAATATAACAGTGCAATAAAGTGTTATCCAATATATTATTACCAACATTTAGACTCCAAAAAAGGCTCTATTCCTCTTACAGACTGTTTGCACCTTTCTCAAAAATCCTGAATCAGGAATATATATTTCTATTTAATAATGGAAGAAAATGTATGAATTCTGTTTAGGTGTTCTGAGCATTCATGCACATAAATGAATTATTCTATTATGTATGTTTGCAGGACCAAAAAAGACGATGATTTAACAGTTGCAGATGAGCCCCAAAATAAAAGTATTCATGTAGAAATTAGAAGCAAAAATATTATCAAGTATGACTGCTTTAATCGGGTCATACCTGATGACAGCTTTAATTTGTGATTTTCAAGCTAACAAATGAATGCACCTAACACTTATCACATTGTGAAATGTTGTTCCTTTGTGTTAAAGTACATCACAAGACAACCAGCTGTGTTGCATTATGCTCCTCTTGTTCCAGGCAAGTTCGTTTTGATCTTTGAAGGATAGACACTGTAACCTTATGATTCAATCCTGTGAGCTGCTACCCTGGAAAAGGAAGTATTTTTGGGTTGGAACATACTGACTGTGATGTCACGACCTGTGGAATTTCATTGGTGGTGTGTGCTGACCCTGCTTGGCAGCCAGTGATGCTTGATAATAGCTCAGGAGAGGTTATGAGTCACTGACATGACATTTTGTTCGCCAGAGCACCCAGCTATGCCAACCCAATGCCTAATATTAGACAGTGACGTCCAAGGGTGAGATTGCGGCACGTAGAGTGCATAGGACAGTCTTACTTCACTGTCAAAACACAAGATGTCACTGCGACTTTGTTTGTTCAGAGTTGCGCTGATCAGCACCCAGAAATTCAAATCAACAGTTCTTATCTAATGGTGGTTAGCGGGTATCGCTTTTGCTTGCACAAGTTAGCGCACCCAGTTCTCACCAGTCCCACCAATTCAATTAATCCTATATGCCCTCCTTGAGAGGTGACCTGCAGCTAGGCTTGTCCACGCAGGGTTCAGGCTGAATACCAACAGAGAGCAGAGATCCGCTGTTGCTTCAGAAACAGTCAAAGTTGACCCCTGTTATAGGAGTAGCACCAGGACCTCAGTTTGCAAGGTGCACCTTCACTGAAAGGTGCCTCTGGTCACACTGGGGCTTCTGGGATGGAGTCCTTTGAGTCTGGGGTATGGCAGTCCTAGGGCACTGGCACCAGAGCCTCACCTTGCAGACGTGCTGCTAGGTGTGGCCTTGCATGCAGTCAGGGCCAAACCTGTGATGAGGCAGAGTGAGACAGCTGCCTCAGGTGGCTGGTGCTGAGGGTGCAGGGAGTGGCCAGAGCTGTGAGTGCGATGTCCTCTGCCCTGTACTCACTATGCTCACCTGCTGCCCTTAAGTGCAGTGGAAGACACTGTCCTTTCAACAGTATTAGAGAGAGATTCAGCTACTAATTGGCTTCTGTATGTGCCTTGCCCTTCGCCTCAGGTGGCAAAATGTCTTGAGCTGGCCCTTCATGCAGTTTCCCTTCTGACTCGAGGCCTCCCCCTCATCCCCTGGAACAACCCCCTCATCCCTGTGACAAAAAGCTGTTCTGGAGGTTGGGAGACTCTCCAGAACAGAATGGGCTATAGCAGGCATCCCCAAACTGTGGCCCTCCAGATGTTTTGGCCTACAGCTCCCATGATCCCTAGCTAACAGGACCAGTGGTCAGGGATGATGGGAATTGTAGCCCAAAACATCTGGAGGGCTGAAGTTTGGGGGTGCCTGGGCTATAGCACTGAGGACTGCAGTACGTAATGGGGACTGGCAGAACTCAAGCATCCTGACTTTTGGGGGTGAAATATGTTTCCCCCTCAAACCAACATCACCATTGGTTACAACCCAATGAAATTAGGCTTTTGGGTATGAAAATCTGACTGATGTCTTCTCCAGTTTAATGAGCTGTCCCTATTCAGTACTTATAGGATGCCTGAAGAACTACATACTTGTTTACATACAAGTCAAAATAATAGTAGTAATAGTAATAATAATAGTAATAGTAATAGTAGGAGTACATTAAAATACAGCGTTAAAATAATAAATTAAAAGGGCAGAAACAAGGGTAAAAATCACATTTATTAGTCAAAACTAACATTTGAACACTGACCAGTTGTGACGTGGCACAGAGCCATTATTGAACCAACCAAAGCAAACTCCCCAGTGTAGACACAGCCTAAGAGTAAAACATAAAGCACAAAGGGATGAGAGTGCTTTCATTGACACCCGTGTCCAGGCCTACTGTTCCTCTAAATCAGATTATGCAATCCAGATGGTTTTCCTTTGCTCCTTAAACATAACTTTGGAAGCTCAGGAAGCGACATTTTAAAAAGCTGCCTCTTGTATTCTCCTACGTGTTAAAGGACTTAATGTAAGCAATCTGTATATTGAGGTGCCCTGCAGCCAGCAGGAGAGTGGACAGTTATTTATGGCTACCCTGATGAAATTAGCTGCTTATCTGATATATGCCTTTGCTACTGATGTGTGTTAGTCCTTCATAAAACCTGATTGCTGGAGCCTAGGGATAATATGGCTGCGGTTGAAACAATTTGTCAAATACAATATCCAATCCTGAAGGGGTTTTTCTAGCAGATGGGCCCTGTTAATGCTTCTGCTCACTAAGCGATCAAGAGATGTCTGCAGCATCTACAAACTAGTCATTATTTATACCGCTTGTGATGGATCTGCTAATTAAATCCCTTGAGGTGACTCGAGAACTTGCCAGCTGGGACTTTGCTTAAGACTGATGCTTGTTGGAAGCTGGGAGTGAAGATGTGTTTGCCGCGTCCTGGTCCATCTAACATTTGTGTGTGCATGTGTGTTTGTGTGTTCTCCTTCAAACATTGCAGATCTTCATTAGGGCTTAATCTGAGGAAGCCTACAGCTAGAATTGTGGTAAATAGACTTAAGGAAGTGGGGAATAATTACAGAACAGCCAGAATTCAGTTTCTGGCAAGTGTGATTGCAGTGGTCAAAGTATTGGACTAGGTCACAAGTCATTCTGGCTGAGGATGATAGGAGCTGTAGTCCTAAACACCCTCAGCATGTCGGTGAGAGCTGGCCTATAGATGGAATATATGATTTTCTGTGTAGCCCGTAGTAATAAAGGGGCTACTAAAAATGGAAAATTCAGGTAGGGACTTGGAATTCAGAAAGGGGATCTGCAGTATTCTCAAGAGAGCTGCCCCCCCCCTTCTCAATCTTGTCCCCTCCCCTTGGCTACAGCCAAAAATTTGAGCCAAGAGTTCAGTGGCTTTCCAACTGCGACCTCTTCTCAGTGCCAGGAATTAATCCAGGAATATACAAAGGAATGCAGAGGGGGCTGCTTCTGAATCTTGATTGGTGTCATTTCCTTACCCTTGAATGGCCACAGCTTATCCCCAGATCTCTGGGTTAAGGGGCAGTTCACATGGGCTAGACAGCATGGCTCCCTCTGTGTAAAATGTGAAGGAAGCCCATTTTTTGTGCTTTGGAAAAAAACACTTGCACTACTTCGAATCCGACACACTGTCACATCTTGAATATATTAAATGCAGTTCTTCCAAAACCTTCAGTAGAGGGTCCAGTTTTCCACAGATAAATGTGTTTTCTGCCTTTCTGCCTTTACACATACATAATTGCAGCATGTTCCTACATTCTTGTAAATCTGCCCATCTCCAATACTTTGCTTAAATAACTTGCTGCAACCATATATGAAATTGTTTCATATACCTGTATATGAGGTTTAGCTTGCCCTTCCCATCTGTAAATGTGGGGGAAATCAACCATTCTGCATTCAAATTAGCAACGTAATTTATGTTGAGAGAATGCAGTGTGTATATTAGGGATGCCAACTTGAATAAATCATTGGAGGGGGCCCAGGTAAGCCCCGCCCAACACAATCAAACACAAGAAGCAGCAAATGCACACACCATTTGAATGGCAATGCTCATTAACTTGGGGGAGGGCAAAGGTACCTCCTCAGCCCCTAGGAATTGGCTTCTATGATGTATATTGCGAGAATAGTATATGTATATGCCATATAATATATATCAAGAGAATAGTATGAACACCACATGTGATATTTAAAAATTCCTACACTTTGCCCACTTTTCCACAGAGGCATGTAATCATCCCTTCTGCATTTTATATTGAGTAATTTTAACACATTCAACCAAAGCCTGTTAGACACTTCCGCAGTCAGGAATTTGGCTTTATCAAGATTTCCAAGAGCTCCAATAATGGAACTCCGACATTACATCTAGCGTGGCCGTAAATTGTTGGCCAGGTGGTACTGTAGCTCTGTAGTTTTATCTACAATTTGTCCAGGTATGGACGCCATCTGCTGGTGAAACTGTAGGATGCTAAGAGCTCTTTCATAGGTGGTGGATGTGCCCAAATCTATCCCTCCCTCCCTCCCTCCCTCTAGGGGGAAAGAACTTCTCCACTTATATGTATATTGTATTATGGAACGTATCTCCACGTGCTTTAGGATGACAGGTTTTCAAACAATCTGGGGGAAAAAGGCCTTCTCAGTATTGCTGCCAACACATCCATAGCCAGCTGATGTTGAGGAACCGTAACTCTCTCAGTTAACAACTAGGGAGAGTATCAAAATGAAGACAACCTTCTCTATTAAATTGAGACCAAGCATGAAAGTTAGAGATTGGTCTCCACTTATAAGGTACTATGATCTTCAGAACAGAGATTATCATGCACTTCTTTTTAGTAATGTCAGGACCTTATTTGAATTCTCCTTTTTTCTCTCATCTGGACTGAACCGCATTGAACTCTGCTGCTATCTTGAAATGTAATCTGATAGGTTCCTCACATGGATTTAATTAATATGGGCCAGGCTCTAAAGAGTGACCTTAGAATCGCTGTGATGCTTACATAAACCCAGTTAGGGCTGTCTTAAGCATGTCGGGCGCCGTGGTGCAGAGATCGCTCGAGCGCCCCCGCCCCGCCACATTTCTTGCTGCGGCTGGTGGGCAGGCGCCGTGCGCAGCCCGGCAGCACCATGGCGCCCCCGCGCCACCCAGCCTTCCCCTAGAGCCGGCCCTGAACCCAGTTGGTCTTTTTGATTCCTCTCCCATGACATGTGGCAAAACGTATTTTGAAATTCCCTCTAGTTTAAGAAATGCTTTGCCGTGTGGCATAGAGAGGACAGCTCTTCAGGAAACACAAAGGCTGTTTGTTTGTGTTGGTCTACTTTTGTAGTTTTGAAGAGGCGGTTAGATCCACATGGCCTCTAGTTTTTGAAAGCAAGCGGGCCAAAGTATATCTTATACATCAAATAAAGTGACTCTGGTCCATAGACTCCTGTGTTTTTGCTTGGAAAGTCACTTTAGGACAGAGTAATTGAGAGCAGAGAAGTGACATAGAGAGTCACCAGCATCTTTTCAAACAAACTCATGTTGGGCTATAGTTACCGTGTTTCTCCAAAAATAAGACACCATCTTATATTTATTTTTCCTCAAAAAAACCCACTATGGCTTATTTTCAGGGGATGTCTTATTTTTTCCTCCTCCTTCTGCCGTGGCCGGCACTGCCGCTGCGCCTATCACTATGTCTTATTTTCGGGGTATGGCTTATATTCCTTGAATGCTTAAAAATCCTGCTACGGCTTATTTTATGGCTACGTCTTATTTTTTGGAGAAACAGGATACATAGATTCACTTATAATACGTTGTTTGGTCCTCTGTGTGGTTTCCAAAATCTAGAGTGGCTGGTACTTCCCTTTCTAAAAAATTCAGGTCCCAAAACATCTGTCAACTATTTCTTCTTTAGTCTTATAGCCGTAAAAAGAGAGGGCATCAAACCCCTGTGTTTTAAGGGGGAAGGCACATACTGTAATATAGATTCTCATGAACCCATCTTTTCCTCTACCTTGGAAATCGTACACCTTTGCATCCAGAATAAGTAAGGTGTCGGTTCTCTATCTCTGGCATTTATAGGTGCTGCCAAAACACAAACATGTTTTCCTTTAGATGATTGTCTTGCTGGCGTCTTCAAAGCAAGGGAGTACTGTAGATACAAACCCTGAAATGTTCTTGGCACTGGGGGTTGGGGATCTGTTATTTGTCTGAAAACAGTAAGATAATGGAAATTCCAATGGATAACTATAACCTCAGGCTGTCCTCCTTTTCTAAATCTGGGATGGTTCCATAGTTGGCTGCCTCCCGAGATTCCTAAGAATAATTTTGGGAGGCAGGGGAGTTAATGTCAGTTTTTCTACCCAAATCTCTCTCTCTCTCTCTCTCTCTCTCTCTCTGTGTGTGTGTGTGTGTGTACACACACACACACTTTAATGATTACCATAATACATGGCTGCTTTATTTCACAAGATATTAAGAGTTTAATCTGTTCCTTTTGGAATATTCTTCATCAGGAATCTTACGAATGCGATGGCATCTGTGTTGTACAGAAAAGTGGTAGCAATTAGCCTAATGCTTAAACGGTCTGTGGAATGGACCGACTTACTGAGAAACGTGGGTGGCACTGTGGTCTAAACCACTGAGCCTCTTGGGCTTGCCGATTGGAAGGTCGGCGGTTCGGATCCCCATGACGGAGTGAGGTCCCGTTGCTCTGTCCCAGCTCCTGCCAACCTAGCAGTTCAAAAGCACATCAGTGCAAATACTGTAAATAAATAGGTACCGATGTGGCGGGAAGGTAAATGGCATTTCCGTGCACTCTGGTTTCTGTCACGGTGCTCTGTTGCGCCAGAAGCAGTTTGGTCATGCTGGCCACATGACCCGGAAAGCTGTCTGCAGACAAATGCCGGCTCCCTCGGCCTGAAAGCAAGATGAGTGCTGCAACCCCATACTCGCCTTTGACTGGACTTAGCCGTCCAGGGGTCCTTTACCTTTTTACCTTTTACTGAGAAACAATGACTTAGTTTAACTCATTGTTACTAGTAATTTGCAGGCTGATTTGGTGGATCAGAAATAACTAGGGCTGCACCAGTGATTTGGATTGTGCTATCACTGTAATAATAATAAAAAACTGCCCATAACTGGAAAAGGGGATAGTGCTTTTCTCACACTAACTTGCTGATATGGGGATGAATAGTATCTCAGTGGTAGTGCACCTGCTTTTCATGCAGAAGGTCTCAGGTTTCATTCGCAGAATCTCCAGGTAAGACTGGGAATGTCTGCTGTCTGAAAACAGTAGAGAGTCATTGCCAGACAGTGCCAACAGTACTTAGTTAGATGGACCCGTGGCCTGATTTGGTATGCAAGTCAGCGTCTTAGGTTCCTGTAATTTATAAACCAAGCATTACTTCCAGCCTTGCTATCTAGCCTCTCCTCTCCTCTCATGGCCAGCTGCCATCTTTATGTACCATATTCACACCGTACCTTTGCAACTTGGTGTAGAAATTAATGTTGCTTCATTGAGTTGTTGCTGCGGTGTGCATTGACTTGATTTCTTTCCACAAAACTGGGATCATCCCATTTCTGTAGTAGAGGAGATGGAAAGATAATCTCTCCTTTTAACTACAGGTGCAAGGTGGGATTTGGTTGGAAGTCACTTAAAAAGGTAGATCCATTTACTTTGACCCTAGAAGAGAAGTAACCCATTTTTTTTCAGGAGCTCTACCTGTTCATACTGCTGCTGTAAATCTGATACACAGGCTGCATTTTTGTAATTCTTAATGCACATGCCAAATCGCCAATACTGTGCACAGAAGCTTTATATGGAAATGTTGGGTACTTGCATTTCAACATTTGTATATACATCTGGAACATTTCCTCCTCCTCATAAAAGCTGCACGGGAGCCCTGGCTTGTGTGCAGTTGGCTGCAAAAGAGTGAACCCTGGTACATCCACATATTTTGAATGGATGGTTTCTATGGGATTTAAATGCATATTTGGGGGGGGGCAGAAGGTTCTTCTCAGTCATAATCAGTGCCATTTGAGTCATGGAAGCTTTTTCCTGGGCGGAAAAGGGTTATTGCTTTTGTAATTCTGATTCCACATCTGGTTTTGATGGACTTGAAATGCAACATCAGGATGCAAAATTTAAAATTGGCAGCTTTAATGAATAACCTAAGAAGCATATATATCCTATTGACACTTACAATCTAGCTGATACATTTTTAAGAACATTTCAGATTGCAAAATAGGATAATGACACTAACAGCACAATCCTGGGAATGCATGTCTTCCAAGAAGTCCCACTGGCTCAAAGGGGCTCATCCCCCAGTGAGTATAGTACTACAACCTAAATTTCTCCTAGACTTTGAGTTTAGCTGAATTAGCATAAACACAATATCAGGACAGAACAGCTTGTTGCAGAATAGGTGTGCAGTGTTACAGACATGAGAATGTGCATTATTTGAAGCTGTAACCCAGAGGTCTCTAATATGGTGTCCTCTAGATGTTGTCAGACTACATCTCCCATCATCCCCAGCCAACATAACCATTTGGGATGATAGGAGTTGTAGTTCAGCAACATTTGGAGGGCACTATGTTGTCTATCCTGCTATATAATGCAACAAGATGTTGATCTCTACTTTCTGTTTTGGGGAGGTTGGTATGAGCTTTGGCTTTGGATCCATAGAAGCCTATATAAAATGTGATTCATATTTGCTTATTGTTGCATTAATTTCTTTTACGCAGCCATATTTTTAGACAGGTGTTGGTTTTAAGTACAGTTATCAAGACATACGGATTTTTTTAATTCAGATTTTTTAAAGATAAAAGCATTGCTATAAAAGTCACTTTAGATGGTTGGGGATATTTTGGCTTCAAAAGCTGAAATGCTCAAGGAACAACAATTTGTGATAAATGTTCATCAATCTGTCACTCAACTCATGCTGTTTGTAGCACCTGTAGCTCTTCATAGCATTTATGCTTGATGTTTACGACTGAAACATCTGAGTTAAGGAGGGGTTCATTTGCTGCGTGTTTGTGTTCTTTGAAACAATAAATTTTAATTCAGTTCCCGCGCTTAAAAAATATATATATGACAGACTAAGGAGGTGTACTGTCATGAACGAAGAATACTTTATGTTGATGTTGTGTTTTGAAACCTCCTGCACATGACTGTAATGCAAAAAGCTACTTTTTATGGTATCATTCTTATGATTCATAATAATCCTATCTTGCAAAAGTGTCAGTGGAAATACAAAAGTCTAAGCCTAGATCTCCTTTCCTGCCAAGTCTGCAAGTGCAATAATTTAGCCACTCAACAAAACAAACTAAACATAAATTTGCCTTCTGGGTGGCGGAGAAAACGAATATAACTTGGGGAAGAATCTACAGTATACATGGGGTGTTTATCTGGCCATCTGAGAGCAAGGTCACATGGCCAGAAATGCAGAAATATGTACACGATGTGGTCTGGGACAGGCATTTGGCCATGAATCTCTTGGACTTGGTAGTATTTGTTAAACTCATATAATATTGCTCTCTCATCCCAGGGAATCCTGGGAAGTGCAGTTCTGTGAAAGGTCTGCAGTTCTCTAACAGAATTCTCAGGACCCTCAGACTGCAATTCCCAGAATCCTTTGAGGGTGCTAACAGTTCGAATGATCTAAAACTGATATACACCTGTAGCGTAATTTCACCCTTTTGTTGTCATCTTCTGCTTATGCCAACAGCTTCTGCTTATGCCAACAGAAGCAACATGGTGTGGTATGGCAAATACAAGGCCAGGCTTTAAATGGAGACCCTCTTTCCAAGCTCCCCTACTCTCTATGGCTTTGCATGAATTGCATGGCACTCTGCAGATTTTATTGTAAGCCGATTTGCTGGTTTAGGTTCGCATCCCACCCTTAATCCATTATCTCTGCAAGCATTTCATACTGCTGCTATATACAGGAGTGACAGACTCCTGGACCGTATTCCCAAGCCTGCTGCCAACTACCCAAGACAAAACTTTCCAGTTTTATGTTCCTAATTTTCTCAGCCAGTCTCCGGTGCCTGACTCCTGTTCAGCATTTAAATAATTGAAGAATCCCAAATTACTTCGTGGTTAAGAAAACCTGGAACCTGTTTTCTCAATTGCTCAATTCATCTGTTTGTACGATACCTTAAAAGGCAAAGTTGGTGCGTTTTTCAGGGTTTACAGCGGTGTCCCAGTATGTTGGCTGCTGTTCCCAGCCCAGTTAATTTCAATCAGTATTACAGTGGGACGGTTCTACGTTAACACAAACAGGCGACTCATTGCAGCGTCTTTTATATCTCCTTCATCAAGGGCGGGGAATCTGAGTGCTGCTGGACTGAAACTCCCAACATACCTTACCACTGGCTGTGCTGTCTGAGACTCATGGTGGAAGTTTGATTCCTAGCAACATCTGGAGGAAGGCCACTGATTTTCCCCACACACACATACACAAAAGGACAGGAGGGGACATACTGTAGATACATGCTTACTTATACATTACAGATGTGAAATTAGAAATAGACATTCTACATCTCATCAAAGTGAAGAATTCTCTCTTCCTCTTTTTTGCCAAATCTTTTTTATTCATTTTCCAAATCAGCCACAAATTGAGGCAAATTTAATATAATTTCCCCTAAAAATTGGCTTCCTGCACTCCGTTCTTGATGTGCCCAGAGTTTCTTCTTGCTGCTCAAGAGGTCTGCTGTTGACAGACAGTTGCAAAGCCCCCTTCTTAAGATTCTTTATCTATTTCGACTTGCAACAGATAGCCCTTAAGTTTGCATGCCCACCCTAGCCCAAACTCCCACCTTATCCTCAATTGATTGAAAGTGCTCTCTGACACACTAGGATGCTCCCATCATCTTTTCCGTAAAGGCTGTCTGGGAGGAAGCCCACAATAAAACATGCTTGCCTCCAGTGGAGGCCGATGTGGTAGGGCAGAGACATCCTCCCAGCACCAACATCGCTACACTTGACCTGACTGAGATGAGGCATGGTGCTGTCAAGGTCAAGGCTGGCCAGATGCACCATTGGGAATGCCAGATGGGCTCCACCGGTGTATCACACAGCCCCAACTTCTCTGCTGCCCTACCCTGCCCCAGGATGTTTCCAAGCACAATTCAAAGTGTTGGTGTTGAACTTTAAAGCCCTAAATGGCTTCGGCCCAATAGACCTGAAGGAGCGTCTCTACCTCCATCATTCAGCCCGGACACTGAAGTCCAGCTTCAAGGGCCTTCTGGTGGTTCCCTCACTGCGAGAAGTGAGGTTACAGGGAACCAGGCAGAGGGCCTTCTCAGTAGTGCCCTGTGGAACACCCTCCCATCAGATGTCAAGGAAATAAAGAACTATCTGACTTTCGAGGACACCTGAAGGCAACCCTGTTTAGGGAAGTTTTTAATGTTTGATGTTTTATTGTGTTTTTATATTCTGTTGGAAGCTGCCCAGAGTGGCTGGGGAAACCCAGCCAGATGGGCGGGGTATAATAATAATAATAATAATAATAATAATAATTATTAAGCTGGTTAGCACCCGAGTTTGCTATTAGTATATTCTTGTATTGTTGCTCTTAGGCTATTTTTACCCAATTTCATTGTTGGCTTTAGATCTGAGTTTGCTTGTTTTATATTTGCTTGTTGTATAGAAAAAAAATTGGGGGGGGGGAATTAAACAAATAAGAGTAAAAATAGAAGCTGGAACAGTGAAGAAACTTCCCCCAATTTGGCTAAATTACGTAATTTAGGTTGAGAATTGTACGTCCTTGGGGAAATAACTTCCTTGCTTACCAGCTGACGGAAGGTTTGCTTTTTGATTTATCAGAAGTCAGAATATCGCCTTAGTTATAAAACAAGTTGGAAGCACTTTTCCATTCTTCGAAACTGGGTTTATTGTAACAATCAACTGCAGATCATTATGAGCATGAACTTCTAAGCGGAAATGAGGCGTATTCGCAGTACGGAAAGCAATCAGTACTTTGCCATATTGCCTGCAGCCATCCTTGTGATTCTGAAAACAAAATTAATTGGAATAATTTGAACATTATGGAGCAAAAAAATTAATTGGAAGAATTTAAACAATGTGCAGATTGTTGCAGACAGGAAGTACCTAAGGGGGACAGACTGAATAAAAAATGACCACCCTCAATATATGTTTACCATTGACACCCAACGCCTAAGCTGCTCTTAGGGAGCTGGCAATTAACAGCTACCGTGTTTCTCCTAAAATAAGACGGTCCTCAAAAATAAGCCATGTCAGGCTTTTCGTTAGTAGAATAAATATAAGACATCCCCCGAAAATAAGCCGGGGGTGGGAGCCGCTTGGCTGCAGGTGAAGCCCGGGATCTGCGTGGGCGACTGGGGGCGAACACCCTGAGCACTGCGGCGGTGGTGAAGAGGCGCCCGATCAGCCCGCTTCTCAGCTGATCGGGCGCCTCTTCGCTACCGCCGCAGCGCTCAGGGCGCTCGTCCCCAGTCGCCCACGCAGATCCCGGGCTTCTCCTGCAGCCCCAGCTGCCTCTCACCAGGCTCTTCGCGCTGCCGCTTCGGGGAGCACAGTGCAGCGCGAAGAGCCTGGTGAGAGGCAGCTGCGGCTGCAGGAGAAGCCCGGGATCTGCGTGGGCGACTGGGGACGAGCGCCCTGAGCGCTGCGGCGGTAGCGAAGAGGCGCCCAATCAGCTGAGAAGCGGGCTGATCGGGCGCCTCTTCGCCATCGCCGCAGCGTTCAGGGCGTTCACCCCCAGTCGCCCATGCAGATCCCGGGCTTCACCTGCAGCCGCAGCTGCCTCTCACCAGGCTCTTCGCGCTGCGCTGTGCTCCCCGAAGCGGCTCCCGTGCAGCCGCCTCTTGCCGCGGGGACCGTGCAGCCGCTTGGACTTGGATCGGATTTCACAGCGTGAGTAGGCACCGGGCGGGGCGTGAGTGTAGCTTTCGCGCATTTTCCACCCCAAGTGCCGGCGGAGAACATTAGCTGCAAATGGACAATCGCTGCCTGCCTCCTGGCGCCCTATCAGTCAGCCCCGTGTGCTGCGCGCGAGAGCTGAGGGCTGTTGCCTGTCGGCGGCGCGAGACCTTAGGGGAAAAGAACAGACAGCTCGGCTCGCTGTGCACAAAGCGAGGGCGGCGGGTGGGAAGGGGAGAGATGTGTGGGGGAGAACCCTTTCTCTGTTTGGAGCAAGAGGGGATGTATGGAGGTGTACTGCGGAAGAGGCAGCTGCTGTCGCCGCCTTTCCATACTCCTTTCTGTGCGAAGGGAGAGCGGGTTTCTTACAGCCGCCGCGTTTCTTTGGGCATTGCTTACGAGCGCCGAGAAAGAGCCCTGTGTCATCCTCAGCAGAGCAGAACAGACAGTGCTGGCTAAGAGAAAAATGACTCGCGGTGCCCTTGTTGCGCCCAAAGTTATTGCTCTTGTGAGTCTCTCCCCCCTCCGCAAAGACAGCAAAAAAAAAATAAGACATCCCCTGAAAATAAGCCGTGCTGTGTTTTTTGGGAGGAAAAATAAATATAAGACGTGTCTTATTTTAGGAGAAACACGGTAGCAGCTAACGGCTTGCCCAGGATGCTTCTTGCAGTGCTTGCCCAGAGTGTTTCTTATAACATAGATAAGAAAGTGCTGATAAGTTCTCAGTGAATTGATAAGTTTAAAAGTGGAAAAGGAAAAATCACTTCCCTGAGCAGCAATTAAAGTCAATTAGAGTCTTGCGGAGCTCCGAAGCCTGCTTTCTGAACCGACGCCATCTTTCCGGAAGTCCTATTCCTTATGAGTCAGTGACCATATGCTAGGTAGGTGAGCAAGAGCCACCTGTGAGGGACAGATTGAGAGCAGTGATTCCTAGTGCCCATTGGGAAGGCAAGGAGCCCAACAGCAGTTGGAGTCAGTGCCAATGGCAGGCAGAGCCAGCTAATTGTACTGTTCTCCCCATCCTCCTCCCTGCTGAGTTCTACAAGGGCAAAACTGAGAATAATGAGGAGGAAACTCGCAGCCAGAGCCACTTGTTGGACTCATTGTAAGTAAGAAGGCATGTAGGGGGGGTCTGGTTGAGATTCAGTCACGTACTGACAAATTCAAGTTGTGCAATTCTAGCAAAACGGGAGGCCTTGTGCAACATTCCTGCTTCCCCAAAAGTTCGGGCTTTTTGCAGTAAGGAAAGTGGCAGGAAAATGCACCGGAATGTGTGGAGTCACAGATGCTTTGGCACCACCACCTACCGTAACCCTGCTGCAAACAAATCAGAAGAAACCTTCATTGCAAACGAATCAAGAAGAAAGCTCAACAAGTAGGTCAATGGGAAACACGCACAGAATAAATGCCTGAATGCCGGTTTGCAAGTAAAACTGAATTAGTGTGTCATGAAATGATGTGTGTCTAAAAAGAGTGTCAACAACATGCAAAGTTTAGAAAGCTCTTGTCTATATGGTATTTAATTGGAGATTTTCTGTGTGGTATGAACAGTGCACAGAGCAGCAGCTTTGAAATTACAGTTTCTCTCGTATTATTTTTTATTAAAAAAATAAAAAAGAAAGAAAGGCAAAGGTAGAGTAATTAATCACCCTCCTTTTGTCTTGTGTGAAAACATTGGTGCTATGTCGCCAACCGTTTTTGTGCAGAGGCCAGCATTATATTCATGAGACAGTCCAGAAGATGGAGAGGCTGCCCGATAGTGGTTCCATTTTTCAGTGATTAACTTTCTGTGCTTTGATACATAAAATGTAATGTCACCCGAAAGATTTGTTAGTCACCAGCTATTCTTTTCTACTTGTCTTGGGTTAGGCATGGAGAAGAAGGAGCTCCTATCCATATCTGTTTTACCAAGTGTACAGCTACTGAAGTATTTTTTGCCAGCATATTAATCAAGGTGGGGAACTTGTAGCTCTCTAGGTGCTGTTGGGGACTATAACTCCGATGAGCCTCAGACAACATGGCCGATGCCCAGGGATATGTAGTTAAGGAGAATCTGGAGGTCCACAGATTCCCACGTATATCTTTTACAATCTGAACATTCCCAGAACACTAGAAAGTGAAAAGGGAATGTACAGTATCTGATGTGTGAAGGGGGTGTGTGAGATATCCCAATATTCTACACAAAGATATGCATGTTTAGACGAAGAAAGCTAGGCAATTGCCTAGCTTTCTGACTGCTGGACACCCATTTCCTAACAACAGTTATGTCCTAAGGAAATGTGTTAGTTAATTTCATGGCTGATCTCAGAAAGTGCTTTGCTCTTTTGTAGCATTGGAAAGGCTTGAACTTCAGGATCCCAGCACCAGGGCACAACTTACCCCTTCAGGCCAGCATCTGTACCCAGACCATGCCAGCATTTCCAACATTCATTACATTTGACACTATAGAAAACGCTGTATGATGCATTGCAGTAAATTGGAGTAAATCAATTCCAATATTCTTTACGGCAATGGTTTTCCAAACAGGGAAGGACGTGAAGGTCTCTCTGGGCAGCATAGGAATATGGAGCAGGAGCTGCAAAATTCCAGCGAAGGGATAGTATCCTGAGACAGGTAGAAACTGCTTTCCCCATAAGCAAATATCTGTGTAGGTGGAATGTCCCCTTAGCAGAGCCTTTGTCGGGATGGCCACATTCCCATTACAGCCTTCTTCCATTTTCCTGCTCATTATTTTAGGGGAGCGTCAGAAAGGTGCTGTTCCAGTGCTGATGTTGGGATAAGCATCCTGATCTACAGATCCATGGATCTTGCGTGCAGCTTGTATATGGCAAGATCCATGGATCTTGTCGAAAGAGGCCAATGTGATGGGGCAGCAGTGCACACCTGACCTCCTTACAGTTGGGTCACTGATGGTTACCAGGAAATTGGGGGGGGGAGGGCCAGACCACAGGAAGGTTGATGAGGTGCAAACACAACAGCAGGACCCCTAGATTAGCACCACACTGACCTTCCCATTCCATCATGGTCCCAGTAAGCAGCAGTGACTTACTTTGTAGAGAAAGAATTGGAAATGTGGGGATTGAATCCAGTAGCTTCCATCCACATGCCACACATGGGCTCTGCCACTGAGCTATAGCCCATTCTCTGTAGTAGCTCATGTATAGATCTGGCCCACTGTTGGAAGGAAATAAAAAGGCCTGCTAAAATCCGAAAACCATTTTTCCAGAAGTGGGCATCACATGCTGATAAACCCATGGGTTTGCATTTTTACCCCATTTGCAGTTCTTGGCCCTTTAAGAATGGAAACCCATTATAGCATGAGGGAGTAAATGCAACTTAAAGTTGGAAACGTGAGATGTGGTGGTTATTTATTAAAGCAGACTTGATGATTATGTACACACACACACACACATATACACATACCGGTATTCAAGCTTGAATTCACACCATAATTAAGCAAGACCCAATATTTGCAAGCTTCAGTAATCTAAAGATCATGCAATTATTCACAACAACCCAAGAGAACAGGGAGGAGATGGAGGCAGATTTATTAGTATTTATTAGTCTTAGTAGTGGTGATATTCCTTCCCATAATTACGAGCTACACATTTTTATTTTGGCTGAAGGGATTTTGGCTAGTCATTGTAACATTTATTTATGTTGGTATTGTTATAGATGCCCTTACCTTTGCCTGAATTTTAATTATTACATTTGTGCCCCACCCTTACTTCAAAGAGCTCAATGCAGTGTGCATATGACTCCAGTGTATATTTCTTCATCTAATCATCACAACAACTCTTGAGGGGGATTTGACTGAGAGAGATTTGAGAGAGGGTCTTGGCTCAGTAGTAGTAGTAGTTCATTTGTTGTGCATGGAAAAGTTCTGAA
Organism: Zootoca vivipara; assembly: GCF_965207765.1. Taxonomy (NCBI): domain Eukaryota; kingdom Metazoa; phylum Chordata; class Lepidosauria; order Squamata; family Lacertidae; genus Zootoca; species Zootoca vivipara. The sequence goes on along the minus strand of NC_142588.1, from coordinate 78,318,474 downwards.
ATCTGGAAGACCTGCTTCCAGTCAGTATAGACAGTACCAACCTAGATGGACCAGTGGTCTCACTTGGTATAATGAGGCAAATTTCTATTATCTATGTCCCGTGACTTCCCCATGGCTGTCCTACCTGTGCACATCAGGGACTTCAACCTGGACTTCCTGGCCCAGCTCCAGTACTTTGGCTCAGCTGAACTTAATAGCCACATGAGTTTTCCTTTGGCCTTCAGGCTCACATACTTCCGCTTCCTGTTGTACACTGTCATCCCTCCCTCACTTCCTAATTCCAGCAAACTGTGTTTGCATTACAACCACATGGGGCAAACCTCCAAGCCGGACATGGAAACTGGTTTCTAACTGTAGTTTCCCATTCTCAGTTGTGGGCAAGGTGTGGCTTGAATAAATCACCGGCTTCGAAATTCAACTGTAAAGGCAAATGGTTGTTTGTCGGAATAACCTGGAACTGAGAGGAAATTGGAGGGAATATATAATTTCTATTCCACCTTTCTCTCCAAGGAACTCAAGGGGGCATACATGGTTCTCCCCCTCATTATTTAAACTTCATAACAACCCTGTGAAGTGAGAGGCCCCATCTTCTCAAGGGGATTGAGGGGGCCCGTGTGTGTGGTGCTTGACGCCCTGACATCACGTGCCCAATGGCAGGGGGCAAAGCTGAACGCCCCCTGAATACTGAGGGGACTAGGTCCCCTCTGAAAATATGGGGGGGGGACTTCCTTAGCCGCAAGTGCGGGGATCACACTCTCTAACCATTACACCGACTGGGTCTCTCTACTACACCAAATTTACTGAGCTAAACTGCAGACAAGTACAGAAAAGTGCAAAGATATTGCTTGGGTCCATAACATGTCAGGAGCAGCATCTGCAACAGGGTGACTCAAGCCACATTGTTCCTTTCTAAATGTTCCGTCACTGGGTAGAGAAGGTGGAAGAATGAAACCGAGGTGTTTTTTTTGGTTATGCCGATTAGAGTTGTAACCTGTTTCTTAGTGATGTGGCTGCTGACTGCACCCGTGACACCATTTCAGAATGTACTGCCCTATTCCAGAATGTGCAGGTTTTAAGGGAAGTAATCCTGGCTCCAAGGTATGGATGTCAGAAAATTCTAACGAAAATGGAAAAGGAAGTAGGAATTGCTGCAGTTTGTGTGTTCGTCTGTGGCCAGGAGCGAAAGAGAATGCAATCCGTATTTATTTGTATCATTTATGAATAATAATTAGTGGTAGGATTTGTTGTTTTTTTATTAAAAAAAGAGCATTCTTTCAGTGTTTACACTGAAATGAATGTAAGTTACATAACTTCAGTTAAATAGCAGAAAGTGAGATAAATAACATAGTATTTGGCAGAAGCTGAACTGCAGCAGGGCAGAAGCTGAACTGCAGTAGAACAGAAACAGACTGATTGTGATGAATACAGGCCAAAATGGAAATTGCTGCTGTCTTATGGCCCTGCTTAAAGGGGGAGGGATGGATACAGGAGTGGATAATGGAGTAGCCTGCCAGCAGAACACAACAAATTGAAATAACTAGATAAGAGTATTCCTCACTGAAATATTTAGTATAATGCTAAAGCTGTATCTGTTTGCAGTGCAATTCCACATCTGGTGTGCATTCAACCCATAGCTCTGCCACTTCCCCTCCATATATTGGTCGATAAGCAGCCATCAGATGTACATATATTTAAGTGTATGCAGCTGTGAATTTGTGGAGTTTTCCCCCTCTCTCTTTCTGATGGAGGTGGCAAGCCTAGTCTTTGCCAAAGCATACTGCATTCCCCCCCCCCCCAGCAATATATCATTTGAGCTGGCACAGGTGTGCATTTTGTTTCTGTATCCCTCTTCCTAATCCATCTTTAGCAGATTTGCTACCTAGATTGCTTTGCCTCCATTGTTTCGTGATTGCACAAACAACTTCCTCACTGTCTGCCAGCAGGCCTCTCTCCTCCCCAACCTCCTCCCACAGTTTCTAATAATCTCTGGTTTAGTCTGCATGAGTTGTAATAATCTGTTTGCCTTGGTACACTCTTCATTGTTCAGGTAGGCATCTGTTTTTCTGCACGCTGCTTAATCTGGCACTGAAACCATTTCCATCTTCAAATCTACCGTATTGCCCGTTTTAAAATGAGAAAGCCAGGCATGGGGGTTATTCAATTTTACACAAATCCATGGCTTGTGCAAGAACGGGAAGGAGTCTCATAAATTAATAGAGATTTGTGCCATGTACAAGTTCAGATTTTGCAATATTTCAAACGTATTTAAGGAGATCATTTTGTTTTTGTTTTTGTTTTAATATTTTTTATTAGTTTTTATAGAAACAAGACAGACAAAACATACAAAATAAACTCTGTCCCTTCATTTTGATTCCAGAATTGTTGAGTTAGGAAACAGCACTTTATTAATAATTGGGGCAAAGTAATATACTATTGACCCTCATTGTTTGAAGGATACTATTCATACTATATTGTTAAGGAAAAAATGTATTAATTGCATTATGGCAGGTAGTATATGTTTTAATTAAAAATGCTAGAAATCATAGAACCATAGAATTTGAAAGTATCAAAACACTATATTCACCCTTCTTTAAAAAATGTTTATTAATTTCCCAGAATGCAAAACAAATAATAAATAATCATAGCAGTTTTGGTCTAGTGCCAGGTAAGTTAGGAATGTTACAATAATGTAAAAGTCTATTGTACAGTGGTACCTCGACTTACGAATTTAATCCGTTCCGAACGGACCTTCTTAAGTTGAAAAATTCGTAAGTCGAAGCCAATGGGGGGAATTTAAAAAATCGTGAGTCGAAAAAATTCTATCTAAACCTCATCCAAAACGGCGGACGGAACTCTGTTCATAACTCGAAACATTCGTAGGTCGAGTCATTCGTAAGTTGAGGTACCACTGTATAGAGATATCCATGCCATAATGTTGCATGTTGACAAAACAAAGAAATGGAAAACATATTACATCAAAATGATTATGCTTGAACATTCCCTTGACTACCCTATGGTGTGTTAAGTGCTCTGATAGTGTGACATCCCAAACCACTTTGGGTCATCTTAGCTTCACTCCTCGGCCAGGTTTAACAGGAGATATTTTGAGATCTTTCAGAAATAGCTTGGCCTTTCATCTCCGGGGTTTAGCAATTTCCACTTGTGCTGCACTACCAATTTAACAGAGAATATTCTGAGTGCTGCTGTACTGTAAAGGGCTTGAAAGCTCAGAATCACTTCAACATCTCAGGATATACCATATATCTCTTTTTGTTTTTCATTGTTTTGCAATGCTTTTTACACCTGCTCTTTCTTTGCAGTACAGTTCAAAGCACACAATGATATATCTAGCCACTTCTTCATTGCAAGATCGTGGGCCTCCTACTCTGTGTGCTCTTTTAGTACCCTCAGCAGTGACAGCAATTCCCATGTTTAGTCTCTTAAACCATTCTTAGAGGTTTTGCAGGGTGTCTGCCCCTTCTTCTGTTTCAGGGATTGCCCTCAAACAAATTCCCTGCGGTCTCTGTTCAATTGCTTCTCTGCCCACAACCCAAGGGCCTCAATTTTTAAAAAGTCTGTCTCTGCCTGATTGTCCAGGCCCATTCAGGGAAGGGTAGGTCTGTTGATAGCTATTTCTAAAGGGAATCTCTAGGTCCAGAAGCTGTATTCCTCTGAATTCTTCTTCTTCTTCTTCTTCTTCTTCTTCTTCTTCTTCTTCTTCTTCTTCTTCTTTAGTTGTTTAGTCGTGTCCGACTCTTCGTGACCCCATGGACCAGAGCACGCCAGGCACTCCTGTCTTCCATTGCTTCCCGCAGTTTGGTCAGACTCATGTTGGTAGCTTCGAGAACACTGTCCAACCATCTCATCCTCTGTCATCCCCTTCTCCTTGTGCCCTCAATCTTTCCCAACATCAGGGTCTTTTCTAGGGAGTCTTCTCTTCTCATGAGGTGGCCAAAGTATTGGAGCCTTAGCTTCAGGATCTGTTCTTCCAGTGAGCACTCAGGGCTGATTTCCTTCAGAATAGATAGGTTTGATCTTCTTGCAGTCCATGGGACTCTCAAGAGTCTCCTCCAGCACCATAATTCAAAAGCATCAATTCTTCGGCGATCAGCCTTCTTTATGGTCCAGCTCTCACTTCCATACATCACTACTGGTAAAACCATAGCTTCAACTATACGGACCTTTGTCGGCAAGGTGATGTCTCTGCTTTTTAAGATGCTGTCTAGTTTTGTCATTGCTTTTCTCCCAAGAAGCAGGCATCTTTGTAATTCTACAAAGTTGTTTATCCCTCAGTAACTAATAATTCTAGTTACTGAGGGATAAACAACAGCAAAGGGCTATTGCTTTTATGGCCTGGTTGTGAGCTGCTCAGAAGCATCTATCTAGCCTTGATGGTCTTGTGAATCTTTGCCTCTGTCAGGCCCTCCTTCACAATTGCTTCCCAGGATGTGTCTTGGTTAGGCTACCAGTTAGAATGCTAACCTTCATGTTTTTGCTCTGACAACCTGTCCTCTTGATCTTCAATGGTCTCTTTCTAATCTTCAGTTTAACATTGCAAGATGAATCCTCTCTTGTCTTCTGTTTGGATGGGCCTCAACCCAAATTCCTTTTTTAAAAAATAATTTTTATTTATTTCAACAATGATTTATACAACCCAAATTCCTTTGCCTTCTGGAGATCCACTGTGACCTTGGGCAAGCCCAGCAGGGAAGACCCTACAGGCTCTGCCAGGGCTTACAATCTGGCCTTTCTGATCATCTCTGAGCTGGAAACATCAAGCTCAATTAGCGTCCTCACACGGTTTTCATTGCAAATATTAAAATGTCCATGATGATATCTTCAAAGGGGCAGAATTACAAAGTCAAGCAATTCTTCCTTCCTGCAGCGCCATACAGATTTAATTTTTCTTTATTAGCTTCTAATTTGCAGGGTTATGGGGGTAGTCAAATGAGAAGGTGGGGGAATGAATTTTGAAATATCACCTTGGGTGATTGGCTGCACCGTGGTATAAGGATATGAAGTGGCAGCGTGGCTAGAGGTATCGCTATCATTGTTAACAGATATAATTAATTCCCACATTTAGCAACCAATGGAATGAAAGTAATTACCATATTATCTCTCCCAGCCTGCGGGAATAAGAGGGGCAGTAAAGGGCATATGAGCAGAAAAGTAGTATCTAAAATAATATTTAACAAACAGGTCTCAGAATGAATAAGGCCAGCAGAACTAAGGGCTTGTTCTTTTAAACACATTCGAATCTTGACACACATGATGCATGACTGTTCATAGCCTGATTATCAAAAGCAGTTTTTTATATATATCAAATACCCCAAAACTCACAGATAGAGGGGCTATTTCTGTATTGCCAAAAAAGAGAGAGAAATACAATACCTAAAAAGACAACAACAAACAACAGTTGGGCTTAAAATTCACAAATGCTAAGTTGTATGTATGTATGTAATTTTTACAAATGATTACGGTGATTAGAATTCAGTGCATTACTACACCATAGCAAGGTTGACTGAGCTCAGATGACCTGGGAGGTTGTTCCACCTGCTGTTCACATTCTAACTGCTGATAGGCTATTTCAAGGGTCCTTTCTCCTTGTTTCTTTCCCCTTTACCTGTTGGTGTTGGTCTGAGCATTTCTGTTGGCATAAGGGGCAGGGGTCTGATTTTAGATAATGTCGCCATGCCTTTCTGGCATCAACCTGTAAGTTGACTGGAACTCTGGTTAGATTAAACTCTGGATAATGAGCAGGTCAGGAACATAAACCGTGGTTTGCTCCTGCTTTATTTGAACCAGCACTAGTTTAAACTAACTAGAAGTCCCCAAGTTCTTTGTTGCAGAAACTTATGTAATCTTCCTGGTATCTAAGGAAAAGGAAGCGGGGAGAATACAGGCCTGAGGTTTGTGCAGGCTCATAGACATAGCACTAAATCACAGTTTAGTGTTGCATCTGAAAAGGCCCAGAATATGTAGCTGAGATGAAATTTGAAAGTGGCATTTCCAAGCTCACACTCTTTGGCTTTGCATACTCATTTGGTTTCAGAATCAGGGACAGCTTGCACAGAATGCAAAACAACAACAAACCCAAACAAATGCCGGGCTGAATACACGCCATCATTTGATGGCAACTCTTTGTCCCTGTTTTTGCTCTTTGCTTCTACTGAGCAACACTGCAGCACCTTTCCTCCTCTTCTTAATTTAAAAGAGAGTTCAGAGCAGTGGTATAGAAAATAGAACCCACAGTGGAAGAACCCTCCTCTTAATTCGAGGCCAGTGGCATTTCCTTGATCATAGTAATTTATGGAGCATTAGTTGCCATAACAACCAAAAACAGCTTTTAGGGTGTCAGTATTTTCCTTTGTAAGGTGAATTTAGTGTCTAGTGAGAGGAGGGAGGGAGGGAAGGAAAAGACAGCAGCGTAATCTCTGCAAACTGGAGGGTTTGGGCTTAATCGCAGGAATTACATGACACCTCCTAGCGCTCTCGTGCTATCTGCCGTCTTGCCAAAAATGAACTTGGCAGTCTGTAACCGTCTATCTAATCATGGTCAAAAAGTGATAGGATGTGAATGACAACTCTTGGCTTGGGGGGTGATGGGATGAGCATCAAATGATGGCTAGGGATGTAAAGAGGCAGTGATGTCCATCCTATAACTGGGATCGTTGGATTCAGCACTGTTTCTCTTCTGTCACAGTTCAGCTTCCACTGAAACCAACGTTATTTTTCTCTTGTGGGGGACAAGGCTAGCAATGGCTGCTAGTCACAATGGCTACGCTTCTGAATACATTTGAGGGAACTGCTCTTGTGCTCAGAGCCTGCTTGCCAGTTTCCCACAGGCATCGGGTTAGGCCACCGTGAGAACAAGATGCTGAACCAGATGGGCAATGGGCCTGATCCAGCAGGCTTTTCTTACATTACTACATTCTTTCCTCTGTGGCTTTAACTAATGTAATCAATTACGCAATCAACGACATAATCCGTTTCAGTGCATTTCAGTGGAAGGGAAATGCCTGCAACAATGCAGAAAACTACTTAACTCATTTACATAACATTTGAGGTCTAAACAGAATCCAACCCCAAATACTGCTTTTACACACTTGTGTAATGTCTGTACCTGACCTCAGAACATGGTGGCAGTTTCCATTCCCATTTCCAGCAGAATTCGCCAACATCCCTAATGTTGGGATAGGAAGTTTGCGTATGATTGTGTGCCTTGTAAATTTGTGCAACTCCAAGAGATCTAAACCATGTCTTGTTTCATTCTAATTTTCTGTTTCCAGCTTGTTGGTTATGCGGGGGGAAAGCACAGCCTTTCTCTTCCAGTTAGCTTACAGGTGCCTTCATGTTTTCTGGTGATTTCTTTTCAAACTGCACAGCAGGTTGGTGTTCAGTGGGCTGTCTGGGGACCAAGACACAACATGTGTTCTCAATTTTGGACCTTTTATGTTCGGAATTTCCCACTGTGCAATTACGTTAAATTTGGAGGCGCCTGAGAAGTGCACCTTCTGCCCGGCAACAACAGCAACACACACACACACACACACACTGCAAGGTTACACGAATGAAATAACAATAGCTGGAAAGGAAAACAAAGTTCAAATAGGATTTCTTCTCCTGTGATGGCAGGCTGCCCACATGGGGGTCAGGGACTTAATGCTAACCCAGCTGTCAGTCGACTCTTGCAGCAAAAGATGAAAAGTGAGGTTTCATAAATCATACTGGAAATTATCATCCTACTCCTAGGATGTGTGGGGGTGGTGGTTCTTCTTTTGCACACACTTGTTAGAAACAAAAAGAAACTCATTCTGCCCCAAAATAAAGCATGAAACAAAAACCACGTTAAATGTTTCTCATGATGCATTTTGGAGACATCATCGCCTACAATGATTTCCTGTTATCCGGTGACATTGTCTTGCAGCTGCTCAGGCAAATGTATCACTTCAGAAAGGAGAGAGAAGCTGAGAAATAGTTCATATAAGAGGGTTAAACTGCAGTCCTGTGCACAGTTACCCTAGAGTGTGCCCCATTTAACTCCGTGGGATTTACTCCTAAATAAACAGGGATAGGATTGCAGTGTTGCCGCAGCGTCATGAGAGTAAAGCAGGATTAGATATCACATTTGTCATAAACCCAGTAGACGGACACATACTAGCTGACATCTCTCGGGGCCAAAACAGATGAGATGCAAGCAATCTGTAACTGGATCTTCCAATTTTTATCTTTATTTTTAAAAACAAACTTAAAGGCAGTGGAGTGAGTACTTGAATTTTCTGCAAGAAAGCATTGTTTAATCCTGCCTCCCTGCGTCAGGTGCTGCAGACGAGTCCTTTTAAGTATCTGAGATGGTGTTCTTAAGAGTTGCTGTTTTCAGATGTATAACTTCTAGTCCTAAGAAGTCCAACTGTGTCTAGATTTTCTGCCAAGGCCAATGAAAATAAGCAGAACAGTGGTAGAGTACAGTGGTACCTTGGTTCTCAAACAATCCATTGCAGAAGTCTGTTTCAAAACCAAAGTGTTCCAAAACCAAGGTGTGCTTTCCCATAGAAAGTAATGCAAAATGCGTTAATCCGTTCCAGACTTTAAAAACAACAACCCCCAAAACAGCAATTTAACATGAGTTTTACTATCTAACGAGACCATTGATCTATAAAATGAAAGTAATAAACAATGTACTGCAGTCACACAATCAATCAATCAATCAATCAGTAGCTGAACTGGGTTCCACACAGTCACAAAAACAAAACAAAAAGAGCTGCAAAAACAAAAACGCATAATAAATAGCAAAAACAGACAGACCTCAGCGTAACACTCAGTCAGCTTAACACTCAAATCGGAAGTGTGGCACTCAAAACGGAGCACGTTCGGCTTCCAAAAAGAGTTTGCAAACTGGAACACTTACTTCTGGGTTAGCAGTGTTTGAGTTCCAAGTTGTTTGAGTACCAAGGCGTTTGAGAACCAAGGTACCACTGTGAAGCTGTTCAGCATTCGCCTTATGCCGTAATGGCTTTTTCTGTAATGTACCAAAGAGGTACATCTACCTCTTTGAGCTGACTCACATGTGAGAAGTCTAATCAGCCAGCAATTCTAGGATGGAGAAGTGGACATACACAATCTATTCCATGGCATGCGCAGTGTAAGATGCAACCTCAGTGCTCTGCACATTGTTTGTGTGATTTCCCCCCCTCTCCTCCTTTAGCCCCCACCCCACCCCAAGGAAGGAGAGGTCATACCCAAGATCTTTACACAAATGAGACATGCACACTCCATGCGCACTCCAACATCCCTATCCCTGCTGGCTCAATCCTCAGATCTTTGTACATTGAGTGGAAGTCTCAAGGGGAAACCCATGCACATTCAACTGAACATGTGCAGGCTTTTCCATGTGATTGGGAACCCAGATTACGCAGTGTTTGATGGAGGACGGTGTGTGTATTCAGCTGCACATGCCTTGACTCTTCCTTCAGGCCTTTTCCACCCAACATGCAAATGTTTGGGGGTGTAGCCTGTCTGAAAAGCGACACTGGAGGTGGGATCATTATGCCTGGCTCCCTTCCATGCTTTCATGCATTACTGGAACCTGTGATGCATAACTTCCATATGAAGCTGCTGAATCCACCTGGTGTAAACCAGTTGTTTGAAGGTACAGTAGAGCCTCTACTTACCACCCTAATCCGTTCCGGTGGCCCGTCCTTTAGGCGAAACGGGTCGCTAGTAGAAGCGCCGTTGTGCGCATGTGCAAATGGCAGCAGCTGCTTCTGCACGTGCGCAAATGGCAGAAGCCGCTTTTGCACATGCACGAATCATGGCAAACCCGGTATTTACTTCTGGGTTTGCTGCAGTCGCGACTTGGATCGGGCCCAAGTAGAATCGGTCGTAAGTAGAGGTTCTACTGTACAACACAACCTTCACAGCCCAGTCCTTTGATTTGAGCCAACAGCAGGTGAATGTTTAGAAGGGGTAAAACTAGCACAGTTACAACATTACAGAAATTATCTTGTTGCACCAACTTGTAACGACATCACTTCGGTGTTCTGGGCTGCAACATCACAGTTTTTCAGGACCAGGATTCCAAAATGTGTGCCTATGTTACTGCTTTACGCTTCTTTCCTTCTCATGCATACATTAACAATGGGTTTTCATAACTTCCTCCTTCTCTCGCATAACTGATAATTCCCACACAACCACACACCATCTTCCAAGTCTCCATTATATGCAAAGACAGATGTCTCAGTCTTATGAATAATCAGATGTAGATTAACTAACTGAGGTGAAAATTCACCTCAAACTCCTCTGGCCCACATAAAGGGAAAAAGAAAGAAAGCATGAAATTAATTTTATTTACCGCTAAATGATAAACCAGAACATGAATTGTGATGATGCGGAAATAAATTAATTTCAGCAGTCTTCAAATAAGTCAAGTTAAATGTCAGGTGTTGTACCCCGGAAATATATAATAGCTGCTTTTCCTTGCAACTTCATGAAGGAAACCCAGAGTTAGCATAAGACAGAATCTAGTCCTTGAAGATTTCTAACTGTGCAGACCCATCTACCATAGTTTGTTCAGATGCGATACTGGAACGGATGTATGGAAGGGAAGGAGGGATCAACACCCTGGAGCGTTGCATGTCTTCTAGGCTGTCCCTTAAGCATGATGTTGAGGCCCAACAGGCCTGGCCAATGTGCCGCAAGAAACAAGCATGTTCCGTAAACACAACCCAGAATTCCACGCGGTGTATAGGGATTCTGCGGCAGATATGCAGGGGTTTCTTAGCAATTAAGTCAAACGTTCTAAAACCATGGGACTGGTCTTAGCACACAAAAAGTATGTGCAAAACTAGATGCCATCTTGTTCAGAAAGACTTAATTCTGCTTGGCGGTGGGGAACATGATTTTTTATTTATCCGGCAGTATATAAATAGGCTTGCCTGTTAAGGACAGCAGGAACTCAATCACTGCTGGACTCTTTTTGGTAGCAACTACATGTAGAAAATGAGACATTAAGTGTGTATCACCGCACATGGCAGTAATCAGACTGCTAGATATGGTGGCCATGGCCTACTTCCATTTTTAGAGGAAGCATATGTCTCTGAATAACAGTTGCTGAGAATCACAAGTGGGAAGGACATGCACTCATGTCCTGCTTGACTTCCCACAGGCATCTGCTTTGCCACCAGAATGCTGGACTGGATGGTGTAAACCACTGAGCCTCTTAGGTTTGCCGATCAGAAGGTCGGTGGTTTGAATCCCCCGTGACGGAGTGAGCTCTCATTGCTCTGTCCCAGCTCCTGCCAACCTAGCAGTTTGAAAGCATGCCAGTGCAAGTAGGGGAGGTAAACGGCGTTTCCGTGCGCTCTGGTTTCCATCACAGTGTTCTGTTGTGCCAGAAGCGGTTTAGTCCTGCTGGCCACATGACCCGGGAAGCTGCCTGTGGACAAATGCCGGCTCCCTCGGCCTGAAAGCAAGATGAGCGCCGCAACCCCATAGTTGCCTTTGACTGGACTTCACCATCCAAGGGTCCTTTACCTACCTTACCTTGGCCTGATCCACAGGGCTCTTCTTGATTTCAGTTTTCTACAAGGAAGTTGTATCTATACAGGGAATGCATCGTACATAAAGCCCCCCCCCATCCCCTGCTATAAGATATGGTTAGCTTTTCTTGATGAACTCTTCTGAATTGATTCATGCTAGATGATTTTGTGACTCAAACCTCCTCCTCCAGAAGGGCACATTCGTGGTTTCTTTGCGCCCAAACCCTCAGCTAAAAGCAAGCGCCTTGCATGTAGGAGATTGCAGGTTTGCTGTTGCATTGGACAACTGCTGCCAGTCAGAATTGGGCTAGATCAGGCACCCCCAAACTTCGGCCCTCCAGATGTTTTGGACTACAATTCCCATCTTCCCCGACCACTGGTCCTGTTAGCTAGGGATCATGGGAGTTGTAGGCCAAAACATCTGGAGGGCCGCAGTTTGGGGGTGCCTGGGCTAGATGGTCCGGGCAGGTATGAGGCAGCAGCATATGCTCTGAGGACGTAAAATCAACCTTTTCTGGATAACGAGGCTTCTCGTGGTCACATGTCCAGAAGTTGCCTTTCCCCACAGAACTCAATTTGACAGGGGTGGTCAAGCAGGTTGCAGCTGCCCCAGATATAGTTGATTCCTACATCTTGTAAATGTAAGTCGCTGTCAGTCATGAACGGCAACAAGCAGGCTGATATGTCAATAGGAATTTTCTCTCTTATTACTCTCCTCGCCCAGTGAGAGAAGACACCCGTCAGGTTATCACTGGGAATATATTTCCCTCTGCCTTTTGTAATTTAGAGGCCATTTCCTCCTGTCCTTTACCACACGCAGCAAGGTGCTGTTCACGTTTTTGCAAGTCTTCCATACATTTGTGTCCCTCAAAAGCAAGGGGCTGTCTTTAAAGGTGAAACTCGGAAAATTAGAATATCGTCAACTTAAAAGGTGATGCAACTTAAAAGGTGAAACCAATATATGAGATAGATGCATGACATGCAAAGCAAGATATGCCAAGCCTTTATTTGTTGTAATTGTAATTACTTGTCATTAGGCGGGTCAATTATAAATGGAATGTAATTAATGAAATGTAATAGCGATGTTTATTTTTGTTTATTTTTGTATTATTGTAACTACTGTATATTCCTGCGTATAAGACTACTTTTTAACCCAGGAAAATCTTCTCAAAAGTCGGGGGTCGTCTTGTACGCCGGGTCGTATTTCTTATACGGCGAGTATATCCCAAACTCTATATTTTAAGTGGAAAAGTTGGGGGTCGTCTTATACGCCCAGTCATCTTATATGCCGGAATATACAGTATTTATTAATGTGGAATTTCCAAAAGAAAGCATTTGTAAAAAGAAAAAGAAAAAATAATAAGTTGCATTACTGAAAGAAATGCACTTTTCGGCGATATTATAATTTCCCAAGTTTCACCTGTATATACCATGAAGGTGTGTGTGTGTGAGAGAGATTTCCTGCCATTTAAAATTACACCTGAATGATAAGCCAGGTGAGAAGTGCTGTGCCGGAGGACTGACCCCTGTAATGCCAACCCAAAATCAGATGTACTAGAAATAATGTGCAGGGAAGAAATTGACTGTCAGATTTGATCAGTGCCATTAAATAGGCTGTCATCAGAGTACTAGATGTTTCGTTCAGATACAAACACAGCTGCTGTTTCTGATGGCTGCTGAATGCAGATAAAACAGGTGGGGGGGGAGAAAGTGTTGACACGAGCAGTAGTGATTTTCGCTCCATTGTCTTGACGCTCTCTTCATCTGTTTCCATCCCTGCTCCTCTGCCCCTTTCAGGTACAACGTGTTTGATTGCATTGCTGTCAGATAAGGAGCTCACGGTGGCCAACGTTGGGGATTCGAGGGGCGTCTTGTGCGATAAGGATGGCAATGCTATCCCTTTGTCGCACGATCACAAGCCCTACCAGCTCAAGGAGAGGAAGAGGATTAAAAGAGCCGGTAAGCTTATAAAGTTTGGTTTTTACTTCTGTGGGCTTTCTGACAGAATACTGTAATAAACTCGGCAGGAAGGTGTTGTTTGCATTTTTTGGAAACACAGCTGTATGGAGCTTCTCCTCAGTGAAGGTCAGCTTTGCACCTTTGAGAATCCTGGAGGAAAAGGCCCTCGTGAAAAGGTAGAGAGGCTGGAGCCAGCCAGTATGGCCTGTAGCTAATGGGACTTGTAGTCTAGCAATAGTCTAGGCTGGATAACCCAGGACCAGAGGTTCCTTATTCTTTTATTCTTTATTAAATTTGTATACCGCCCTTCATCCGAAGATCACAGGGTGGTACAAAACATAGAAATTCACACAACATAGAAAGATGCACACACAAAACTTTGGTAGCTTGATTGGGGGGGGGGGGGGGACGACGACTTGAAGCTTCCAGTTCAGAATGGATAATAAACCAGTGCCTCTTCCGGCTAATGCTGTGTTGTGTCCTGTAATAACGATTCATTCAGAGCAGGCAATAATTCTCTGTGGGAAAGAGAAGAAAATGTAGATTCCATACACTGGTGAGAGAGCACAAAGTAGTCTTTTAACAGCAGAGCACCTATTAGCAATTAACATTTGAACCTGATTATTGTAATCCAGAAGAGGAGCCTTCATTAAAGAGATTAATATTCTAAAAGTTTCACTTAAGTAATCAGCTGAAAGAACTCCTGCTGCTTTGGAAATGCAACTTTTATGTTATTTTTCTCTCTGTATGCTGTATTGGCCTTGTTTGGGAAGGGGAGGGGGGTAGGCAAGGGAGTTATTCCTTTATAAATTTATTTTTATGGGCAGCAATGGTGCCAGACATCACCAGGCAGCTGCCGAGATCGATACCTTGACAGGGTCCTCACTGTCAATCCATGGTGCCCCCTGGCCCTGCCCTCGTTTTCCCTTAACAGCTACTGCTTATTTGCCTGCTTTGAGGGGTGCCTTCCTGTCATAGCTGCCAGGTTATCCCTTTTTTAAGGGAAATTCCCTTATGCTGAATAGGCTTCCTCGTGAGAAAAGGGAAAACGTGGCAGCTATGCTTCCTGTATGAGCAAGCAGTAACAAGTAAAGGAATTAGACTGTAAAACATTGTTTTGCACAAGTCCGGCTAATGAAATAAGTGGGCTTCCTCCTCCTTCTTTCCTTTTTTTGAAAGATTTTTATTAAAAATCTTAAGGAGCGTCTCCACCCCCATCGTTCTGCCTGGACACTGAGGTCCAATACCGAGGGCCTTCTGACGGTTCCCTCGTTGCGAGAAGCCAAGTTGCAGGGAACCAGGCAGAGGGCCTTCTCGGTGGTGGCGCCTGTCCTGTGGAACGCCCTCCCATCAGATGTCAAAGAGAAAAACAGCTACTGGATTTTTAGAAGACATCTGAAGGCAGCCCTGTTTAGGGAGGCTTTTAATGTTTAATTGTTTTATTTCATTTTTCTGTTGTAAGCTGCCCAGAGTGGCTGGGGAAACCCAGCCAGATGGGCGGGGTATAAATAATAAATTATTATTATTATTATTATTATTATTATTATTATTATTATTATTAAAGTACAATAATTTTTACATACATTATATTCTCTCCTTCTAATTTTTAATTTCCCGTACCATTTTTCCTTTCCCTTCCCACCCCCTCCCCCACCCATAATCCATTGGAAGGGTTCAAACAGTTGTCCTCAGCCACGGGCACAATGTCTTTAATTTCTCCTGGATGTCTTCTGATCCAATAGTTGTTATCCATTGAAGATAGGGGTTCCATCTGGTCCTTATAATAGTAGACTTGGTCCTCCATGTTATTTCCTGTGACGTTACTGCCACAATGTCTGACTGAATAAATTCAAACAAATAATTAGTCCAGACCTCTTTTCTCTATCTTTCCAACCTAAAGCTATTGTTGCCTTTCCTGCTAGTTTTCTGAAGGTGTACTGGTCACCCTTCTCTATGGCCGTGTTTTCTAATATACCCATTGTCATAAGATTGAAGTCTATAGGTAACTTCACTTTAAAAACTTCATTAATAACCTTAAGGATTTTATTCCAAAATCCCTTTACCTCTGGGCATTCCCAATACATATGGGAGAACCATCCCTTGGCTTGTTCACAGGGCTTCCTCCTTCTAACCCAGCTTAACAATTTGTGAAGTAAGTTTTAAAACAAGATTTATTTACACTGGTTCACAAAAAAGGCAGCAGCAAATCTACACAGGCAAAATTTTTATATTTACAGTACAGTATAACCAGCTTCAGGCATGTGCCTAAAACTGGGGCAAGCAGAGGCATGTTTGCCTCCAGCGGTGGTCAAAGGGAGAGGGAGGAACAGGAAGTACTTATATGCTCTTTCTC
The DNA here is from genome assembly GCF_965207765.1 of Zootoca vivipara. Classification (NCBI taxonomy): domain Eukaryota; kingdom Metazoa; phylum Chordata; class Lepidosauria; order Squamata; family Lacertidae; genus Zootoca; species Zootoca vivipara. The sequence continues at coordinate 78,302,625 of NC_142588.1, read as the reverse complement.
CAGGAAAGGCGTGTGTGGCATTAGCCCATTCTTTGGGGATATGTTTTTATTGGGGAAGAGGTTAATAGGTTGACCAATAAGAAAGCCCGGAGGTGGAGCCTACCTGATTTTGAGGCTCAGCCCAGAGGTTTTGACAGTTAATTCGGTTGGTTCTTTTGGGAGGGGAGATAGAGGAGTCAGAGTGAGTTAGAGTCAGGGACAAGACTGAGAGGGAATAGAGTGACAGCATTTCGAATATATTTTAAAAATTTGCCTGTCTTTGAAATAAACTTTAATCTTCATTGTTAACTCTACCTGACTGAGACTCAATGCCTCACTGGGGAGCCCTGGGTTCCCCCCTACAAAATTGGTGGCAGCGGAAGAATAAAGTAGTGGTGTACAGGTCAATAGTCCGTGAAACGACCGAGGGGCTCTGTACGAATGCCACAGAGGGGAAATGACATCACACACAGCCCTCTCTATCCATTGCATTTCTATGGTCCAAGTATCTGCCTATCAGCAATGCAGCTCCGTGGTGTTAGCTCCTTCTCATGCTCACTAGCAAGAATATGCATTTGTTAGGTTTGGCTGCTCATCTCCCACAGCTTGGCCACTGGTTCCTGCTGGACCGGAAGAACAAAGGGCTTCCTGTACCAATTTAAGTTTTATGTACGGTAATTAGAATCGGGGGTAGCCATTATTCACTGACGCACTTAGTGATCGCACATACTGGTATGCAAGGGTGCTGGGGTTTTTTTTTTGTTTCCTTTGGGGATCCCTGTAGACCAGGCATTCCCAAACTGTGGCCCTCCAGATGTTTTGGCCTACAACTCCCATAATCCCTAGCTAACGGGACCAGTGGTCAGGGATGATGGGAACTGTAGTCCAAAACATCTGGAGGGCCGAAGTTTGGGGATGCCTGTAGACTGATGCCATGTACGCAGGCCACATGGAGCTGTAAAAGGTGTGCTGATGTGTGGAGCTCCAATTTGCAAAAACTGCATATTCCTGGTAGGAATATACTTTATTCATGTTGAACTTTCGGGTCCTTTTGATATGAGCTCAACAGGCAGCTGTGCCAGAAACCTTTTGGAAAAAAAAACCCTCCCTCTTAAGCAGAAGCTTGAAGTGCACAATATTTGGTTTTGTAATGAGGATTTCGAAGTGCTCTTTCAAAGGCAGAAACATGAACTTTTTTTTTCTAAAAGGAAATGCTGCTCATTCAGCCGCAGGCAAACACCACATGTTTTATGTTGAGATTTCAGCCTTTGCTTTATAGAGGCGGCAGAAAGCCACTTTCGGTGCATAAGAGGTGGCTGTCGAGGCTTGGAAAAGCAAAAGCAATCCTGCAAAGATGAGTCAGGGAGGAGGGGAAACCAATGAATATCAACTCCTTGCTGCAGGCAAAGGGAGCCAGATGCATGAAAGGGGGCTGCATGTATTGTTGCTGTTGTTAATTTCATTTCTATTCTGCTTTAAATTTTTAAGGGAACAAAGAAATCTCAAAGCAGTTTACAACCTACATTAAAACATCACATAAAACAATCCAGAATAAAACATTAGAGAAGGAAGTCAAATATAAAGTATACAATTTAAAGCAACAGGAAACTAAAATATTATTTGAAGATTTCAAAACAAGACATTGCAAAAGGTGGTCAACTACAGAATGAACATTTAACGCAGCAAAGTTAACAAACAAAAAAGGTTAAACACGTGCAGAGCCATGGGAATCCTGTGGATCCAGTTTGATGGCAGTCGCAGAACGTAATGGAATTTTGCAAATGGCTGGAGTCCTTCCCCTCCAGGGCCATCTCAAGCATGTCGGACGCCCTGGCGCCGTGGTGTGGAGATCGCTCCAGCCCCCCTGCCAGCCCGGCGCCCTGGCGCCCCGTGCCACCCAGCCTACCCCTAGAGCCGGCCCTGTTCCCCTCTGTTTTCCTCCCCTGCTATATACTTTGCTTTAAGGAAGATGCCTGCTGTTTGTACCCAGAAAATTCCCCCCTTTTCCTTCCTAGAACTCTGAAGTGTGAGGTGATTATTTTCAAAAGACTTTTCTGGATCATTGCATTACAGCTCCACCAAGGACCCTTGAGGAGGAGGATGATCAACTTCGTTTGTGTTATTTCCTTTCCCTTTTGCCCCAGGGTGAGATTTTGGTCTTTACAAGTGTGTATCTGATGTGCCGCCGCCTTCATAAATCTTTTTAAATGAGTGCAGACCTCTTCTTGAATTGTACCGAAGGGAGAAAGAGGGCTTGGTTAGAGCTAGAGGGCAGGATGCCTGAGCATATCAATACGAATTTCACTGTATGGCACTGTATGGCAAACGTCAGAAACAAAGGCTGATATTTTCTTGCAGTTCGGCAACTTGTCATATCTATTTGGCGAGCAAAAAAAATACAAAACACGTAAGGATGTAATTGCCTCCAGGAATTCATGTGACAACTATTGCAATAGCATGGATACTGACACAACCCAACTCCTTGTAGCAATGTCTGGGTATTTCAAAATGGATTTCAAAATACATAGCATAAAATGGAGGAAATAACTCCAAGGAGATCACCTTCACAGTCCATTCATGCAGGTTCTGTTAATCACGCTACTCAATACAGTATATATATATGTTTTTCTTCTCACAGTACATCTTCCTTTATTTTTTAATGGACTATTCCAATGGATCTAAGAAACAATGTGCATAACAACAACAACAACAACAACAACAACAACAACAACAACAACAATTTATTCTTATTTATACCCCGCCTATTGGGCTAGGTTTCCCCGCCACTCTGGGCAGCTTCCAACAAAATATTAAAATACAATGGTCTGTTAAACATTAAAAGCTTCCCTAAAAAGGGCTAGGAGTCCAACCTTGGGGTGTTACCCATGAGGCAATGGTAGCAGCAATGATGCAGATGTTAAGTTCTCCTCCTCCTCCCCATCTTCCCCTCCTACTTATATTTAGGAATATTTGCATCATCAACAGGTGTGTTAACTTGCCAGCAGCAGCAGGCAGTGAAATCAAGTGAGGAAGGGCAGAAATGCCATGTGGTGACGACATGAGCTGGAAGAGGGAGAGAACTTCAACTCATTTTTGAGAGCATCTTCAAATCAGGAGGAAGCTGTAGTTTTGACCTTACAAGCATTGTTATGCACACCCAACATGCATAGTGTGATAGTTCAGGGTTCCAGCACATACCTTGCATTTGGTTTCCTTAGAATGAGAGTCGCTAGAGACAGTGGCATCTTCGTAATATAATATATGTATAAACATATATACGGGCGGACCGTAAGGTGGCTGGGATCTGTTTACATCCCAACAAATCTTGTCCCACAATTAGGGTTCTTCCTTCCTTCCTTCCTTCTTTTCTTTCTTGGGGTGGATGAAGTCATAGCTTTGGATTCAGCATAGATGGACAAGACCAGCCAGGGAACAGGAAGAAGGCCTGCCCTCTTTAGCCCATCTTCTGAAAACATCTCCAGCTATTAATTTCTATGGCAACCAGTCACTTGTACTCTTTAGTCATGCAAAGAGATACACCAACGGACTTGCCTACAGCCAATAACTTGACGGAATCTTTAGCAGTCCACAGAATCCCATCTTGCGGATGGAAAACCACAAGCTTGGGGCTGATTTCAAATATCGCGTTCAAGCTAACACACACATACACACATCCTATAATAGTACCTTGCAATGGCTGTATGTTCTCCTTTTATTTAAAGTTTTCATTGAATCGAAGCACAGGAAGTATAGTTATGATAGAATGGTTCTCCAAAGAAGGAAACTTCGCTCTTAGCTTCCAGTTCCTAAATGGTAACCCTGAGGAGTTTTCCCTTCCTTAACGTCTTAGCAGCAGAGAAACTGGTGTATTATGGGGAAAGGAAGGAAGGAAGGATTGAAATGTGAGGAGTGCTTGGGAAAGAAAGATTGCAATAAGAAATGCAAAGCAAAACCATTACTCTGTTTTCTAACTCGTTTTACAGCCCAGAGGCACAGAAGCTTCTGAGAACAACCTCATGCAGAAGCAATTTAATACAATATGTGTGTGTGTTTGTTTGTTTTTCTTCCCTCTAGGTGGCTTCATCAGTTTTAATGGTTCCTGGCGTGTTCAGGGGATCCTGGCCATGTCCCGCTCCCTTGGAGATTACCCGCTGAAAAATCTGAACGTTGTCATCCCTGACCCAGATATCCTAACCTTTGACCTGGACAAACTTCAGCCAGAATTCATGATCTTAGCATCTGATGGGCTGTGGGATGCTTTCAGCAACGAGGAGGCCGTACGGTTCATCAAAGAACGCTTGGATGAGCCACATTTTGGAGCCAAGAGTATAGTCCTGCAGTCATTTTACAGAGGCTGCCCTGACAACATAACAGTCATGGTGGTGAAGTTCAAGAATAGCAGTAAAACAGAAGACCAGTAAAAAATAATAATAATTCTATCTTTCTGCCTCTCTCTCAGCGAACTCCTTCATCAAACCTTTACACTTCAACATGGTAGACAGCTGTAGCAAGTACCGTATATTAGCATTAAGACTGTACACCCAAAAAGAAAATAGGAAAAAGAAATCACTTTCCCCCCCCTTTTCTTTCTTTCTTTCTTTTTTTTGAAAAGCAGAGCTATGTGGCAAATGCATTTAAAACCATTGTGTGGGGTTTTTTTTTAAATAAAAAGCTCAGCTTGCTTTCTTTTCTCCAGCTCTTTTAAGGATAAATTCTCCCATTCTTAAAGGCTAATCAACTCCTGCTTCGGCTATTTTGAAGAGCTGTGATTTCTTAGTCAACTGCCCAGGAGCTCAACTTGGGAGTGGCAAGACAAGAATGGCTTGTGAGCAATTGATGGAAGCGACACAGGACTTTCACCATTGTAACTATCTCCATCCCGGCATGCACTCTGTTTTAATGCTATTGCTCTCTGTCCCCAAGCCCCGCTAAACTGCAGAAGTAGGAAGGTGGGTAGCAATCAAATTTGTAGCTGTTGAGCTGTCTTTTCATAGGAGGAGGATGTGAAGGAGTGAGCCTGCTGGGCACACAACATGCCACCCTTCTCCCTCATTTCATAGGTAAACATCCTTCCTGCCACATAAGTAAGGACAAGCTCTTGAGCTTCTCCAGCTGTCTGTTTCTACTGTCTGTGTGCATGCCTTTAATGGTGCTTTGCCTTGTTTTCAATTCCATCCAGCAGGTAGCTTTTGAGGTCCATGCTCCTTGGGGAAAATTGCACAAACAGCATTCATTGACTCTTCCTTCTAGACGTGGTGGATATCAGGACCAGGCTATGCCTGCAGAAATTATTATATATGTCAAATATTGTTGTAAGGGCTGGGGGTATGAAGAGCCTGTGGAGGTCAGCTGAGTTTTTAGCATGGAAGACTATTTACCGTACATTCTATTATCAACATGTCTTCAGATACAAGGCAGGGCTGTTGATGAAGCGAACAAGCTGAAATGTGAACTTACTGCCTAGTTCACACACATACATGCGCGCACACACATACACACCACCACCACCAGCAGCTTTTCAGTAGAATGGAAGCTTAGTTCAAAAAAAAAGAAAGAAAAAAAGATTGACAAGGGTAAAATAATTCTGGTGGCCTGGGTATTTAATTATGTAAATAATTGAAAGCCAGCCTAAGGGATTAAAAGTGTTGATTATGTATAGCCGTATTTTGGAGCCGCTGAATATCATATGCTTTGCTGTAGAAAATGGACGTTTCCAATCCCAGTATTGATTAATAACGTAGGTGCGACCTGGCTATTTAATCCCCCGTAATGCTCACCACCTGATGGCTCCATGGTTGAGGAAACGGGCAGGTGTGCCAGTGGAGCGGTGCTGCCTTCATAAACTTTGCTTGCAGAGGCTGTGCGCAATTTTATACCATAGCTTAACAAGAGACACTTGGTTGTTCAACAGGGTTCTGATCCCGGGCTACACACTGAACTGCTTTAAACACACTTGGCGGTCAATGAACTCCTGCATGTTTCTGCTGGCTCTGATGTGCATGTGCAGAGCTAACTGTATGTTTCCGTGAGCTGAAGAAGGGTGGGTGGGTGCTACCTTGGCTCACCTGTGTAGCGTTGCTGCCCTCTAAAAAAAAAAGAAAGACCATAGACATGTGGGCTGCTGGGTCATGTCAGTAAGCTATAATTCAAAGCCATATGCATGCAAGGGATTCCCATTCTCTTCTATGAAGAGGGAAACTTGAGTACATGTAGTGGAGAACGCCCTGTTAGGAGACATTTCACTTCTGATGGAAGTGAATGAGAAGGCCTCCATTCACATACTAGAGCATGGCCACTAGGTTCTAGTGAATGTGGATTAGTAGGTGGGCTACTGCTAGACTTTAGCACTTCTGGAAGTGCCATTTGCGCAGTCTCTCTCTCTCTTCTTTTGCTGTGGCCCTCCAGGTGTGACCATGCTGGCCAGATGATGGGAGCTGGAAAGTAGTAACACCTGGAAGGTTACAGGTTCCTCCTCATCCCACCCGTAGTTATACATAGGACCCCCTCAACAGATAACCCTCAACGGCAGCAAGGAAGGTGTCCTTTACTTTTCCTGAAACATAGGCATAGCTGCCAAGTCTCCCGTATTCCCCGGGAAACCCCCGTTTTTCCAGCCGTTTCCCGCTGGCAGCCCGGATTTTTTAAACCCCCGTAAATCCCCCGGATTCTTACCGGACCGGGGAGGCGCCTTCTGCGCATGTCTAGAGTCTCTGGACATGCGCAGAAATGATTTCTGGCGCTGTGGCCATTTTGGAAATGGGCAGAGCATGCGTAGAAGCAACTTCCGGTGCTGCTCTGCCCAGTTCCAAAATGGCCGCAGCACAGCTTCCGGTGCTGCGCCGCGCCGATCCCGGATTTTCAATCTGGGAGTTGGCACCTATGAACATGGGAGTGTCTTGCAAATAACACAACAAGGGATTAAGATACGCAAAGTGTGTATTTCACCCTTCTGGTCTCTTATTTCTTGCCCTTGTCTCCAATTATATTGTGTGCACTCTCAAAACAAATTAACTCTGGTGTCAGACCACTTGGGCAGGCAAATGCAAACAAAGACCTTATCCCTGCCCCTATTTTGCTGCCCTCCTATATTAATGTGGAATAATAGCTCCTTTAACTGAATGACTTAATGAATGGCTCCAATGCTTTTAGCAAAGTACAATGGACTCTTAGTGCATTCTTCTTGCAATAAGAGATAGGGGCAGAGTGCTCTGAGGGTTAACAGCATGCATCTCATCAGTGCCCAAGCATACCAGCTCTGCCTAGGATCTTTTAGATTGGAACATAGCAGCTGCCTTAGACTTTAGTCTGACCACCAGTCCATCTAGCTCAGTACTGTCTGCACTGATCGGCAGCAGCTCTCCAGGGGTTTTTCCCCCTGCTGTTCCTGGAGATGCAGGGAATTGGATCTGATGTTCTGTGTGAAAAGCCATTGAGCTTGCGTTCTGAGTGCCAGTCCCCATGGTGATCAGGCCAGATAGTTTTGGAGGATTAATTGGGCTGGCACATTTGTTGTAAGAGTAGATAAAGGATATAAGCAACCAGATTCAGTGGAGGTCAATGAAAGGGCTGGTCTCACATTTCTGTGGGAGCAGAATCAAAACTAGAAGTGCTATTCAGTCACTGCAAAGAACTGTTTTCAATAATCTCACTTAACCTTGGGGTAATCCTTATTCTACGCAGTGGCAAAAGAACGAGATGCTGTTGTAAAACATTGATAGATGTTGGCAAGGGACCATCCATAACCTCACTCTTTGAATGGCCTTTTTAACCTTCCCATTGTCACACTGCATCTTTTTCAGCCATGGCCAATTCTTCCTTTGTTGTAATCCTTTGGTGCATGGCATACTTCGTGTGTGTTCTCTCCCTTTGCCAATCTCTGCTGGCATCCCTTGCCTGCCCCTTCCCTAGCCAGTACTAGAGGAGTGACTGAACAGGAGATCACATTGGCTTTTGTGATCCATTGCTTTTCACAAGCACAACTGATGGTGGCATTGGAAACACCTTTCCAAGGCCTTCCTTCCTAATAATAATATTTTTACTACTTATACCCCACACATCTTATTGGGTAGACCCAGCCACTCTGGTCAGCTTCCAACACTTCTAAAAACATAATAAAACATCATACATTCAGATGTCTTCTAAAAGTTGTATATTGCAGTTGTTTGTCTCCTTGACGTCTGATGGCAAGGTGGGTGCCACTGCCGAGAAGGCCCTGTGCCAGGTTCCTGGTAATTTCACCTCTTGGTTTTATTACAGCCTCTTTTCAAGAGGCGCTTAAATCTTTTAGGCTCCTGTAATGCTGGTTTTCACTTAGTTGCTGTGTGAGGTAAGGTGAGTAAAAACTGTGATATGTGATACTCACTTGTTGCTTTGAAATAGGAAGAGGGGGCCCAGTTTAGTGATGGAGAAGCAGCTGGCAGTGCTTTGCTATGGAAAACCCAAGTAGGTGCAGATTTGCTCAGCAGCCTTGATGTGAGACCAGTAAGACTTCCATTCATAAGCAGGATAAAGGTGCAATGAAAGTAGGGAGAGAGGGGGTTACAAATCAATAAAAAAATATAATAAAAGTGAAAAAAAACATTAGTAAGAAACAAAACTAGTCAGTAGCCTCCTACTTTAGGTGCAGCTGAATTCTTGGAACTGAGACATTTTAAAAATGTTGGAAATTTAGCTCATTGATACAAGCTTTACAAACCATTAAATGTATTAGAGGAAGAAATAACTGAAATGTATTTCTCATCCCCATCTTGATTATTGATCAGAAAATTGAAGTATGTGGGATCTTTACAAAACTTGATAGCTGGCAGGTATTAATTTTTGTTAATTAGCCCAGAAGATATTATACATAGCGTAGATCAAAATGAGCAAGAGGAAATTGTGATTTATCATCAATGTGTAAGATAATTGGGTTATCACGTAAGCCTGCGTGTTTGTTAATTTGCATTCTGTTCAAAGCCATTTTTTAAACATCTAAGGAGGGGAAAGCTCATTGTGAAAAGGCAATAGCCTGCAAACAATTACAGAACACAGGTTAGATTCAGTCAAGTGTTTAAAAAGGCCTCGTTTGCCCAGCCAGCTAGGCATAAAGAAAAATTGTCTCACACCGTATATTAGGAATTAATGGCTTCAAACGAATATTTATAGACTTGTTTACAGTTTTCTTCTTGCAGGAAAGGCTCCTACATAAGGAAATAATCACCCAACAAGCACGACTTAATGGAAGAGCAGAAATTGCTTGACTTGAGAAATAATACTTCTACAGAAACATGACTTGCATAACCACTTCTGGAGAATTTGAAATTAATTCCTATCATATATGCAAGGATGTTTTGAAATAGTTCATTGCCACACACTCAATAATAGGAAAAATGCCTTCTTAGTTTTAAAAAAAGAAAAGAGGGGAAATGGCTACCAAGTTCAAAGAGTTATACCAGATTACTAAATGGTGCTTTTAGACCCAAGTTTACAACCTGTTAACATGTGTCAGGAATTCGCTGCAATGACTTATTGATAGCTATCTCAGTGATTTTCTAATTCCATTTTAGCCATAGCTGCCAAGTTTTCCCTTTTCTCGCGAGGAAGCCTATTCAGCATAAGGGAAAATCCCTTTAAAAAAGGGATAACTTGGCAGCTATGATTTTAGCCCAGTACAAACATAATAATCAACCATGGATCGTTGCCTTAACCCTAGTGAAGATCACAACCATGGTTTAGTTTGCTGAGTGAAGCTCTGCTGGAAGATGAGATATAAGGAGGCAGTATTGAAACCAGCAAGGGGAACCTTGTTGTTCTCTTGCAAGCAGAAAGGCTGAAGAGGCAAAGAAGTTCCCTTAACCATGGTAACGACTTCTAGGGGAGCAAGCATGTTGCGACCCAAACAGCGGGTCTTGTTCGGAAAGATTAGTGGAATTATTATAACACAAGCCTAACCATGCTTTGCCCACTGCACGTGTAATATATAACCATGATTAGTGCCAACAATGACTTGTAAATCCTCTTCAATTTATGGTTCCACTTCCTCATTCTTCATCAGTCTTTAACCATGGAGTTAAAGAATCAACGTGTAAGGACAAATATAGTTTAGCTTTATGGCTGTGTGGGGCCTGAGAAAGCAAACAATGTTTTCATACTGAATTAAGAAATGGTAGGAAATGTGACCATTTACAGTTGACGGGGGAAAGAATAAATGTGTTTAATGTGAAAATGGATTTAAATAGTGGGTTTGCACAAGGGTGAGATCTAGGAAACTACAAGTATTCTGTAAAGAAAAATGCATCCAATTGTAGACTGGAATCATGCAAGGTATTTAACCAATCTAGTTTATTAGGAAAGAGGAATGCAGCTATGTGTATCTAAGCCTGTTGAGCATGCATTTCCCTGTGAAGGACATGGTTTGGAAAATGGGTGGGGAACCTCTGGCCCACCATGTTGGACTGCAGGTCCTGTCAACTCAAGACGGTTGGCCATGCTGATTGGGACTAATGGACGTTCCCCAGCCTTGATTTAGAGCATTGTGGTATATACAATGTGCACATCATTCCCTGGATTGTAGGGATAGTCTATCAACATTTACTGAAAGCATCTAGATCCGGAAATGTTCATAAAACTTGTTCATAAAATAAGTTCATAAAATATGTAGAAGACGATACTTTGGGGGCACAGCCTATAGAAACACAGATGTGATTCAGCCCCATTGAAATCTATGGTCATGATCAGGCAAAATGAAGCTCTTTTTTTATTAGCCTCATTGATTTTAATAGAGTTGAACATGTTTCATTTCTCCTATTGAAATCAATGGGCTATTAAAGTGTTCACTTCTGGGATTTACAAGGTTAAAATCAGGGTGGCTCACATGGTAGTACACAGTTGCTTCAGTTATTGGTTCCATGTGTACCTAGAAAGGGCACAGGGGATTGGAGTAGATTACTCCTGGGGTACCGTCCAATTCTATGATTCCCCTAGACATGAGCGCCTGGATGCACATTCAGAATGGGCAATTTGGTCATTTCGGGTACAAAGCTGACCTAATGAGTTCCCATAGTCCCCCTCACATAACTTATGTGATCCAACCAAAATTTTTAGGGGTTCATAGGAGCCAATTCCTAGGGCCCCCCCACCAAAGTTGATGGGCATTGCCATTCAAATTATGTGGGTTGCGGCATATCTGGGCCCCCACAATATTTTATTCAAGTTGGCACCCCTGTTGCAGCTCTGGAATGAAAACCATCATCTGTGCCCTGTTCTGAAAACTCAGCAAATCTTAACTTGTGGCTCTGAGGCATTTTTGTGGATGCTTTTTTTAAAAAAATGACAAACATTTGCTATGGTGCTATTAAGTGGATTTGTCATTTGAAAGGCAGGTGTGTTTAAATTGTGGAACGAGATATTGGAAATGATTCCACACAAACATACATAAGTGCGCGTGCACACACGCACACACAAAATTTATTTTACGTAGCAGAGCCCATATGTACCATAGCTGCCAAGTTATCCCTTTTTAAAGGGATTTTCCCTTAAGCTGAATAGGCTTCCTCGCGAGAAAAGGGAAAACTTGGCAGCTATGATATGTACCTGCCCCAGCAGATTGCTTTAAATGTGATGTTGCAATTGCTGTAGTGTAATTGTTCTTCCATTTGAGATAAACATGTGGAGTAGAACATTTAGGACAAAATAGAAACGCAGCAAGAAAACAGGATCTAGATAGGACAGGACTGTAAAGTTTAGCTGATTTTTAGATTATTCAGTTGAAAACCACCTAGTCGATTCAAAAGGTGATCCCAACTGTTCAAGCAGGAGATTTTAGAATCAGCTGCCACCAAGGCGCCACCTTAGGAGAAGCATGTTCTTTCATGTAGAACAAAAGGCACCTGTGAAGATAGACACGTGTGTGCATCATGTAAAATTATTGAAAACATCATACTCTTGATTTCTTCACACAGCTGACTTGTTCTTAATATTCAGTAAAGCAGTACTGTCACTTTAATTTCAGTGTAACTAAACAGACCCCAAAGTGCAGGGGCGCCAGCCCAACATGTTTTTAACTTCCAGAATGCAACACTTCATTTAAAAAAAGGAGTATCATGGCTGGGGAAAGTGGCGTTTGCTGGAGCCGTTTCTCTTAATGTGGTGGCCATATCTTAATTTTCCCAGCCATAAATGTGTCTGCCTTAAATAATTTCTCAGAGGAAATTGCCCCTAATTGCAGAGTATTGTTTAAAAGCAACATTAGCTGCTGCCAAGCCTCTCTCCATAGTCCTAGGGTTACGTATGACCCAGTCACTCTTTAAGTAAGTAAAAAGGTTCTGGCAGGTTTTCAGTGAAAAGTCTGGCACTTATCCACAATCAGAACAATTAATGCTTAAAAGATATCCAGGCCAAAAGAAAACCTCTCTGCCCTGGCATTTCATAAAACCTAGCAGCGCTGCAATCTTAAATTATTTACTAGGGCTGCAATTTAAGTCACAATCCCTACTCTCCCTTCTTCTGAAAAAGAAATGGGTCTACACTAACCTGGACCTCAGGAAAGGATTGGCAAATCATGCACCACAAGATTCTCAGAGCCACTGAGGTGAATCGGAAGCAAATGGGGTGAGAGTCTCAGCCACTACACAGAAACATAGGAAGCTACCTTCTACTGAGTCAAGCCATTGGCCCATATTGTCTACACTAGCTGGCCGCAGCTTCTGCAGGGTTTCCAGCAAGTTATTTTCCTAGCCCTGTATATAGAGATTCTGGGGATTGAACCTCAGACCTTCTGCATGCAAGGCAGATGCTTGACCAGTGAGCTACAGTCCTGGTGGACCATCTCATTCTCCATGCAGTAGGACGTTAGAGATCACTTACTCTGGTTTAGCAGCAATGCCTCTCTCTCTCTCTCTCTCTCTCTCTCTCTCTCTCTCTCTCTCTCTCTCTCTCTCTCTCTCTCTCTCTCTCTCTCTCTCTCTGCAAGGCACCCTATCAGAACACGTTTCTTACACTGTTGAATTGAGAGTACAAGGGTGTTCCATGCCATTTTTGCCAAAGCCAGCCAATAGGAGCTCAAGGCCTTTTTAATGCCGACTGTGAGATAAGGCAGCCAAATCTGGAAGAGCTACAGAGCTGCTTTCTACTTTGCTAATCTTTCGGCACCGGTTATTTTAAAAACACAGGGGCGTAACTGCATCATGAGATGTATGCAGGTGTTAACATAGGAAAGCATACTGTGCCCATCAGTTCTTCCAGATGCGGCTGAAGAGTTGTAAGCCAAGCCAGAGAACAGACACCTTTCTCAGCACATAGATGCTGTTGTCACATCACACCTGTGCACATCTTAAAGTAGACTTCAGAAAGAATTATGGAAGCAATTCTTGCTGGTTTTAAAAAACAAACCCAGTGCGGCATCTACAACTGCACACTGAAGTCATGATTTGAACTCATTGTAACCTATCCAGCCCCAGCACTTTTGACCATAATGCGCAAGAATGGAAGGAACTGGTGAAACCTCATAATTCTTGGTACTAGTAGGTTTCTTTTGTACTTAATCTACATCTGTCTCTAAGAGACAATCTGAAACACGGTCAAACGAAATGTAAATATAGCATTAGCTGTAGTATAACCTAAAAGCGGCAGTCTGCTGTCACTTCTAGATGTGGGCAACCATTGTATCTTTCAGTGTGTGCGTTAGAAGTAGCTTCCCCCCCCCTTCCTTTTAAATGTGTGAGGAATATATGTTTCATGCAAATGCAGATTCTATGTTAATGTCTACAGGAAGTGTAAACTACTGATTTTTTGTGGGGGGGAGGCTTTGGTTGTATGGTTAAAATAAAAAAAAATAAAGGCTATAAAAGGAGCATATTTAAATAAATAACAAGCCTCTTTTCTCTTTTGAGTTATGGTGTCTTGCTGTTTCTTTTGATACACACACACCCTCGTCCTATGCAGGAATAAATGATTATGATCCCTGTTTGAGTTCTGCATCAGGAAAGCAAACAGCCCACACAAGAAATCGTCATTCCCTCCAGCAGCAAACTGGATTGATTCCCCCCACCCTCACCCTGGCCATTCCAGTTTGTCAGCAGAGAATACACTTCTAAAACATGGCTCCACAAAGTAGAATGAGCCATATCCCTTCCAAAAAACACAAGACACTGGATACACATTTGTGTCAGAGGGTGGAGAGAGCAAGGAAAAACACAAATAATTCACACATGAACACACACACACACAGAGAAAACAGAAGGGAAGTTACCTCGGCCTTAGCTAGGAGATACTGTAGCTCTGAAAGGTGTGTGTGGTTTATTCTCGCACCGCCCAGGGATGGCAGGAAACAGGAAGGCGAAGAGGAAAATAAGGAAAGCAACAGTTGGTATACACTGCCCCCCCCCCACAAAGGATGGGGTGCAGAGGAGAGAAAGGCGGTTGGCGAATGAGCCAGCACATAACCAAGGGAATCGGCGGAAAGGTCCAAGGAGACACACATGCACAAACTTGGGGTGTGCGGTGGAGAACTTCTCCAGCAAATCCACAGCAAGATTATGTTGCAGTTCCCACTAGTCATGAGCTACGGCCCTGTGCTTTATTTCTGAAGGGACGTTAAGTTGGAGGAGTTCCCTGCCCCTTCAGAAAAAAGGAACAGCATCCTAAGCCAATGTCACGAAGGATAGACAATCGGCTTAAAGAGTTGTAAGTGGAATTGCTGGGACAACGATGAGGCATTTTTTCGAGCTCAAAGGGCTGCATTCTCTCCTGGGGAAACTTTCCGGGGGTGGTGGTGTCACGAGCCACATAACTTTATACCAAGTCCTAATACTAATAAATATTGCACCAAGTGATCATCCATAGAAGGTTAAAAACATTTTAATTAATGTTTATTTGAATACAGATTGCGAGGGGATCCTGGTGGGTGGGAACAGGCAACAGCCAAAGGATTCAGTGTGTCTGGCAGTAGTTAAAAGGCCAGTGTATGGGGGGCCTGAGCCAGGTCCTTGCAAGGTGGTGGATTGCGGGAGGGCAGGAGTGACAGGAATAACACACGGGAGGCAAAGGAACCAGGATGGTTTGGGCGCAAGAAGAGAGATGGAAGTCAAGAGATGAAGCGAACAAAGGGAATTGGTGCTGAGTCAGCAAGGAAGTGCAATGGGATAGCGGGTGCCGGGAGCTGTTAGTCCTAGAAGTGAGCAAGAAATAGGGGGAGAGATGAAAAGGCAGGAAGGGGAGGGATCTGTAGAAATGGAGACGAGAGGAACCCACTGGGAAGCAGGAAGACACACAAGTGATGGGGAAAGAGTAAGAGGGGAGAAAAGAGGAGAGAGAAAATTGTATGCAAAACAAAAAAAGACTGGCGTCCAGTGATGAAAGGTGATTAACCAACCTCTTTGTGTATGATCCCCCCGTTTGGGCTCTCCTGAGAATGTAAGACCAGTTGGAGTTCTGAAGACCGCCTCTACCCCCCCCCCCATGACCAGAGGCAAGGGCAGAGCCGACATTCATTTTTATTTCACTTTCCCGTTATTCAAAATTCACAAAGTACTAATATAAAAACAATACAGCAGCAACATAAGAACTACAGAAAACAAAACATAGCCCTAGGAACAGTTAAATGACCTATTACATGACATTCGAAGCTGCTGGTTTGCAGCTTGGGAAGAGTTTTGGACCACACCGTAGTTGGATATCCATAAGTGTGTTTTACCAAAACACACTTACAGGAGGAAGAACTTTTTCCAGATTGAGCAGAGGATTCTGGAATGGTTCAGTGGGCATTTACTTACTGTATATTCCGGCATATAAGACGACTGGGCGTATAAGACGACCCCCAACTTTTCCAGTTAAAATACAGAGTTTGGGATATACTCTCCATATAAAAAATACGACCTGGTGTATAAGACGACCCCCGACGTTGGAGATTTTCCTGGGTTAAAAAGTAGTCTTATACGCAAGTATATACAGTATTTAGTTCTGGCTCTCAGTGCATTTAATCACTGCTTCTCTCAAAGGAATGGCAATGGTCCGGCTACTGTGCTGTTTTGCATTTTAGGCGCTTGTGAGGATTAAGTGCAGAAAGGTAGTTATAAATTATAGAAATAAATGAATCTTATCCCAATGTGCCCTTAAGCAGTGGAGCGTCGACAATGGCATCCCTAGGGTCCCTTGGCAAGAAGCTGTATTGGCATGCGCCCCCAGTCACGTTACCACAATTGTCACATTAGAAATTGTTCCGTTATACTTGTCTCAAAAAGCGTCTGGAATAAAGGTAAGGTGAGGAGGAAGGGGGGGGACACACACCTTTGTGCCGCGGTGTGAGAAGGACAGGAAGTTTCTCCAGCGAGAGCCAGTCTCTCCAATGCCTAGGTACGCCTCTGAGTGTTGACCTATTGTCTGAGGTTCCCTTTAATGAGGGGATCAAGTGAGTTTCCCATGGATGGAAGTTCCGCAATTTGAAAGCTATCACTACCTATCCAAAGGGAATGGATACAAAGCAATGTCTCGGAAGATATCAGATGGTACCTGGGCCCTATGGTCTGATAAGCAGTGAAGCTGTGAAGCTGATACTGAAAAGCACTGCAGTAAACCTAAACAAGAGGCTTAGGTATGTCAAGATATGACCAGCAGTGGATAACTATCTAGCTACTGAATTGGAACTCATTACCAAGCTTAAAACCATGGAGCCACCTGGGATGAACAAAGACATTGGATTCTTATCTCATTATGCATGATCAAGCTTTCTTTAGCGCCTCAGCCCTTGCTTTCCCCCCGCTGGACCAATTGCAGTCATCAGCAGTCGTTAACAGCCATCTACAGGTTCGCCACTCCCATCAGCCCATCACCCATTCCCACCCACCCCCACCACCCTCTGTATATACATAAGGGTCTGACTCTTCTGTTTCAAGTGTATCTGAAGAAGTGTGCATGCACACGAAAGCTCATACCAAAATAAAAACTTAGTTGGTCTTTAAGGTGCTACTGAAGGAATTTTTTTATTTTGCTTCGACTCAGACCAACACGGCTACCTACCTGTATCTAGCTAATGTTATATTTCAGTGCTTTTCACTTCTCCGGAGCTGTAACACATACCTCCCCTAAATTTATTTAAAGAAGGGGAAACAGAATGCAGAAACCCATTTGCAGAAAGCTTATCTTTCATTATGTGGTGGTAACAGACTATGACATTGACCACGTTTGCACACCACGCACCTAGCTCAAACCATGGTTTAGCACCAAAACGATGGCTCGCGAGAAGGAGGCCATAGGCATTTTTGTTCCTCCCTGGGCTTTTTAGGACAGCGCAAAATGGCAGCGGAGCCATGGATTGGCTTAGCATGTTGCCTGAACCTGGTTAGGTTCCTCCCTCCTTAACAACAATCTATGGTTACAGGTCACGACTGAGAAACCTTAACCATGATCCCTGGTTTGGATGACACGCTGAGCCAAAGCACGTCCTGCGGTGAGCTAAGAAGTCCAGGGAGGAGGAAAACGAGTGCGGCTTCCTCACTGGCCACCAGCATGTTCATGGAGTCATGGCATGTCCTGCTGTCTTACTGTGGTGCGGAAAGCAGGCCTCTGTCAGGATTGCGCTAAGCACAACTACTCAACTAATATTTACATTTCTGAAAGTGACCGTCAAATTTTTGGATTCCCATCAGCCTTCACCATCACAGAGGGTTTGAGCTGTGAGCCCAACAACCTCTAGAGCATACCAGGTTGGGAGAGGCTGTGCAAAGGACATCCCTGCTTGCTCACATGAATGTCCTGCCTCCCCCTTCTAACGGTGGCTAGAAGTTAGAATTTGCCACTATAATGGGCCACCCTGAGTGTCCAATATGTGCATGTCCACAGGTGGATAACTAGTCTTTCCTTATAATCATTTCCTAGCTTTGCAAAAGTCCTCACAACATTATATCGTATAAACTGCAAAAGCTGGGACAGCATTGAACACCTCAACCTCTAAAAGCAGCATTTCCCAAACTTGGGTCTCCAGCTGTTGTTGGACTACAACTCCCATCATTCCTAGCTAGCAAGGACCAGTGACTGGGGATGATGTAGTCTGGAGAACTGCTGGAGAACCACATTTGGGAAAAGACTTTTTGTAGACTTGGAAGGTGCTTGCAGATTTTGTTCCTGGCTCTTGACAGTAGTTCTTGGTTCTGGGGGGCAGGGGGGAGACGACACAGCCTAAAATCTGCCCACCCTTGCTCTGCTGAGGAGCAAACAGGCTTGAAGTAACAGGGTTTTAAAACAGGATGGAATCACTGGCACAGAAGTGAAGTATCTCTTGTTATTTCCTGCCAGAAGGAAACCATTTCCTGGGGTGATATACCATGTACGGCAATCAAGTGCTTGAACTTGCAAACATCAAAGCTGATTCTGTACAAGTAGAAGAGTTCTTTATCTTCTGCAATGGTGATGTTCACACCAAGTATATTTAAACAGATCCCAACATAAACATCTTCCAACTTAATAGGCTTAACATGGCCCATCATTTTATAAACCTTCGCAGCCAGTCTGGTGTCGAAGACATAACCAAGTCCACTGAGGTATGGAGGATATCTCCTAAAGGGATATTCTGCGTAAGAAATAGAGACTTTCGTATAAAATCCTCTGTAAGAGAAGTTATCCACTAAAGGGTAGCCGGTTATGAAGTTTTCTGAGGCATTCAAATTCAGAAGGAATTTCACTAAGTTGCCCGTGTTGATGAAAACATCTGAGTCTGCCTTCATAACATATTTAGCACTGGAGCAAAACTCCGTCACCCATCTGAAAGCCATGATGGTTTTCAAGGAAAGGTTGGTGTAAGTGTCAATGAAGTCTTGTTGGATGATGTCACCATAAAGGATGCTTTCGTCTTCTATAGATAAGCTTGCGAAGTCGTCGCTTTCTGCTCCTTTGCCCAACAGAAACAGTGTCAACACCTGGTTCCCCCACCAGGATCTTTGAGACCCCCAGGTTACTCGAATGGCCTGCCTTGCCTGCACATCCGCAGGCCGTGATGTCACCAAGATGACGAGGAACGGATTGTTGTCTTCACATTTCGATCGCTCGCGTAGCGTAAAGAGGAAGTCCTGCTTATGGATGGGCTCGTAGTTATAGAAATACATCCAGTTGTAATATTCCGCCACATTGTGGGAGGGGACGACCATGTACCATGCTGTGAAGATGACTGAGGTAAGAGACAGACACAAAAAAACACTTCTCAAGGATGGCAAAGGCATCGGTCCTTGAATGTGAAGAAAGAGAAGCGGGAGTTTTCGATCGCGTTTCCAAAGGATTGTTGAGCTATGGATGGAAGAGCTGGGCAATAAACACTTTGCTGAAAAAGAAAAACCAGTGAAGAAGAAAATTACTATGTGGAGAACACAGGCGTTCGCATTCTGTATACCTGAACCTTCATACCAGAAGTGATGCTATCAAAGGGAAACAGTTGCTCTCCATTTGTTTTATGGCTTATTAGGAATGCACAAAAATTGCAGCTTGGGCAAGTTCACATGCCATTTGATGAGTGTGGTCCATGTAAGTGGTGAGGCCTGGCATAAGCACATTTATCCCGCTGCACATAAAACAAATGCATACATCACCTCAAGTTTCAATAATAAAATTCTGGGACTATAAATGTATCTACAGTGACTGAGTGTATGATGTCTCCGTCTTTATCGACTTTCAGGAGAAATGTTAAAACACTCCTGTTTTAAAATTTAAATACCCAGGCCTTTGATGGCTGAAATATACTGGCCACAGCAACCTTGGAATCAGTGAGGGTGCATGATGGTTTTTAGATATGCTAAACACTTCTAATTGTCCTTAAATGTTTGAGATCTGTTTTTATTTCATTTTAAATTGTATTGTTTTAAAACTTTGATGTTTGTTGCCCCGCAGATCAAAATAGAATCTTAAGAGTTGGAATGGACCCGAGGGTCATCTAGTCCAACCCCCTGCAATGCAGAAATCTCAGCTAAAGCATCCGTGATAGATGGCCATCCAACCTCTGTTTAAAAACGCCCAAGGAAGGAGAGTCTTCTCCCACCTCTCATGGGAGTCTGTTCCACTGCTGAACAGCTCTTAGTGTCAGAAAGCTTTTTTCTGTATGTTTAGTTGGAATCTCCTTTCTTGTAACTTGAAGTCATTGGTTCGAGTCCTACCCTCCAGAGCAGGAGAAAACAAGTTTGCTCCATCTTCCATGTGGCACCCCTTGAGAAATAAAGCTCCTCTTCAACTCATTTTGCACAATATGGGTTTTTGTCTGGGTCTGTGTGCCTTATTTTACATTTCAAAAGTGTTAACTCATTGGAGCTGACGTTTATTGGGACAAAAGTGCTAATTCCTGTTTTTGAAAAATAAAAAAAACAGTGGTTCAAATGCTTTTTCATAAAAATACACACACAATTTTTACGTGAGATTTTTACATGAGTCTGTGAGACCAAGAAGATTCCCCCCTCCTTTGGCCACTAGAGGGAACTCTTATTAGCTGAGTTATTAACAGAGACAGATAAATGCAGAAAGCAGAACTACTGGTAAATATGTTGTTCACTGCTTACGGTAGCACGTGCAGTGGAGCAGAGATGAAAAGGATTTCTTGCAAATTCAAGATTTCAATGTATTTAGGGAAGTCTTGAGAAACTGATTGCTCAACCTCTATCAAGGAGTTAGTTAGTGCCTTGACTCCGAGAAGAGGTAAACTTGCTGTGTGAAGGGAACAGGAGTCTCCTAAAACTCTCAGCGCCTTAACAAACTACATTTCCACTATCTCCCTCTCTCTTCTCTCCATTTTTCTGAATGCCTAGTTTCATGCACATTCATGAAATTATACACTGGCATCATTATACACTGTGTATTTCTCCGTCCAACCACCAACAGCCAGTAACAGGAGGCAGTGTTGGGACGGCTTCACGACACAATGTGCTGTAATCTTGCAATGCGAAACAACAAAGGGAAGAGATGAAAACTACAGAGCTGCAACGACTCCGTGGATCACAGATTTGTAGAACTGGAAGGATTAGCTGGCAGAAACCCCTGCAATGCAGGAATATGCAGCTGTCGCATACAGGGTTCGAACCTGCAACCTTGGCATTATCACCATCAAGCTCTCTAACTAACTGAGCTAGTCTTGCCCTAAGAAACTGAAGTTCATCCTGACATCCTATGACAGGCATCCCCAAACTTCGGCCCTCCAGATGTTTTGGACTACAATTCCCATCTTCCCTAACCACTGGTCCTGTTAGCTAGGGATCATGGGAGTTGTAGGCCAAAACATCAGGAGGGCCGCAGTTTGGGGATGCCTGTCCTATGCCCTTTTAAAATGTAGGGGTTGGGAGGGGGTATTGGGTTGTTGTTTTTATTTTGATTATGTATTTTGTGGGTCTCCAGCTGTTTTTTGGACTACAACTCCCATCACCCCTTGCTAGCAGGACCAGTGGTCAGGGATGATGGGAACTGTAGTCCAAAAACAGCTGAAGACCCAAGTCTGGGAAGCACCGATCAACATGGGCAAACTGCCTGACTCGCATTAAAGCAGCCTCCTAGGTTCCTGTGTATAATCTTGTTTTACAGAACTGTGGGATTAGTATACAAACATTACAAAGTGCACAGGTGCTACTGTTGGCAAATGGAACATGTGAACAGTCTTTGCGGCTGGTTGCAATACTGTGCTGGGATCAATGTTTCACTGGTCTTTTGTTTCAGTCATCTACATGCTTGAAGAGCAAGGGAATAATGGGCAGTGGAAATTCGGGGGGGGGGGGGAATGGGACCTTCCATGTCTACAACCTTAAAATGGTTATAACCCCACTGAATTCCATACCAGGTATCAAAGGCATTTAACTGGGGAAAATCTGAAGTAAATGAATACAGAGTGGCACTTTAAATTTACAATGTGGTGTACAAATCAAAGACCAGAAAAAGTCAAGCAGAGAGCAAATTTACAATTGTTTTAGTGGGATGTTTTGTGTCTCTCCCCCCCCCTCCAATTCAACATTTTCAGCTCTCTCTCAATCAAAATTTTCAGCTCTCTCTCAATCAAAATTTTCAGCTCTCTCTCTCTCTCTTTTAGGTATGAGGTTTTTATTAAAGCTTTTCAGAATACAATAAAATAGCAGCTACAAAAAATCTGAACAGAATAAGTAGGATATGGAGTTCTCTCTTAAAAAATAATTCCTAGCCCTTAACACTCGCAGATGGAAGTCACTCATTCCAACTCTCACCTGGGATCTTTCCTTTCTCCTCACAGCCTGAGAGATTGACATTTCTCTGTCTCTCACGCAGGGTTCTCCATCTACAACTACATCTACAACTCCCACTTTCTACTCTCTTTTTGAAAAACATGAATATTATTCGGCAATCAGTTTACAGGCATTCACGCTTCACATCCTATGCCTCTCTCAGAAAGTAAAGCAACAACCACCACTGCCTACTTTCAGAAGAAGGAATTTGCTGCCCTCTGCTGAGGTTACACTAAACTGTAGGGAAGCAGCCGCAGTTCTAAAAGCAGAGAGTTGCTTTACAAGGTTCTTGAGTCAACCATTCCCCCTCTGGTGTTCAGGCTTTGAGTGCTAGGGCTTATGTAGCCAAATGAACAACCCCTGAGGGAAACATTAGTAGGTTTGTAGGAGTACGAAAGAAGGGTTAGGGTGACCAAAACAAAAAAAACCTTTAAGGGGAAACCCCAAAAATGCCCCACTGAGGACCTGCTTTTTGCAGGTGGTTGTCCTTGCTCGTCCTCTTCCTGATTCCAGTGTACCTGACTTCGGCTGGTTCCTGACTCGCACTGCTCCTGACTTCGGCTTCTCCTGACCCCGGTACTGATACCTGACCTTGGCTGGTTACTGACCCGAAACGTTGGACCTAGGCTCATAGCTGTCAACCCTCCTTTTTTTGTGGGAAACTCCCTTATTCCAAGCCACAGCTGTCAACCTTCCCTTTTTTTGCTGGAAATCCCCTTATTCCAGCGCCGTTTCCCGTGGCTATCCTGGATTGTTAGATATACCGTAGACTGTCCCCAGGACAGGTGAGGCTGCTGATCCCTTATTTTCAAATCCGAAAGTTGACAGCTATGCCTAGGCTCCATCTGAATCCGACTCTGCCTTCAGCACGCCAACCTGTTGGCGCCCTAACAATTCTGTTGCCGGTTCAACTTGTTTTTAACTACGGCTGCATACACATTACCAACTTAAAACACAGTAAGGTAATTCTCCCCTGCTGTGTTTCAATTCACATATGGCTTCTGTTCTCAAATCAGAGCAAAGCTGTTTTGAGGAGAAATGCTCAAAATACTCAAAAAAGCAGTATTTCTCAAGAAAATACAGGATAGTTGTAAAGGTAAAGGTACCCCTGACAGTCCAGTCAGTCCAGTCGCAGATGACTGGGGTTGCGGCGCTCATCTCGCACTATAGGCTGAGAGAGATGCCGTTTGTCCGCAGACAGCTTCTGCGTCATGTGGCCAGCAATGACTAAGCCGCTTCCTGCGAACCAGAGCAGTGCACGGAAACACTGTTTACCTTCCCGCCAGAGTGGTACCTATTTATCTACTTGCACTTGACGTGCTTTTGAACTGCTAGGTTGGCAGGAACTAGGATCAAACAACAGGAGCTCTCCCCATCGTGGGGATTCGAACCGCCGACCTTCTGATCGGCAAACCCTAGGCGTGTGCACATGGCTTAACAAACCAGTGGTGGGAGCGGTCTTGATGCAGGGGGAAAAAATAACGGAGTTTTTTATTTGCAGTGTTTCTTCCTGCCCTTGATGGGTGTCACACTCCTCTGAAGCAGTAGGTACGCAGCTTGGGGGGTTCTTCTGGACCCAATGCTGTTGGTTGAGGCTCAGGTGGCCTCAGTGGCAAGGAATGCCTTCCATCACCTTTGGCTGGTGGTCCAGCCACGCCCCTATCTGGACATGGATAGCCTAACTTCTATCATCTACGTTCTGGTAATCTCGGTGTTAGATTACTACAATGCATTACACGTGGGGCTGCCTCTGAAGACAGCTGGGAAACTTCAGCTGGTGCAGAATTCAATGGCCAGGTTGCTCACTAGGGCAAGATGCTCTTTGAGCATATAATGCCCATATTGGCCCGACTGGTTGGCTGCCAGTTAATTTATGGGCCCAATTCAAAGTGCTGGCTTTGACCTAAAAAAGCCTTAAATGGCTCAGGTTTGCAATAACTCAAGGATCGTATCTCCCTGAATATGAACCGCCCCAGACCCTGCGATCATCATCTGAGGCCCTTCTTCATGTGCTTCTTCCACAAGAAGTCTGGAGGGCGGCAATACGTTTTAGCTTTTGCTTCTGTTTATTTTATCCTCATTGTTGCGGTGACTTGAATCAATTTTCCTGGGCCTTAGGATCAGCAGCCTCAGAGGCTTCCCACCAAGATCCAGCAGACTGGAAATAGCTTTTTCAGTTCTGGCCCCGTATCTCTGGAACTCTCTATTGAAGAAATGTGCATGGTGCGCCCCCCCCCCCTTCGCTAGCTCTTAAAAAGGACTTTAAAACTGTTTGGTTTCAATTTGCATTTTACTAAAAAGTGTTGTGCTAGTTTTCAAACTGCAGCTGTTTTAGCTTCCTAATTGATTTTTTAATATGCATTTTTAAAAGTTGTTTTATATTGTTTTCATTATGTTTTGTAAGCTGCCTTTAGAGACCCCCCAAAGGCAGCATATACATTCCTTAATTAAATAAAACTTGAATCTGCATAACTGCACTCATCCCTTTACTCTTTCCTCTCCATTCCCTCCTCCTGCTGTCTCCCACTGTTAGAAGTTAGACTGTAAGCTCCCTCTTACAGTAACGACCTCTTTTTCTTTTCTTATATTACTCTGAACATGTGGTGTGCACTGATAGGACAGAATAAATATCACAGAAATGCTTTCCCATCCCCCTTACAAGCAGTGATGTAGAGTGGAACATTTTCCAAAATGGAAACTTACCCAGTGCTTCCTTTTCAAGTGATGAAAGCCCTGGAAAAAGATGCACAGCAGGTATACCTAGTTTTGAAAATATGGTAAGTTTCTTTCTAAAGTTTCCCTCTTCCCTCAGCATACGAAAAATACAACACGTTTGGTAAGTTTAAAAATTGTTTATTTACCAATGCTTCAAATGTCATATTTATGTGCTTCAGAATGTTGCACAGGCAGTAAAACTTGGCTTAGCTACAAAGCAGGGCAGGTTCCCAAATTATTGAGAGAGGCTGGCGGAAGCCATGTGGTCTAAGCTAGAGCAACCAGTTCAAACCTCTCCACACATTGAACTTCTTAGGTAGACTGCAGGTGAACATAAGCTTGATTACCTCTTTCCTCCCAAGATAAGGAGAGTGCCTGGTAGGACAGCTTACTCTATGGCAGGCATAGGCAAACTCGGGCCCTCTAGGTGTTTAGGACTACAATTCCCATCATCCCTGACCACTGGTCCTGTTAGCTAGGGATGGTGGGAATTGTAGTCCCAAACATCTGGAGGGCCAGAGTTTGCCTATGCCTGCTCTATGGTATTAACCCCTTCATGCAATAATGAGACTCAACCAACAGGTTATATGAGGCTGGTTATCCCACAAAGAGAAGACCAAGAAGATTGATTGACGTCTAAAAAAAGGATTTCAACTGGGAGAAGACTATCCCAGCAAAATCTAAAGAAGCAATATGTGTCTCCAGCACTCACCTTTATTCTATTTGTGCTTGTTACAGGATCCTTAGCCTGAGTCCTTGGTGTGTGGGTGTAAATTAAGGACTAGTCTGCCAAGGCCGGCTAATTATTTCACTCCAATTTCTACTCCCCATTTCCAGGGTGACTCTTCATTAAGTCGAATATGCCCTTGCAGTAACATTAGTTTAGCAAATTAAGTTTTTAATTTTCATGTGTGGTCTAGTTTTTTACCCTGGTAAATACACATTCCCTTTTGCAAAGGAAAGATCCTGCCCTGTATATTTCAGGCCTGATCAACTTTGACACACACGAAAAGGCTGTTGTTTGAAGTTCAATATCCAGTTTTGCCCCCAAAGTGGGTCTGTGATTGGGGGTGCAGGTGGGGGAGAGGAGGAATCGGGAAGGCCAGGCCAGGAAGCAAAGAACTTTGTCTCCTAATAAGAACAACCAATATCCTAAGAGAACTTTCAGAGCAGCCCTTTCCCACCTTCAGAAGTGAGGGAGACCAGGCCTGGGAGCATGTTCCATTGGCCCCAGACAGTCTGAGAGGACTCCGTCACTCAATATTTTATATAATTTATTTGTTTTAGTATTTTTAAATTGTTAACTGCCTTGGGTGCCTTGGCAGAAAGGCAGTACAGTGGTACCTTGGTTTGCCTGCGTCTTGGTTTGCATACATTTTGGATTACAAACACGTCAAACCTGGAAGTGCATGTTCCGGTGGTTTGCAACCTTTTTTTGGATTACAAGCCATTTTGGGGGGATTCCAAAAAATAAATAAATTTGGAGGCCCCATTGGCGAAAGTGCAACCTGTTTTGATTTACAAATGGACCCCCAGAACGGATGATGGTTGTAAACCAAGGTACCACTGTATACAAATGCAATAAATGACATAAAAAGTTGAATATTATGGGACTTCTGGTTCAGGAGGCCCATTGTGAGTAAGCTAGGGAAGAGCATGGAGTTCCTGTTCTCAAATGAGTAAAAGGGGATTAATTTAGGTAATGGGCTACCAAGTGTCTAGAGAAAGGCCAGCATTGCCTGTTCCTGTGCTTTTAATAGCAACTTGATCTGCAAAAATCTGCAAGTCTGTGGCATGGAGACAAAACCTAAGACCTGGTAACCTCTGATGAGTTTCTTCAAGTCTGTGCCTGCAGATAATGCAGGACAGGAAGCAATCGTGTTTTAACTTGAAGAGACAAGTGAGGCCAAGCTGGGCCAAAACATAAACCTTGGATATGAACCGCGACAAATCTTTGTTTCATCACATGCATCCAAAGTGGTTAATTTGGAATGAGTCACGCTAAGTTTCCCCCCCAAGCACTGGCTATAGAACCTGAACCAACTGCTTTGTTAGCACTATAATGAATGACATCTGAATCTATTATCTGTCCCTGGCATGAGAAGAAATGTGATCCTTGGGCACGGAGTAAACTAGACGTCAGCAAAAGCTTTGCACAGTTTCCCGGACCACACCACCATCTAAGATTTCATCCCTGCCAAGTTAAAGTGCTGGAATGACTCGTGAAATGACTGAAGGCAGGACAGCAGCACACCTTAAAATAGGTGGGTGGTTCTCATCAAACTAAGAAAGAGTAGCCAGCACAGTGACTTCCTGCTGGATGGGACTGATGACATTGGAGTCCATCAAGAAGTAATTGGACTACACTCATCATCCCTGACCCTTGGGCCTGCTGGCTGGGGCTGAGGGGAGTTGCAGTCCACCACCGGAGGCCAACAGATCCCCATTCCTGCACTACACTATTCCTGCAGAAATAGAGCCAGCACAGCTTGACTACCTGAAGCATTGCACCGCAGTTCAGATCCTGAAATCTAATACAGTATCTGCAAATGCTTTCCATGATGGGGAATGTTTTGTGCAGATTTAGGGTGGTGTAGGCAGTTCCCCCCACACAGGGTGCCAATCGAGCCAAGGGGGTGCAAAATAGAGAAGGCCCATCATTGAGAAGATCCATTTTGCCACTCAGAGGGTGCCATATTGTCAAATATTGCCAAAGTCCACCTCTGGTTTTGTGTGGATGTTGTCTTGTTTGTTTGTTTGTTTGTTTACCATTTTAAGGGACAGCTTGACCTCAGTTCTATATACACACTTTCAGTTTCACACTATTTGCATACTCATCCTGACCCTTAACCATTTTGAGCCACTTCCCATCTTTCCACTTGTCATCCCTTCCTTATCTCCCTCTACGTGGCCATCTGTCACGGATGCATCCGTTGAGATTCCCGTATTGCACGTGGTTGGACGAGATGACGCTCGGGGTCACCCTACAAAATAAATCTACACGCCCACAGACTGCAGTGCAGCCCCGTCCATCCTCCGGAGGCTCTCCTTGTCCCGATTTTTCCTCTTATCTGCGCAGGGCAAATCGTAGGGCGTGGCTGAGCTTTGGTGACCGCGGATCACCAATCCACTCCTACACATGTTTATTTAATGAACTTTTTATGCTCTGGAAATCCATCACCTTGCCTCCCAGTGCCATTCGATGTCCCCCCGTCTATAAATCTGACTGTTAAGCTGCCGCTCACCCAGGCATCCGACGGGGCGTACACAAAATCCCATTATGTCTTTAAGGCGCTGCCGCAAGACTCCCCCCGTTGTTTTCGATGCTTGTTTATGTTTCAGAGAGCGGGAGCCAAAGGCAAGGAGCTTTGTCCTTGTTTCCAATCGCGCGGGATAACAGGAAAATGCGGATTTCATGAGCTACCCTACCCCCACCCCGAAAGACCATTGCGAGCAGCACAAAACGCCCTTCCCCATCTTTCCCACGCCCACGTCTCCTTTCTTACCGCCAGCCTCTCCGAAAGTTCCGCCGGCTCGCTTCTGCTTCCCGGGCCCGGATCCCGCTCACTCCAGCCGGTCTGCTGCAAAACCCAGATGGCAATCGCGCCTCCTTTCCGGCCTGCGATGGCTTCACGGAGAAAGAAGAAAGAGACGCAAGCGAGTCAGACATGTGCAAATTCTCGGCGAGCGACCCCTGTGCTTGCAGGCCGGATTTCCTGATCGCAAGAGCCGCAGTTTCTCGGCAAGTGAATCGGGGAAAGTTTCTTTGTACAGTATATTTTTTTTAAAAGGGGAAAGGCAGAAGTTCGTGATTTTTCAAACTCGTGATTTCTTTCGTAGGCAATGGAAAGTGGAGAAGGGGTGGGGGTGGGGTGGCGCCGGAATCAAATACAATCGCTGTGCGACTCTTAAAAAATTGCGCTTCGAATCGAATGCTTCTTGCGCTAGGAGAGGAGAAATAACCGCGAGGCTCAAGTCGTACCAGAAACTGAGCTAGCAAGGAAACAAACTCCTTCTCTGCAGCGCAGCCCTTTATATAACTGGGTGTTTCTCTCCCGTCTTCCCATCAGCTCCATTTTTATCCCTCCCACTTGTTTTCCTTGCGTGGGTACGTACAGAACAACATGCTCATTCCTTATTTGGGCTTGTTTGGAAGTGCAAGGTGTATCGTGTTTTGTTTAGAACTTTTAACGTTGGGGTCGGGTTGGTTTTTTTTGTTTGTTTGTTTTTTACCTTAGCGAGTTGGTTACCCTGACAATGCATCTCAATGCCTCCCTTTGGCTGCCGTCATTGTGGCTACATAAGCAACAGCACTCAGAGAACTGAATCGGAATATAGGATGAAGACGAACTCAGTAAGAGTAGCAGGACAGTTTAGCATATAAACTAAGTCCTAAATATTAGGGTTTATGTATTTATTTTTCAATTATGTTTCATTAAGTTTCAACGCTTTTAACATGTACAGCCAAAACACTGTACTGTATATACAACATCCATGATCTGTCATGGATGCTTTAGCTGAGATTCCTGCATTACAGGGTGCTGATCAGGCTTCCTCAACAAACTTATCACTTGTATGTATGTATGTATGTATGGGTGCGTGTCAACTGTAGAAATAATATTACAGTTGTACCTTGGTTTAAGAACTTAATCCGTTCCGGAAGTCCGTTCTTAAACCGAAACCGTTCTTAAACTGAGGCACACTTTCCCTAATGAGGCCTCCTGCCGCCGGTGCCCTTCTACCATTTGGATTCCGTTCTTAGACCAAGGTAAAGTTCTCAAGCCGGGACACTATTTCTAGTTTTGCGGAGTTTGTAAACCGAAGCATTCTTCAACAGGACTGTTCTTAAACCGAGGTACCACTGTATAGCAGCACTTCTAATCCAGAGTTTAGCAACTTTGCAGTGGCTCCTCCTACCATCAGGTCCTCCTTCCTTACGTATTTTCAAAGCTGCCTCAGCAAATCTCCTGTTTGGTTTAGAGCTAGATGGATGCAGGCATGCAGGAGCGTCTCCACCCCCATTGTTCCGCCCGGACACTAAGGTCCAGTGTCGAGGGCATTCTGGCGGTTCCCTGGCTGCGAGAAGCCCAAGTTACAGGGAACCAGGCAGACGGCCTTCTCAGTAGTGGCACCCACCCTGTGTAACGCTTTCCCGCCAGATGTCAAAGAGGAAAAACAACTACCAGACTTTTAGGAGACATCTGAAGGCAGCCCTGTTTAGGAAAGTTTTTTAATGTTTAATAGATTATATTATTTTAATGTTTTGTTGGAAGCAGCCCAGTTCCTTGCTGCTTCCTGCTGGTCTTGACCCCCTGATCCTCAGATTCCCTGACCCCCTGGACCATCTGACCACACAGATTGCTGTTCGCCCAACCCCAGGACTGGATCTGACTTCAGATGTGCCCAGGCAAGTAGATCTCAAAGACTCTTCTAGTTTGGCAGGCCTCCCACTCCACTGAGCTCTTCACTTTGTTGCTCAGCAACGAGAAATCTTTGAAGAACAAGAAAGGTAGTCAGTGCATCCCTACTTTCCACCCCCACCACGAGCCAGGCTTCCTCCTGAGTTTGGAATACAAGTGACAGAAGTACTAATGAATGAACTGAATGCAGAACCAATCAGTTGTTTTTCCCCTCCCTCCATACTTCAGGTGTTCTAAGCACGTGCATGTGCATGTATTTATTTAATAGCCCACTCCCCACCCCCAGGAGCTCAACGTGCTCTCTCCTCCTCATTTAACCCCCACAACAACCCTTGGGGGTGTAGGTAAGGCTGAGAGGCAGTGACTGGCCCAAAGTCACCCAGTGAGCTTCATGGCCCAATGGGGATTTGAACCCTGGTCTTCTAGGTCCTAGCCCAACCCTCTAACCACTGTCCTATATCCCCTGTATTTTTAGAGGCCAAATATACAATTATTATAATAGTCCAGCTTACTAGTAATAAACTATAGCAAATTCTAAAATAGTGGGGGGGATGTATCTGGGGAGCTGGCTTAATGACGATACTGGTTCTAGCCAGTCAGAGCTGTGCACAACCAACTACAAATTCGCAGGAATGGTTACCTTGAGCTCAAGCTGGGAAACAATAAGTAATTTTAAGCAAAACCTGGTGGCAATGCTTCCACAGTGGGCTCATTGCTCAAGTGCTACGTACCTGTTCTCACCTTTCCCTTGGTGGCCTATTTTTATCATTTTTGATAACAACAAATGATTTAGTGGGTAATTCTAAGCCGGTCTGCAAAAGTCAGGAAGGTCTCGGTTTGCTTACCCTTGATAGAGGTTACAGATCCTCAGCAAAGCCCTCCAGCTCTTCCAAGTGAACTATCTTGTTTTGGTTATTTGCCGCTGTCTTGCTTCACCTGACAGCTTCTTGACCTATGACCACTTGGATATCAGTCCTCATCTCTCGCAGATATCTTGGAGAACAAGGGGCAAAGGGCAGTGGAAGGTTATTTTGTTCAATTGTTTAAACATGCCTGATAATTGCAGCTGTTTAAGATGTTGGGGGGGGGGGGTTCCGGCTTTTTCAACTCAAGGGCCACATTCTCTTCTGGGGGCCACATGTTAGTGCTGAGCAAGACCAGTAATCTCGCTGCTGTGTTTCAGACCAACTGAAGCTTCTGAGTCATTTTCAGGGGAGTCCCATGGGACGGCTCAATGGCACTTTTCCCCCTGGCGCCGTTGGGCCTGCACTTCACTTAAATATAGTGCGCCCACCCCACAGAACAACATGAATTCCCACAAACTACCTCAGATTATTTTGTGGGGGACTTGCGTGAGGGAAAACTTAATAATTAGGAGTCTCAGGCAGGATTTGTTCAAATAAACAATAAATATTTTATTTAAAAATATTTTTATGAAGTTTATGACACGAGTGGGTGAAACATAGTACTGAATACTTCAGATTATGATGTTATTTCACTTCAGTGCTTTCTCAGATGTTGCACAGCTGTTGCCACTTCATACTTTGGTTCTTAAAGAATACTTTGGTTCTGAAACACGGTGGCATTTTCTGTCAGTTACATACCCCTTAGACAACCCTACTCCTGAGGTACTCCAAGTAAGAGACCCAAAGTTCCACTGGTTTGGGAGTCTTCTCTTTTTGTAGCAGAATCTCTCCCCTCCTGACTGGAATGAGAACTAAGTAGACTGTCTCTTTAAAGCTTCTACTTCTCCTGGCTCAACCTCGGCCTCCCAGTTAATTCCTGGCCTAATTACTCTTACAGGACACCAAATACTGTCCTTCACACAAACTCAGAGACTCCTTTCTCTAGCTTGTGATATTTTCCACAGAGTGGATGTTTCTACCCAGAACCAACTCTCACTCCCTATCTGCTAACCCAGGCATCCCCAAACTTCGGCCCTCCAGATGTTTTGGACTACAATTCCCATCATCCCTGACCACTGGTCCTCTTAGGTAGGGATCATGGGAGTTGTAGGCCAAAACATCTGGAGGGCTGCAGTTTGGGGATGCCTGTGCTAACCTATTCTCCCAACCTTAATCCATAGCTGCCAAGTTTTCCCTTTTCTCGCGAGGAAGCCTATTCAGCATAAGGGAAAATCCCTGTAAAAAAGGGATAACTTGGCAGCTATGCCTTAATCCCAATCTTCTCCAAAACTTACTCCCCAAACTAACTGTCTCTCCAAATCCTCTCCTTTTCAACCCCCACCCCACCCCGGAAGCTCAGCCAGGCTGCCGTACATTAACCATTTGCAGGCAGGGAAAAAGAAAACACTTGGGGACTCAACCTGCCCAGCAAAACCAAACTTTTTCATCACACCCCACGTGTAGAACACATTGCAATAATCCAATCTGGAAGTTACCAGCGAATGGAATACAGCAGCCAAGTTATCTCTGTCCAAAAGAGAGAACTTTTGGTCTCCGGGCCTGAGGTTCATCATCCCTGGTTTAAGTGGCATGAGCCAAGACTAAGGTTACAGAGTTAGTGGTTGAGTAAGAGCATGCATTGCAAAACTATGCCCACCTACACAGTAAGAGAGATGAATACCTCAGAACACAAGAATATGGTCATTATGTACACCTCAATGGTGACACTGGTCAACCTTTGGCTTATGTGACTGTTCAATTAAACTCCACCCTCCAGCTAGGCAGCTACGGTTATATTTTAATCACATTCTGTTTGCACAGTGCAACAGCGATAAAGTCAGAGAACAAATGCATAAATGTTCTTATTCTTTTCACATAGAACAAGCCTGGCCTTCTGTTTCTTCTTCCTTTGCTCACTGGAGAAACAAAGATAGGCAGACACAGCAAAAATGATCATCGCCAACTGAACGAAACAGCTTTCGAGAAAGAAGCAGCAACAAAAGTATTGTAGAGAGAATGGGCCTTGCAAACTCTAAGCAGTTTAAACAAGCCCAGATTCTAATGCTTGGGCTTGATTCAGCAGGGAAATCCACCCTCTTGTATAAGCTGAAATTTAACGATGTCTTCCAAACTTTGCCAACCATCGGTTTCAACGTGGAGATGCTTGAAACAGGGAAAGATATTGCCTTAACCATCTGGGATGTTGGGGGCCAACACCAAATGAGGACTGCTTGGAGCAACTATTTGGAGAACGTGGATTGCCTGGTCTATGTTGTGGACAGCACAGACAACCAGCGGTTGGAAGAGTCAAAGAAAGAATTGGAGCTTCTTTTGAGGAATGACAGGATTAAGAACGTGCCTGTGGTTGTGCTAGCAAACAAACAGGATCTTCCTGGAGCTCTAAGTGCTGAGGAAATAACCAGGAAGCTGAACATGAAAAAGCACTGCCATGACCGAAACTGGTACGTACAACCCTGTTGTGCAATTACAGGTGAGGGTTTATCAGAAGGGTTTCGGAAAGTGACGTCCTTTGCAAAGTCCTGCATGAAATCTAAGCAAGAAGCTTTTGCTCTTTTCAAGCAAGCTTAACATACTCTATTCTGATGCAAGGGAGAACAGACATGCAAAGCTGACTGGGACAGAAAGTCATTCATTTAATAGAGCATCTGGTGCTGCTTTTCAGACAGAACATATTTATCCCAAGCCAGTTTACTGTTTTCAGAGATACTATTTTGCTGCATTTTAATGAATAAATGCAATTGTGGCGTCTTTCACAACTTCATTGCTTATGAAACTGCATAAAACTGGACTGGAATGTTCTTGAAATTTTAAATATTTGGTACCCATAATGAGAGTGGTATAACTGCCAAAGAAAACTATGCAACGGTTGACTGGAGAAAGTTTGAATGCAGTCCGAGTTCTCCAGAGAATATTCTCCACAAACTGTAAATTCTAATGTAAAAACCAGTTTTACAACCCACGTTTTAAAAAAATCTAGTAAATAACAAGTCAAGCTGTGATATTGCCAGTGTAAGTAATGAATAATGATTTTTTTAAAAAAATCCAGTTACATTACTGGGCATTGTGTCACTCACCATTGGCGGTTCTGAAATGTGAGCTACAGAAAACATTTTATTTATTTTTAGTTTTTAAAAACGCCATTCATTTAATTTGATGTACATTTGAATTCGTATGTATTTCAACTATATGTAATAGCCTTTTTTCTATTTTAGTGTGACCTTATTCTTAGCAATTCTATACCCTTGGCCATACAGTGTGATTTTTTTAAATACAGAAAGTAGCTTAAATGCTTTATACACTTAAAGTACCTAGGCCTATACAATTATGTGTAACAGCATGTGATTTAAACAGTTGATGTTTCTATATTTTTATTTAGTGCCAGTAACTGTTTTTTGCAGTGCCATTAAATGGTACAAGGTGCCATTTTCCAGAGATTGACAGATGATCAGTGTGGAACTGAAAGCTCTGTTACTAGTGGAGACAAAGATGGTGACTTATCCTCTTAAGATGTTTGAGGAGTCAATATAAATTTATAAACATTTTAGACTTGTTACTTAATGCCTATTTTTAAAATAAATTTCTTTCTTGTGACAATTTATCACTTATAATTTAAATATGTTGTGTGTTGCCTTACTTGTCTAAGCAGATAGTGATTTGCATTTCTGATGTTATGTAACTTATCGTTACTGATTATTTGTGTTTTATTTTCTGGAAATAATAGCATTTATTTTAAACTTTATATTGATTTTATTAGCGTTGCACTGAAAATACTGTACCATGTAGATATGCTTATTAAAGAACGTGCTCATGTAGCAGACCTGAGGTTTTTTTTAAAATATTCCTTTTACTTTAAAAGCTACATTTCATACATGCACAACATCATTAGAATTCAAAGTTGATGGTAAATATATGGTTAGTGGCAGGCTTAGTGATTAACTTGAGTCAATTTCAAGTGTGGTGCAAAAAATAAATAAATCAAAGAATGTGAATTCACTGCATTACCCCATTGAATAAAAGTATCTGTACGGTTTTTGGTTGCCATCTGAACAAGTTTACCCATGAATAAACAGGTATATTAACTAATTATATAATTTCCAATGCATTAAAATTATATCATTTTCAATGCATTAAAATGAATATTCTCCTATTTTAAATTAAAATTCTCTAATATTCTCATTATTCTTGAGAATTTAACATCACTAATGAAGAGTGATGTCTGCTAGACCTATCACTCCCAGTCACAGTGAACTGGGAGTGAAGGACAATAGATTTGGGTCTCTAGCAGCCTCCTCCTTGCCCATCCCACCTCATATATGAATCTAGATAATGTTCAAAAAGGCTTACAAAAATGTTGCCTCATTGACAGTTGTAAGAATGACCCATTCACAAGTTATTAGAGATGGAGAAAAATATTGAAGTATATTAATCACTCATGCTCCTTGATATGTATTGCTGGAAAAGAGCCTGCTCTGTCTAGAAATTATATTTATCTTTGTGAAACATATGTATGGCTTCAATACATCTTATTAACAATCCATATTTCAAGTTTCCCACTGATGTAAACAGTTCTAGGCTGTGCCTTTAAGGTTGAAATCTTAACTCGCTACTTCATATTTCCCCCTCTAAGATTATGGAATACAGCCACGCTTTAAGGCATTATGGAAGATTATAACAAAAGCAAGGATGCTGGATGGGTGAAGGTAAATCACAACAGGTTTTTTAAAAAAATAATGTTAGAGGCAGGTTGAGAAAGCAATACGCACTTGCCTAGAACTATAGAATCCCCCCCCCCGTTTATTTAATTTTAAATTGGATTCTAGATTTGTTGTTGTTTAGTTGTTTAGTCGTGTCCGACTCTTCGTGACCCCATGGACCAGAGCACGCCAGGCACTCCTGTCTTCCACTGCCTCCCGCAGTTTGGTCAAGCTCATGTTCGTAGCTTTGAGAACACTGTCCAACCATCTCATCCTCTGTCGTCCCCTTCTCCTTTTGCCCTCCATCTTTCCCAACATCAGGGTCTTTTCCAGGAAGTCTTCTCTTCTCATGAGGTGGCCAAAGTATTGGATCCTCAGCTTCAGGATCTGTCCTTCCAGTGACCACTCAGGGCTGATTTCCTTCAGAATGGATAGGTTTGATCTTCTTGCAGTCCATGGGACTCTCAAGAGTCTCAACTCACCCCAGAACTGGCCTTATTAAACATCTTCCAAGACAACAATACCCACTCAGAATACAAAGAACTCATAACCCACCTACTGTCAGCAACCAGAAATATCATAACCAGACATTGGAAAGACCTGTCAGGAGTAAACTTGAGTCTCCTCCAACACCATAATTCAAAAGCATCTATTCTTCGGTGATCAGCCTTCTTTATGGTCCAGCTCTCACTTCCATACATCGCTACTGGGAAAACCATAGCTTTAACTATACAGATTCTAGATTACCTACATATTTATAGACATATTCTGTACATGTAAGCCTATTGATTCCATCCTTTGTTGATTGCCATCCTTTGAGACAACATACACATAATAAACATTTTAAAAACAAACAAACAAACAAACAAACCACTGAGGCCTAAATCCCCAAATGAACAAAGCAATTTAGCAAGACTTAACTTTAGTCATTTTCTGATTCGGAGCACAATTAAGAGTAACTGAAGCCTTCCTGAAGCTATAAAATAAATGGCTTCTGATGAAAACCATTTAATTGGTTTTATAGCTTGCTCTTTGAAAACATACAAACATGCATGGGCTTTTTATCACAAGCTCATAAAAACCGAATTACAACTATTGTTGTGAATTTGGCTGTGGGTAGGTCCTTCACTATGAGTTTACCTTTTGTGGCATCTGATTGGAAACAAATATTTGACAAGGGAAGTGGGCAAAAGAGGCTGAATTATATTTCTACCTGAATTATATTTCTATAATGGTTTGGGGTTAGACTAAGTTTTTTTGGGGGGGGGGTCCCCTTCAACCCTGTGATTTTATAGTTGTACGGCAATATTCTGCAGGAAAAGGGAGCAGCTAACATGGTCAAACCAGTTTGTTAGGTAAATAGACAGGACTGAAACAGTGACATCTAACAGCTTGCTCCACTTTCAGTTTTGATGCATGCAACATAAGTGGCTCTTTAAGAGGAGCTCACTTTTCTCTGCGGGGCGCTTCCAGACTGTCACAAGTTTGTGGGTGGGATTCAAGAGTGGACCATTAATGCAATTTTAGCACTGTTGTGCAACAAACCCATTTCCCTGCCCTCTTTCCCCAAATTAGACAAATCTGAAATGATGCTGAATAAAAGCCAACATTTTATAATCTCCACACAAACTTTGTGCAAACAAATGAGGGTGAATAAACATTAAACAGGTCATTTCATGGATTATCAGTTCCCTTGGCTGGGATAAATCCTGCTTGTTTGCAACAGAACCCTCTTCCAAACTGGCAAATCTGCTGCATCCATATTTAGAAGAAAGGATCCATTCCAAGTAGCACACTTTCGAAGACTGGGGAAAAAAACACTTCTTGCTTAAGAAAGCAGTCCACAGAAACTAGATTCTGAAATAGTTGATTTTCAAACTCTTGTGTAATTTGTATCATGTATATATTCTCAATTTGATCTCTTAAATGGATTGGGAATATTTGCACATCCTGTTAGAACAGTTTTATTACTTGGAGAGTCATGAAATGGTTTGTTGGAAGCTTTTGTTTCAGGTCCTTGAGTCAATCACATTGGGCTCAATCCAGTCCGCAGTAGATTTGGTATTCTTACACAGAAGGTTCCCCAAAGGGCATAAAGAGGCCCACGTTTCTCTCACTACTGTACAGTGCAGTTCAACCTGGCCACCTGCCCCACACTCCCGCCAAGAGAATACAGTAAATTTGGGAAGTACACAGAAGGTTGGGCCCAGGGAGAGGCAGAGTTGGAATTCTTCATTCAAGGGGGCCAATCCCTCTCTTCTCATACTGGACAGGGAAGGCTGCCAGCAGATGCTAGGAGCTTAGGAATTTTAACTCTAGGTGGGAAGCCAAGGCAGAGGGGTGAAAGGAATGCTGATGTGACACAGTGTTATGGTAAAAATGCCCCTAAAATGCGCAGCCTTTTAGGAAGGACAGACGTGGGTCGGAAGCTCCAAAATTTGCAATAAGTTCAGCTCCGCCGGGAAATGACAGAGACCACATGATGCTGTCAGGAAAAACAAACTGATCCTTTTATTGCAGAAAAGAAAGAACTACAGCTGTAGGGTCCCTGCCTCAAAGAATGTAGGAAGGAACCCCGGAAAATGGTGAACCTCCCTCTTATACCCTCCTGTCCCCATGTGAAAATCCCTTTACTGGGAGGGAGGGGAAGGACAAGGAGGATGGGTGGTGATGGGATTAACTGGGTGCAGAGACGACTATTTCTTCATATGGTGAGATGTCAATCGCTCTCCTCCCGTTGTTGATGGGTTTCCCTTTGTTTGATCAGTCTAGATGGGAGTTGAGGAGGGGCCGTTCCTGGCGATTGGGGTCCATCCGGCAGGTGTTTTCCCCCAGGTCACACAAGGATGATCCCTGGGATTATGTAAAAGGTGACACTTCTGGGGGTTTGAATAAACTGTCCCAGTTAATCCATCTTTGTCCATGGGTGTCTTTTGAATCAGGATGGCGATGGGGCAAGGTTCAGGTGGGCTGGGGTCATACACGGTTCATGCAGCATTTCCTTTTACAGGAGACATATCTAATACAGAGAATTCTATGCAAAAGGTAGTAGTCCTGATTTATAAAGGTTCTGAGACATAAAACAGCAATTCTAATACAGAGAGATCCTAGCATAACTTAAGGCAAAAGGTTCTGTAGTGATAATTTAAAAGAGTCTGGGGCGGAGGGGAAGGTGGAGAAGGGAAATGTGTGAGCTTATGCTAACGTTGAGACATGTGCATATGCAGATCCTTAAGCGTTCCTTCAGGCAGGGTCCCGTCCTAGTGGGAGGGGTGAGGAGATGGGGAAGATGGCATTGAACTACAAGCTGTTCTGAGAGTCTTTTTAGCTAAAGGCCAGGGTATAAAATGGTGTAAATAAATACGCGACAGCCCTCAAATCATGGAATCAGAATTGGAATCTATGATTATTTACATATATTTAAAATTGAAGGTTTAAGTGGTATGTATCAATACTACATAATAAGAAAATGCAAAATGTTCAAACTAGGACCTACAAAAAGGCTTGTGCTTTCCTAAATAACCAATGAACTTTGCTGTTTGTTTTGAAAGAATCAAGCCTGTCTGGATTAAAAGAGACAATTTCTCAGTGTTTGTTTTGCAAGATCCATATTGTTATAGGCAAAAATCTGCCCTTATTCCCTTATGGGGTACACAAGAGCCCTTATTGGGTTCTCCATCGGTCGGAGAATATAACAGAGGCCAACCAGAGAATTTTGAGAAGCAAAGCCTTTATTTTTGCTGTTGCAACATGGTCCTTCCCCTCACGCAGGAGAACAAGGAAGGAACCCCAGACAAAGGTGTCCTGCCCTTAAATAGAAATTTGAAATTGGTTTCAGCCCCCCACCCCACCCCGAAGCATCACCCATACTCACAGAAGGGGTGTAGCCCAAGACCGCCCTCCCTAAATTCATCATAGATACATCATGAAAGGGGAGGTCTGGTGGCAGTAATCTGAGCATCCTGGACCCTGCCCCCAAAACCTAATCAAATAAAAAAAGAGATATTTACATTTTCCTGTTTCCCAGCCAAGTTATTCACACCCTTTTGTTTGGCACTCAGGTATCAGGATGCCAGGGATTATCACTTTAATTCCTGAGACAATGAGGTTTCCCTCACCCCACCCCCCTTCTTCCTTGCAGAGGAACACCCGGTCAGAGATAGTCAAAATGGTGACAGTCAGGCCTGTCTTCCTGTGCTGCTTCAGACATGTGCCTGTACATTCATGTACATGTTTATGAGCAATTTTTATATATAATAAACCTTAAAATTCTTACAACACTAGCTAAATCTTAATTGTACGTGAAGTTACAGCATTTCAGACTGGCTCCTTCTGTATATCTAATTGCAATGAGTGTAACAAACCAACAGATGGTTCACTTTTGAAAAGCTCTAACTACAACAGAGTGCCTCCTTGCAGTATCCTATGCTAATAAGGAACTCATTCCTTGAATGTGGATCCTTGTGTAGCTAAAATGGCACTATCCATGCCCAAGAGGAAGACGTTAGCAGGTTTGGGGAAACCCCAAGGTTTGCATAAAAATCTTCAGGAACAAAATACTAAATGGTGCTGGGGGTGGGGAGTGGGGACAGACCCAAAAGAGCCTAGTGAGGTTTATGCATGATCAGTTCTCCAGGGAATTATTCTGACTGCTGGGTGGGTGGGTAGGAAATTGAATGGAGTTCCTGGAAAAGGGCAAGGCTGGTTGTTGGAACACTCTCTACTGGAACATTTTGTCGCAGGTCCCACTTGTTTCAGCTTTTTTCTAATGCAACTTTGCAATGCCTGTTTCTTTGGGGTCAGATGAAGATCCAAAGTAGGTGCTTACTTAACCTTTTGATGGACCTTTTGAATTGACTTTCACTTACCTTAACTCTTTCCCACTTTCATTTCCATTGCAGATTGCACTGTCTAAGGATAAATAACATTTAAAAAAATTATTCTCTAGCTGTATATCTTAATCTTAACTGGCCTGGGGCTTACCTTGTGAAAACATAGTTCATTTGAATAATTTGATCTGACTTGTAATGCATTAGGGTGATTACAAAGCAAGGACAATTAGAGGCATGTTAACGATAGGATCTAGAGATGTAGGAGCATTGATAATAGCAAGAGAGGTGTGGGAATGTCCAGGGATGTGGATGAGGAGATATTGCTTAATATATCCTATCCCCGCTTGCGCTAGCAAGCACCAAACTTTAGCAGAGTAAAAACATTCCCCTTTTGCAAAATGCACAGCAGAAAAGCGTTTGCGCAGGCTTGATTTAAGCCTATAAAATAAAGTGTATTTTTGTGGTATTTTCCGCTTTTTCCCTCTTAAAAGAAAAGACACGACACAAAGCTCTTAAAAGTATAAAAGATGTTTACTTACAAGCATCTCGAGGTACAGCACACTCAAGAGGTAGACTGGCTTAGGTAAAAAGTGATATATACATGTGAAGTTCACTTATAGGAAGTGAGACTCCATCTCATCTCTCTCTGGGCTGGAAGCCTAGAGGGAGACTCACTAAGATGTTGCTTCTTAGATGTGTGTAGTCCAAGAGGTCTGGTCCAAGAGAGTAAGAAGGTAAGAGAGGGAAATGGCTGGTTCCTTCAGAATCTGAAGGAATCTGCCGCGTTTCCCAACTCATTTGCATGTGGAGGAACAGGAAACTAGCCTTAGTCCTGTGTTCCTCCTCAGTCCTCCAAGTGGACTATCTAGGGATTGTTGTGAATTGACTGCACTTAAGCCTTTGCATCCCACAAGAGGGAGGTTCTAAAGTACATGTATTCCAATTCCTGACTGCGCCACTTCTGTCCAAGTCTCAGGAGTACTTATGCCTATTCGCAAGGATAACAGACTGACATTACCTGAAGGCATCATTTGTATGATTAGGTGCTTGCACACCTAATCAGCAACTGCCCCAGTTCCCATTCTGGCCATGATGTTTTTTAAAAAATAAATTTTTATTAAAGGTTTTCTCAGTTTACAAAGACATGTGCAATGTCTCTCATAGCATTTTTACAGATCAGTTTCAATTGTTGAGACATTGGGGAGGAAAAGGGGGAGAGCGGTAGATAAGGGAAGGGTGGGTGTGGGTGGGTGTGACAATGTTTCTATTTTACTTAATATGTGGGGGGGGGGTTGTCAGCTCGGTTGTGCAAGTTCTTTGCTGTGCATTTGTTTTCCTTTGATGGTGAGAGTTGTTGGGGTTGGCCTAGGATATAGTTTTCTTTTGTGGTTGGCTGTGGTGGTTTGTTTTATGTGAGTGGGGTGGGTGGGTGTTCTGGATCAGGTTAGCCATATTGATTTGTATGCTGTTGGTGGATTTCTGTCGTTGTCTTGTTGGGCTGTGTATGTGATAAAGGGGAACCATACTGGGGTGAAGCCATCTTCTTCTATTTGTCCCCGTGTCAATTTCAACTTATTGGTTAATTTTTCTAATAGGGCTGTTTCCCATACCGTCTGGTACCATTGGTCCATGACCATGACATTTTTTTAAAGGCCCTGCATAAAGATTGCCCCTGCAGAGGTGCCTATTCATACAACCTGCTTCCATGAAGTCCTGGCCAGGTTGTGAGGCTGGCGATAATAGCTCAGTGTGCTCCCAGAGAAAATTATACGGCGCCTACTACATGCAGGAAACCCTTGAATCCTATGTAATATCTTAAGCTTTTACTGTACATTTTCGGACATTTTTAATAAAAAAATATCAGGAAGCTAGATGATATGCATTTCTCTTAAAATAAAAAAATGTCCAGGCCATTATCTTTTTT
Organism: Zootoca vivipara; assembly: GCF_965207765.1. Lineage (NCBI taxonomy): Eukaryota > Metazoa > Chordata > Lepidosauria > Squamata > Lacertidae > Zootoca > Zootoca vivipara. The sequence goes on along the minus strand of NC_142588.1, from coordinate 78,259,948 downwards.
TTTTCTTTTTTGAAGGAGATAACACATGTAGGATTAAGGAACCTGGTATCTATGAGGCATGTGCCAGCCCACGATTTTGATTTTATTACTGGACCTGTGCTTGTATTCCCTTTCATAGGAAGATCTACTCCAGGTTTTCCTCAAAGCAACCTTTGTTTCAGCAGTGTAATGTAGGGTGTAAAAAGTATTTTAGCTGTCACGATTAAAGAGTTAGAAACTTTTTGCTGATTTACTGTGTATCACCCAGAGACCTGCCAGTGTATCAAGCTCTACCATCGGTTCTGCTTGGGGATGGGAGTGTTCAGTACTGTTGCTTTTGGTTGTTGTTGTTTTAATGAACAAGCATAGCTAGCTGCTATTTTTGTTTGAAAAAAATAAACTAGTTTTTTAAAGTTAGCAGCAGAAGCCAATTCTGACTGGCATCAACTGGCTAGCACCTATTCCATCACTAAGATGTATTCTCTTCCCAATGCTCATTTTCCGTTTTGTTCCAAAAGCAGCATTGAATGGAACAGAACACATACTATGGTTTTACATGCAGTTAACAATTATGCAAGAGCAGCAGGTGGGGAGACTGCATGAATTTCACACTAAATACTTAAGAATTTTAAGCAGGAGAGTTCCCATCAATATTCAAAAAACCAAAGTAGAAAATATTGCATCTCCTGTTTTGCATTTTTGTGTGTACAAAATTATTAAAGTTATTGCCTTAGATCAGTGGTTCCCAATTAGCTAATTACTGAGGAACCACTATTTTTTAAAAGCCAAGCCACAGCCCCCCTACTTTTGAAAGTTTTGATAACTGAACGGTAATTACCTCTGCAAAGCAAGTTTTTGAACAAAATATGGGGTAACCCTTAATCAGCAAAGGATTTTAGGTATATTAAGAAAACAGACTAGGGCTGAGAGATGTTTTCAACATCATATCAGCAGCTAAACATCACAATATTCCGATATATCACGATGTAGGCATGAGGGAAGGATTAGTCATGGAGATCGGATGAGTGGGGGGAGGAGAGGAAGCGGAGTCACCTCTTCTACATGGTTTGAGTGGGAGGGAATGGGGGGTGCAGCTAGCGAAGATGCACTCTCACTGTGGATGCTGCTGCTTTCCTGTTGACTGAGAAGCTGCTCAGCCTTGGTGCCAGGGGGAAGGTAGTGCCACAATGCCTTGAAGTGAGGTCGGCTGCCCTGGTCTCCCATCAGCTCAGAAACGTTGTGTGATATCCATGGTGCCTTGAAATCAGCTGCCCTGCTCTTCCTCATGCAAGGAGCGATATACTGTATATTGCTGCGTATTGCCGGTCAAAATCATTACTGTGTATGACTTCAAAACTGATTTTGGCCAATATGTTGAAAAACCACAGAGCACTAAAACAGACCAAAACACCTGTGATATTACCATGCAAAAATGACCAAACAAAAAATAGTTGGGGGCGGGGAGGAAAGGGATGGAGCTGTGGGCCCCCCTGGTTGCATTCCGCAGACCCCAATAACTGGGAACCAGTCTTAAGAGTAAATTATCACGTGCACAATTTCTACATAGGAAGACCACCTGCCCGGAAAAAAAAACAACCAAAGTCGAGAATAATACAATTATGACAACTGTAACAAGAGTTCAGAAGTTTATTACAGCCCTGGCAACTGCCAATGAAACCGCACAGAGGGCAGTTGTTTCTGTATTCGGTTCTCCCAGCAGGCGCAATAAAACCGCGCCGTGTCCTCTTTCCCTGTTTTCAAACGTTCAGATTAGGACGCGCCCGATTTCCCTTCCTGGATCAACGCTCTTCTTTATCCGAGGTGCGCGAGGCTGAATGCGCCCCCGCTCCGAAAGGAACTTCTGGCAGGAGCCGCTGGAGATGGGAAGGAGCATTCTCGTGCCTTCCCCCGGGACATGCCTGATTTACCTGCTGACTTTGGCGACTCGGTTTCCAAAAAAGAGATACACACACACACACAGGCTGCGATCCTACGCCCCGTTTTCCTGAGGGTTAACCTCGCACCACTGAACTCAACGCGACTTAGTGCGCAACTACTGAGCCAGGGCTTTCCGCGAGCTTCTCCGGCTCTTCTCCGATACGATGGTGGGCGGGGGAGGAAAGAAACTAAGGAAGGAAGGAAGGGATAAATCTGCCGAAAACAACCCGGGCATGCCTTTTATTCCCCTGCCAAAAGTGGCCAGCCTAAGAGCTCCTCCTGCCCTGCTCCGTGAACAGTGCAGGCGAAGCGGCCTCACGGCCCCCAAAATGGCTGCCTGGGCGTCTGCGCGCGTGTGAGGGGGCGGGGAAAGAGCAGCTTCCCCCCTGGCGGTTGGGGAAGGAAATGCGCTGCGAAACACGAGCTCGCACCGTTCGCTCCCCTCATGGCCCCGCCTTCTTCTCCTCTCCTCCTCCTCTTCCTCCCCACCCTCGAATTGCGTATTTTCTTCCCACCCACCTCCACTCTTTCCAGTGTGCCGGCGAGCCTCCCCTCTGCCCATCACGGAGAGACAGCCAATCAGGCCAGCGCTTGTCGGAGGGGGATGTTGCCGGGAGGAGGGGTGGAGAGCTCGAGAGAGCGCGCGCGAGGGGAGGGAGAGTGGGCGTGGCCGTTGCCGTCCGTCTGAGAGCGAGGCTGTTGCCTCCTCCCCTGCCCCATGCCCGTCCCCTCCCCTCCCTCCCCCCATCTTTCTCTCTCTCTCTCTTCCCTTCGCTACCGGCACATTCCGCCGCCCTGGGAAGGCCTAAGCCAGCGGGGAGCGACTTGAGCAGGCGAGAGGAGGAGGAGGAGGCCGCCGGTTTGGCTCGCCAGCCCGCCACTAGGCCAGGCCAGCCAGGGAGACCCGCCGCGGCGCCGAAGGGAAGGCGAGCGGGCGAGGCGAAGGGGCGGAAGCGGCGCCGGGAAGAAGGGGCCCGGCTGGGTCCGGCCTGGGTGTCGACGGAGAAAGAGGAGGGAGGAGAGGCAAGAGGAGAGGCCGCGCTCCCTACCTCCCGCCATGGCCGACAACGAGAAGCTGGACAACCAACGGCTGAAGAACTTTAAGAACAAAGGCCGAGACCTGGAGGTAGCTCTTCTCCCTCCTTAGCCCGGGCAGCGGCCTAGCAGCCCGCTTCGCGCGAAGGGGTGGGCCGGCAAGCGAGGACGGGGATCAGTTCGGACAAGGCCTCCGCGCCAAAGGCGGTTGGCTGTGGCGTCTCTGCTAATCTCCCGTGGCGGGGCCTACCTACCTCGAGGCGAGGCCTGAGCCGGAGTCTGCCGCTCCGTCAGCGGAGAGACAGGGAAGGCCGGCCGGCGGGTGGGTGGGGTTGGCTGACTTTTCCTCACGAGGGGACGCGTTGCCACTCTGTACCCGCGGGGTTTGGGAGGGCCTAGGCCTAGCCGCTTCTGGTCGCCGTGGCGGGGATGCTTGGCGGGGGGGGGCGTTGGAGGAGAAAGCGGGGCAGGCCTTTTCTGCTACTCCTTTTCCGTCCTGGGCCTCGGACTTTCCCGGCAGGCGGGTGGGAAGGGACAGTAGTTGGGGCCAGGCAGGTTAGCAGAGCGGGAAAAGGGAGGGGGCAGTAGCCCTGCTGGAGCGGATGGAGGCGCCCCTCTCTCCCCACCCACTCAGCTGCCTGACATGGAAACTGCCTGTCAGATGACATGTTTTCTCTTCTGTTTTCTCTCTCTCCGCTTCCCGTGACACGCGTTTTCTCCGTAGGAACCAGACTTTGTGAGCTACACACCACGGCAAAAATAGCTTTTAGGGCGCCACATGTATATGTATATGTGTGTATACACACACACACACAGACACACACACACAGAGAGAGACACACACACACATAGACACAGTATATATACAAACAAACTACCGTGTTACTTGACAGAACTCGATGTAATTAGCCTCCTTAGCCACACTGTCACGGTGCAAACAGGCAGAATACACATTCAGCATTTTAAAATATGTAAAAGCCCCAAGTTGATCATATTAAAACCAAATTTTAATCAGTGTTTCTTCAAAGGTGGCGACTGCTCCCAGAACCATTCACCTGTGTTCAGCAGAAACATGTTCACATGCATTTTTTTTTAAAATGCTAGTTTAAACTTAAAGCAGTTAAATGGGAAATATTTCCAAGTATATCTCACCAAGTTGACAGTCTGTCTTCCCTGTGTTTAAAAATAAAATAAGGGTATGACTTCAAGTGTCTCGTCAAAGACCTGGCTTTGGATATAGTCAGCTGTGGAGAGCAAAAGCATGTAAACATAATTACCCCACTTTTCAGTAGTGTAGAATATCAATACAGGTTGGAGCAGCTCAGGATTCTGTCCCAAGTTATACACCACAAGGCATTTCTGAGGATGTGCCAATCCCACCCCACCCCCTGGTGTGCCATGAGATAGTTTGTGCCCCTAGATGCTGAGCTATGGAACATGCAGTCACACAGTTCTGGTGAGCAGATACATGCCAATCACTTGTCTGTCTGGCCACCCATGGCACTTAACATGCATTTGTTAAGTGCATGAAAGCAATATGTCCTACGGTAGTTTATATCTCTCTTGCCCTGGGAATTGCTGGCAGGTAAACAGTCCTTTAGCCTCAACCTTATGTTTAAATTGAGAAGATAGTCACAGTATAGCTATTATTCTAACTTAAGACTACAATCCTATATATACACCTGTCTGGATCAAATCCCATTGAATGTATATAAGATGGCACTTCATGTTTCATTTAGAGAGGCCTAAAAATCACAATTTTTCCTAAAGTGAAAGTGTTTAATTGTGTGAGGTTGAGGATTTTTTTCAAGAGCCTTGATCTCTCCGAAAAAACTGTAGTTCCAAGAGTTCCCAGAAGAATCCATGACTTGTATACTGCTGCCCTCTGCTTTTCATTTTTTTCATAGAAATATTGTGTATTTGAATAATCAGATGGGAAAATATCCTAAATTTTTGCCCTTCGATAATTTACCTGCATAATTACCAGCAGCTAGCATAACTTTTCAATTCTTCATAAATGTCATGTATTCTAGGCAGCAACTGCTGAACATTTTGCATCTGTTCTGTGGTATGCTTATTTAAAGCTTTCATTCAAAACATGAGAAATACTGGAATTAGTCTGTCAGCTGTTGACATGGTAACTATACAGCTTTTTAAAACGAGGGCTTTCCCACTTTGCTTTTCTGTAGAGTAGGATTGTACAGCACTCTATGGGATATGGAACTGAATATTTCATGGTAGCCCTACGGTACGTTCCACTTTCCTGCTCTCCTGAAAAACAGACCTTCTGCCTGAGTCCTGTGCTCCCAGGACAAAGGGATCCCCAGTATTGAATCAAATTCCTTAGTCATCCAAAATCCATCTGTCTTTGTGACCATGATCTGGATTTACTTACTGATCTGCTGTTTCTGAATAGGCATATTTAACCTAAGCCTTTATAACACTGTATATTTTACACTGGATCACTTTTAATTCTAATAAGCTTTACAGTTCAATCCCACATGTGTTTATTACTTAGAATTAATTCTTATTCTATTATGCTGGTCTTGATCTCCAATAAATATGTTTAGAATTGCAATCTTAGTTTCCAAGGTGCACTTGGAAAATCTAACATGATTTAATTTTCAGGAGTTTGTAAAGCACCCATTTTTTGCAGAGATAAATTTTGAAGCCCTTGTGGTCTCTTCCAATTCTATGATTCTATGAAGCAGTATTTTTACAGATAACTTTTGATCGTTGTAAGATAAAGTAATGAAAAGGACAGGGGGAAACATTATTTATGCCGGTGTACGAGATACCGGCTGTCATTTAGAAATTAGTGTCTCTGAGGCTCTGATTGCCAAAGTATTCATGCACCCTGATCCAATTATTTGCTGTGGGTGCAGGATATTTAATGTGCATTTAGAGTCCCCCTCCATCCAACAAACTGCATATATTCCTTGAAAAAGCCTAGGATGCTCAGATCTACATTCTGTGGATTTCTTGGGGTAATTGAGCACACATAGAGTTATGTCACAGTAATAAGACCATTAGGTTATACAAGATAACATCTATCAGGGGAGCAAATCAATAACACAGTTCCACACTACTTAATGGTAAACCTATTTTGTAAAGTCAAAACACAGGCTTTTAAACTAGCTTTGTGTTTTAAACAATTAGATGTATTGTGGAGTTGAACAACCAGCTTGCTGTCTTTTTTTCTTTTTTCTTTTAAACCTATTGGAGTAGTGGGGTTTGGGGTTAATGGAGGCAGGTCCAATTAAGTTAGCTGATGGTACCAAACTGGAATGGGTAGCTAATGTGGCAGAAGACAGAATGTGGATTCAAGATTACCATAACAGATTGAATAACTGGGCCCAAACTAACAATGAATTTCAGTTGGGATGAATGTAAGGTTCTACACTTAAGCAGGAAGAACCAGCTGCATAAATATAAGATGGGGGACATCTGGCTTACCAGTAGTACATGTGAAAAAGATTGGTCTTACCTAGACCACATGCTTAGCTAATACTATTCTAGACTGCTTCAACAGAAGTATAATAATCCTGATCAAGGAAAGTACTGCTTTAATCTGTCTTGATCAGACCACACCTGAAGTACTGTGTCCCGTTCTGGGCACCACAACTTAAGGATATTGACAAGCTGGAAGGTGATGTGCAGAGGAGGGCAACCGAGATGATCAAGGGTCTGGAAACCATGCTTTATGAGGAATGGTTTTAAGGAGTTGGGTATATTTAGCCTGGGGAAAAAGAAACAGAGGAGATATGATAGCCATCTTAAGATAACTAAAGGCTGTCACATGGAGGATGGAGCAACCTTGTTTTCTATTGCTCTGGAGGGTAGGACCCTCAACAATGGCTTCAAGTTACAAGAAAGGAAATTCTGACTAAACATTAGGAAGAACACTGACAGTAAGAGTTGTTTGACAGTGGTATGGACAGTGGAACTCCCTCAGGAGCTTGTGAACTCGTCCCTTGGAGGTTTGTAAGCAGAGGTTGGATGACCATATGTCATTGGTGCTTTAGTTGAGATTCCTGCATTGCAAGGGGTTGGGCTAGATGACCCTTGGGGCACAACTCTACAAATTGGTGTTTCTCTGACATTGACCTGTAGCAACCTTTGCTATTAAAGGTAAAGGTACCCCTGACCATTAGGTCTAGTCACGGACGACTCTGGGGTTGCAGTGCTCATCGCGCTCTATAGGCCGGGGGAGCCGGCGTTTGTCCGCAGACAGCTTCCGGGTCATGTGGCCAGCATGACAAAGCTGCTTCTGGTGAACCAGAGCAGCGCACGGAAACGCTGTTTACCTTCCCGCCGGAGTTGTACCTATTTTCTATTTGCACTTTGGCATGCTTTCGAACTGCTAGGTGGGCAGGAGCTGGGACCGAACAATGGGAGCTCACTCAGTGGCGGGGATTCGAACCGCCGACCTTCTGATCAGCAAGCCCTAGGCTTTGTGGTTTAGACCACACCATCACTCGCATCCCTAACCTTTGCTATAGTTCTCTCCTAATGCATGTCATAGATGCATTATGTAGTGTGATTTGAATTTTTTCAAGTGTCATTATGCTCAACAGTTCCTTCAGAAGTTGTTCTGCCCTGCTGTCATCAGCAAATCCTACTTGTATAATGTTGCAATTTTGTATTGATGCTGAAGCTTAGGGACATTACATTCTGAATGTTACACCTCTGAAATCTCTGCTGGTTTGTAGTTGGAGTGTGGGAAGATCTAGGACCTTCCTGAAATATTTTGCTACATAGTTCAAGTGCATATTGAGTGAGATGCATCACAGGATCTTCTACAACAGGGGTTCCCAACAAAATTTTCTCGAGGACCCCTCGTCGAGCTGCCATTGTGACAAGGACCCCCATTAATTCCTAATCCTAAAATTAAAAAGTAAGAGCCAAATTAAGAGTCTTTTTATATTTTATATTTATACATTTTTTACAGTTACAACAGAGTACTCCATCAGTATACAGTTAGTTTTAATTTTCAGTTCTTAATGAGATGAGTTAAATCTGTCCTTTGAGTCCATTATTTCTGAAATATTAGGTTCCAAACTTGAAACTTTCACTCTGAAATCCGACCGCATGTCGAGCCGATTCCTATATTTGTTTTTCATGAAACACATGGAAGAAAATGCTTGCTCACACCGATATGTGGTTGCAAATGGAAGGATCTTTTTCATTGCCTTATCTCCAAGTTTCTTGTAGTCCTTGCGGCATACAGCAGAACTACTGCCTCTATCTAATTCTAGTTTTGCGCTAGACTCTGCTCATGCAGGAAGCGGCCAAAACAAAAAATAGTTAATATATTTTTTATTCTAATAGGATCTTGAGGACCCCTCTGGCATAGCTCGCGGACCCCTGGGGGTCCCCGGACTACCTGTTGGGAACCACTGTTCTACAATATTTCAGAGGATGCTGACCCACATTTCTGATTACATGTAGTCATTGCAAGAGATCCTGGGACATAATCTTAGATCATGCACTGTTCTTACTGCTACAAAAATACAGTCACCTAAAGCAACGTTTCCCGACCTGTGGACCCCCAAGAGCATAGCCTGGGGGCAGTTCTGCCCCCCTAACAGAAATCTTGGCTACGCTCATGCTCCCCTGTCCTACTGGTAGAAAAGTAGTTATTTTAATATTTTGTTTGTAAATAGAACTCTATATGGGATAATTTTAAAAAGCAAGTGGTCCTCATCTCACTGACCTGGTGCAAAAAGATATTTTTGTCCAGAGGAGCCCTGGCTGTCTAGATAAAACACTATAGCCCCACAAACCCTTACCTGGGAGTAAGGCTCACTGAACTTAGTGTGGCTTTCTTTTGTGTAGACACTTAGTTATTTACTAGATGCAAGTCAGCAGTACCAGACAACCCCGCTCAGCTAGGTGCTGGGGTGGATTGCACCCTGCGCCGTGCAGAGCCAGGCCCAGGCTGCCACTGGGTCCAGCACTGGCGGCACCAACAAGCAGCTCTGACTCGCACTGGCCTACCTATTGCCACTCCACCCCTGCACTTACCTGACCTGGGGGTTCTGGATCACGGGATCTACTGATCAAAACGAGAGCCTCAGCGATTGCCCTCTCCCATAGAAAACAAACCAGGACTGCTCTAAGAAAACACACATGGCAAAAAGAAGTGTTAGGCCCCAGTGCTGGCCAGAGTCTGTAGCAATTCAGTGTACCATGGTATTGTTTTAAGTGATCCCTGAGACCATGAAAATACAGAAGAAAATTGAAGGGCTGTGTTATCTTTAAGATTCATGCCACCTGCTGAAGAGGCAATTCACTTTGTTTTAAATTTAAACTAACTTGTCTCTGCTGCAGTGGAAATGTCAAAGAATACAGGGCCAAGGCAGTTTAGGGCAGGCATCCCCAAACTTTGGCCCTCCAGATGTTTTGGACTACAATTCCCATCATCCTTGACCACTGGTCCTGTTAGCTAGGGATCATGGGAGTTGTAGGCCAAAACATCTGGGGGGGCTGCAGTTTGGGGATGCCTGGTTTAGGGCCTTAAAGTTCAGCACCAACACTTCAAATAGTGCTTGGAAACTTACTTGGAGCCAGTGTTGGTTTTTCAGTACCAGTGTAATATGGTCTCCACTCCCAGTCACCAGTCTAGCAGTTGCATACCGGTGCTACAGGGGATGCCTTAGTGATTTTCTGCTGTCCCTTTTAATTTTGCTTGTGCAGTGGCTCTCAACATATTCTCAGATTTTATAACCCACATTTTCATTCCTGCTTGAACTATTGACCCTGTCTGAGTTTAATCAGATATTTTGTATGCAGATGGGTGTGTATTAGAAATGCCTTCCTATAGGAAATCCTTGGTGTGAAACCTCTGGCTGCCGTCAATGCCAGTTTTGGACAATAGAACATGAATGGACATGCCTGAAATATTTATTTTAAATACTGAGCAACAGTACTGTTGGTTAGGTGTTGGATATGGTTGTATTTTTAGATGTTTTCCTTCTCTATAATCTTTCTATGCATTGCTTATTTTTGTCACTGCTTTTAAAGTACTTTTTAATTTGGCACAGATCTATGCTAATTTTTGAAAGCCATAGTATTGGTATGAAAATATGCTTCTTTAAAGCAGTTGTCATTCTTATCTTTAGAACAATTGAAAGTTTCCCTAAAAATATTGGGACAGGGTGATACAGCTTCCTTAGCTGTTTCTCCCCGTTCTTAAAAGTACCACAGTGATGGTAGACAAGGAACAGTGTAGGCAAGTTCCCTGAGCTAAGTAGCAGCAGCAGAACACACCCCACAATTCTCTAACTTTGAGCATTACGGGATGCATGTATACTCAGTCTGCTCAGGGAACTGGCTGAGTTTGGCTTTCCTAGTGAATATAGATGTAGATGCCAGCTGAAGAAAATAAGGGTGTTGTGTGATTAGGGTTGAGAGGATATGTCGCCTAATGTTTTAGAAATCACCCCCACCCCCTGTAATGTACAGGGATGTTTAAGGAAGGAAAGGAAAAGTGCAGTTTCCCTTTCTTGTTCTGGCCCCCCAAATGGCTCGGGTCTGACAGCCAGCCCTAGAATTGATCCTTCTGGGGTTTTTTGTTTTGGTTTGGTTTTTTTGTAGCACAGCAGAAGGTGGTTCAGGAAGCTTAGAAAACAAAAAATATTGATTTTTTTTTCTTCCTCCCTGCTGCTCACACCCATGACCTGATCATGCTATCCTTTTTTTCAGGCCAGGTGGGCTACTGTTATTCATATTGTTGCAGGTTTCACTGGTCTGTATACAATTACTAACAGTTAGTGTTTCTTTTCTGCAAGTACTCAAGGATACGTAGTACTGGCACCTTTCTTTTTCCTAGAAGAAAAGCACTGCTAACATTACGTAGTAGTCAGATGGAGAGACTGAATTTGTATCTTCTGTATCAAACTCACTTTCATGAGAGAATGAGATTCTGCAATAGCTAGGTTACTTCATTTTGCCATAGTGGATGAGGGTATGATCTCTAAAAGCATCACCCATCTCCTTGGCTGAAGCTAAGCAGGTCTGGTTCTGGTCAGTGTCTAGATGGGTGATCTCTGCTTTGGGTTCTATGATGGAAGAAAAGTAAGATATAAATAAGAAAAATAGACATGAGAGCTATAAAAGAAACACCATGTATTAACAATTAAACAATTAATTAACTAGACAATTTAAAATGTGGCCCCAGGCTTCTCCTTAACTAGTTACATTGGTTTGAATACCTACTTTTGAATACCTACTTTTCTTTCATCAAATTTCTAATGCTAAATATTCATTTTTAAGGCAGCCAATTCAGACAGCCACAACAAAGGGTATGCAGTTTTCATGCTTCAAATAGTTAACCTAGAATTTCATGTGGGGAATTGTTTGAGCCCCACATTGACATTTAGTTCTTGAGACACTGTAGTTTGTGCCTTAATAAACAGTGGAAGCTAGATGTAACTTTCTTGTGTAACTTTAACTTTCCAGACTATGAGAAGACAACGAAATGAAGTCGTTGTGGAATTAAGAAAGGTAAGATTTAATGCTATTTATCACCTAATTTAGTGTGGGCTTGATCCAATCCACTGCAGGTGCAGCAGTCCCCATAAAGCAGTGGTTCCCAAACTCTATTCTCAGGGCCAGACTTTTAGAATAAAAATTGGTTTATGCCACACACACAAAATATTGATAATAAATATATTGGAAAACAAAAAGAAAAAACTCTGAGCAGTGCTTGATTTTGAAAAAATACCTATCCATATTCTGCAAATAAAAAAATATTACTATACCTGTACTATACCGTACTATACTATACTATACTATACTATACTATACTATACTATACTATACTATACTATATAAATGTTCCTTTGACTGTCCTTGAATCTTCCCACCACTCTTCCATCGTCTGCCACACCAGTGTGGCGCGCCATACCTTTGTGAACCACTGCCATAAAGAATAAGAGATGTGCTCTGTTCCCTTCCCCCATGTTAAAGAATTGTCTGATCAGTCAAGGAACATGAGCCACAGAAGCTCTGCCCATTTTAGACTGGATCAAGCCCATAATCTCTAGCAATTATCTCCTGAATTGCATTGTTTTAAAGTAATGTAACAATCATGCCTTTTTATTGACAGCTTTAAGAAATTGCTCAATTTCTCTTTTCACTTAGTATGTTTTGCTTAATATATTTATGTTGTCCTGAAATTTCCTTGCTGTACAATTGCTTTTTTGTTTTGGTGTATATCACTGATAATACTTCTTTTCCTTGTGTAGATACAAATTGCACTTAAGTTTAATTGGGCATGTGTAGCAAGGAAAATCCTTTTCAGAAATAATTGGGGTTATTTTATTAAATGAATTAGGAGAATTTTGGCTTGCACTTTAAAAAATACCCTTATGACTGCAGAAAAAGTTTTAAAATACATGTGTGATGATGCGTGCTCAGAATTTAGAGGAGGTTTACAGAGCTTCCAATGTTCGGGGATGGATATTTGCTCTACATACTCCTTTCTCTCTCATTGCTGCTGTTCCTTGATTATTGCCATGTAAGGCACATTTCTGCACAGACAACTTGCTTTTTGCTTGCATCACTCTGCTCCTCCCCAAAAGTCTGAAACTTTGGAGTGGGAAAAGAACCATATCAAGTAAATGCATATATACATATTAATGTAAAATCCATAATCCAATTGTAGAATGCCAGTTTCCTTGGCATACCTATAAGAATTTTGTTTGAGAGTAAATAGGTTGGCATCTATCTATATAATTGGCCAAAAAAATTGATTGGTACAGTATTGGGCATTTTATTTATTTAGGTTGGTACCCAACAAAGTGCTTACATTAGTGTCAGGATTTCCTTTTACACAATAAAACTACCCACCGCCCCATGCCCTCTCCAGATCTTCTCAAAAGATTTAGTTATGTGCTGTGAGATGAGAGGGAGGAGAAGTTCCTTTCACTAATGGAACTACATTGTTGGGTACTGTTCTAAGTTAGCTTTTATGCTGCTTTTCAGAATTCTAGGTTTTTCTAAAGTGATTTACAGTAACCTTTCAACTGCATAGTTCTTTTTCATCCACGGCTGCCATTCCTCAACTCCTCCATGTAAAACTCCATGAATTGACCACTCTTTAGTTCCATTACTCTGTTCCTCCCCCAAAAGTTTATGTTCTTTATCATTTAAAACTTTGGAATATGCAAGCTTTAGAATTATACAAAACTGTTACCTATATGAACATAAAATTTAGTTGGCAAATGATCAAGAGTGATTATAAATGTGTACTGTGTCGGGTTATGTAAATCATGTAACACCTTTACTTTTTCTATACTGTAAAATGAATTAAAAGCCTCTTATGGTATTTTCTACCCTTAATATTTTTTATTGCTTTGTACACTGCATTTTTCTTACATTACCTATATTTGCATTTTTTTAAATTTTACAAATATTTATAATATACCTTTAAAGCATTGGGGAATGCATATACGCCTTGTCTGAATGTAATTTGTATTTTGTATTTAAAAGAACAAAAGAGATGAGCATCTGTTAAAGAGACGAAACGTACCTCATGAAGATATCTGTGAAGATTCTGATATAGATGGTGACTTCAGAGTGGTAAGAACTAATTGGTGATTAAATATTATATACGTATGTCTTTTTGAATGCATTTCTAATGCTTTGATATTTGTTTCAGCAAAACACGTCTCTAGAGGCAATAGTGCAGGTAAGTATCTTACTCACTTCTGTTTTTAAAATTCACTTATATTGTGAAAGTCCTGATTTTTAAATATATTTATTTCTTAGAATGCTTCAAGTGACAACCAAGGTATCCAGTTAAGTGCAGTGCAGGCTGCAAGGTAAGAGAATAATTTATTCAGATATGCTTTCTTCTACGGTAGTACAGTTTGTTAATGGAATTGATAGCTGTACTGTGTTATGACTGGAAATGTTGGTTCTTCGGCTGCTCTTAATGTGAACTCTACTTTGATAATCTGTATTTGACATATTCTAAAATGGTTTGGAGCACAAGTTGATCAACAATTGAATTCCATTTTTCACATGCAAATATTGATGAAAGCAATATTTCACAAATATTTCACTTTTATCTTGGAATACCAGGGCCATCTTAACAGTTAAATTAAGAGAGAATTTAAAAAGAGCCAAAGAAAGTAACCAGCTTTGGCTGGACAGGGACCATTTCACCACAGCAGTCCATGCTCTTGTAACTTCCAGACTGCCTTGAAGACAAACTGGAAGCGTTAATAAGTGTAGAATGCAGCTGCCAGAATTTTAATGGGTACGGCTAGATAGAGTTGCTTAATGCCAATTTTCAAAGTTATATTGGCTGCTTTTGAGCCCAGTTCAAGGTATAAGAAGTAGTTGCCAGAGTGGCTCTTCTCCTTGTTCCATTGTCAGGGGAAGTCAACTAACCTGCACCTGACATGTAAAATACCCATCATTTAAAATTGATGCTGGTGATCAAGGCTGATTTATTTTCAAAGGTTATTTTAAGGATTTCTAAGTGAGTGATTATCCCAGGGTTATATTTATTCATAGCTTGGTGTCCTTCAGATGTTCTTGAACTCCCAACACCCATCATCCCTGATCATTGACTAGGCTGGATGGAGTTGATAGGAATTATAGTCCAGCAATATCTGGATGGCACCATGTTGGCTACCCATGGTTTCAATATTTTGATGTCATAGTTTTAACTGCCTTTTTTGCCTTTTTGATTTATATTCTGCACTCTGCCCTAGTAACTTAGATAGATAAAGTGTGGTCTATAAATATTTCATTAATATGTTAAAATACTTAATGTCAGTTTTTAAAGGCAGCTCTTCCATATATCAGTGGCAGCAGCTTGACCTGTTCTGTCTTCATGCATTATCTAATGTATTGTGGGTATGAACCTGACTGCTTCAGGGGGAAAAGCAGTTCTCACTACTGCTCTTGCTAACACATGGCCTGATAATGAAATAAACAGCAGTTAGACTCACATGTGTAGTTTGGCCTCATGAAATACTTGACCAGCCAGTTGTCAAGTTCTAAACTCTCTTCTCTCCAATGTATACAATAAACCTTATTTCTGTTTAAGGCAGGGGTGGTGCTTCAGGACTAGAGCCACCCTATACCTTTTTGGTCAAAATGCTTGGCACCTCATACTTTCGCTCACACATGTACCTCTTTATTTTATTTATAAAATTTATATACCATCCTTCATTCACAGGGTGGTTTACAATATAAAAACACAAGAATGCACAATGCAATAATAAATGAAAACAATTACCCCCACCCCTCCCCCAGTTTAAAGGCCATAGATTGTTTAATTAGCCAAAGGCCTTAGAGAAGAGGAATGATTTTGCCTGGCGCTTAAAGATCTGTAACAAAGGTACCAGGAAAACCTCCCCAGGGGAGAGCATTCCACATTTCTCCAGCCATCCATTCTCTCCATCCTGACAAGAACTTTACCCACCAAAAAAGGAGAGAACTAGTCTTATTCAATGCTTTCAGTCACCAGCAATCTTTGTATATGAGGATCTGTAGCAGGATAATGAGCATCTTTTTGTACTGTCTAGCACTCTGGCCCAGGTATCTTCTTTTATCTTCTCTTTTAAGAAGAGGCAAATGGGCACATTTGCTTGCCTTTGATCTCCTTTCGGTTTAATTTTGATTTAAGACATTTTTGACTTCGAAAAATATTTCACAAATGTCAAGAAGGGGGAAAATAAGATAATGCATTCAGACTTACTGGTTTAAATTTAAATTGTATTTGATAGTTACTTATGAAATATCAGAATAATTACTACCATATTTTTTAATTTTTATGTTAAGATAGGAGATTTAGTATGCTGTGAAATCCCTGTTAGCTGCTCTTCGTGTTTTAGCTATAATAATCAATTGGAGCCATTTCAGCTTTGCCTGAAAGTTTGATATTCTACTTTCCAAATATTTCTGAATAGAAAACTACTCTCCAGTGATCGCAACCCGCCTATTGATGACTTAATAAAATCTGGAATATTACCCATATTAGTGCACTGCCTTGAAAGAGATGACAAGTGAGTATGTGCCTTTAAAGGAACAGTTGTTTTCTCAAGCAATTGATCAAAAATATTGTAATAACCTATTGTTTGTTTCTTATTATATTCTTAGTCCATCTTTACAGTTTGAAGCAGCATGGGCACTGACAAATATTGCTTCCGGAACTTCTGAACAAACGCAAGCTGTCGTTCAATCCAGTAAGTTAATCAGTACTTAACTCGTGTAAAAATGCCTTGCTGATCGAGTAGAACTATGGACACGTTATATTTCTTCTTTGGGTATTCACATGTGCCAATGAGTTGGTTCTTTGATGCTATAGCCAGGTTGATTGAAATCTAAATGCTAATCAATGAATCATACGCTGAAAAGGAAGACATGTACATAATCTCTCGCTAAATTGAAATTAAATTTGGATAGCACTGAAGATGTTCCCGCTTTGTGATTAGAAATATGGAATTTAGTAAGTAACGAATTGATTTGGAGCTTGTGGCCAAATTTGCATGTAACACTAAACCATAGTTTAGCATTACAATAATAAGCCTAGTTCCCGCCTTCCTTCTGGCACTACTATGAAGACGCATCCATAAACTTTATCTTCACTTCAGCTTGTGACATCTGAACCTAGACAAACTGTGATTAGTGGGAAACAAGCCAACCAAGCTTTTGAAGCTGACTTATTTTCACTAATTGTGGCTAAGATTAACTGCTGTTTAGGGTTTGGACATCGTTTTGAATATGTGGCATTGCCTTTAAAATATGTATAATCTGAAGAATATCTCTGGAACTATCCACTGCTGATATATGACTGTTTTCAGTGTTTCTTGATTGGTATAAAAGACTTCTTTATATTTTAAAAAAAGAGTTACTTCTCTAGTTTTCTTTTATAATGGGTTGGATCCAGACTTGCCCTTACCAGAGTGGAAGGACTTCGTCAGTTCTCAGAGGGGACAAAGATCCAATGTGGGTTTCCTGCTGGAAAGGTGGTTTCCACCAATTTCCCTGCTGCCTCTGCAAATCCTGTTTAGGGAAGCTTTTAATCTTTAAGAAATTAGTGTATTTTAATATTTCTGTTGGAAGCCGCCCAGAGTGGCTGGGGAAACCCAGCCAGATGGGCGGGATATAAACAATATATTGTTGTTGTTGTTGTTGTTGTTGTTGTTGTTATCATCATCCCAGTGACACCTCTCATGCTATTCCACAAGGTCTCCCAACCCTTAATAGCTGTTCAAGAGGATGCAGAAAGTAGGAGAGATTTTCAGCAGTGTTCACAGGAGGTCTGGATCCAACCCAATGGCTGCTTAAAGATAAAAATTACAGAAAATTGAAAATGTGCTGTCAGTGGGATTTAGTGCCTTACATGCTTAGGAGTTTTCTACAGGAGAAGGATACTGTTTGCAGAGCTTTGCAAAACTGAAGTGGCAATGATGGAGGCTTTATGCTACCTTCAGCCATAATGCAAAAGGAACATAAATAAGTGTGTGGTAATTCCACTTTTACACATCATTGTTCTGTCTGCAAACTGAGTGTGCTACATCTCATTGGGGAGATGTGTTAAGTTCCAGACACAGTTGTGCATCTTCCTTTTTGACAAAATTGGAAAGATTTATTCTGAACATTATAGTGCTGTGGAAGAAGTTAAGAACTGGAGGCTCAGAAAGGTTCTTCATTTTTCTCAAGAGGTTCAGTTCCATGCACTAAGCCCCTGAAATTCTGTATCAGTTGAGTGATAATTAGACAAATTACGACTGCCTGATATGCAATCTGAATATCTTTGAATGAGGAATGGCTGTTTATATATTGCATGATTTAAAGTTTAAATCTTAGCCATGGGGCTATGGAAACTAAAAAAAAGAGTCATAATGATCATTTTCTTTATTTTGCAGATGCTGTCCCACTTTTTTTGAGGTTGCTGCATTCGCCCCATCAAAATGTTTGTGAGCAAGCAGTATGGGCTTTAGGCAATATCATAGGTTTGTTGCATTTCCATGTAGAAACTCCACTACTATGGCAATGAGAACTGCTTAGAATTTTACTACTGAATGAAAGCTGTTTTTCTCCAGCAATTCCTTGTACACAAATCTGTGTGGGGGAGTGTTTTCCCAAAGCATATTTTAGTTAGGCACATGAAGGTTCAGACAAGTAAATCACATGGAAGAATATTACATGAGTTATTCAGGTCATGGTGCACTTATTGTCGGTATTCATCACACAGCAAGCAAAGCTGCCAAGTTGGTGGAATATCTGATACCTATGCATAGCATATGCATTTCTAGTTCTCTGTCTCCAGCTACATTCTTTAAACCAGGCATCCCCAAACTGCGGCCCTCCAGATGTTTTGGCCTACAACTCCCATGATCCCTAGCTAACAGGACCAGTGGTTGGGGAAGATGGGAATTGTAGTCCAAAACATCTGGAGGGCCGAAGTTTGGGGATGCCTGCTTTAAACTATTACAGTTAAGAATCAGAAGTCTATAGCACAGTTAAGAATCAGAAGTCTATAGCTTTTCTGCTGCTGAGCAGCAGCAACCCCCCCCCCCCGGCAACAAAACCCACAAAACAAAACTCCTTGAAAAGGCTTAACCTGTTGAATGTCTACTTACAACATAGCTGTTAGTGACAAAAAATACTCCTGCTTCCCCCCCCCCCCACCTCCCCAAATGATGCAAAGCATTCAAGTTTCCTGAATTTACTGTTGGCTTTTCACAGATTGGAAATACCACATTTCAGTGGATAACCTAGCATGGTATTTGGAGTATGTGGAGGGGAGAGTTCAGATGAGGCATAAGATTTATGGCAGCCAAGGTTCAGATGCCCAAACTTGGAAAAATTCAAGATTAAATTGTTTAAAAGCAAGCAGTGTATTCTAAGAGCATTTGTTGTAGTTATTTCTCTCATAATAAATAGCTACAGCTGTGTTAACAGAACATTGATAGGTACCCTTTTCTCTTTTTTGTAACAAAAAGGGATTTATAATTTTCATGCTTAGGGGTGGAGTGCAGAATCTCCCCTCCCACCGCACAAAATTAAATCTGATTTACAGCTACGCTAAAGTACTGGTTTTCTTAGTTATTTTCTCTCATCAGCAATGGAGAATGTATTGCTGGAGAAATGGATTCAGTTTTTGGGAGTGGCGTCTCTGTCCAGAGGGCTTCAAACAGATGCTGTAGAGCCATCCTTTTTGCTTATTTCAAACTGTTCACATACAGAGAGAGCTATCCTAATGGGGAAAAGAAATTTTGATAGATCAGTGTTTATATTTCTTCTACCCACAAGCTCCTCCATCTTTATACAGGTGATGGACCCCAGTGTAGAGATTATGTCATTAGTCTTGGAGTGGTGAAGCCTCTGCTGTCATTCATCAGCCCATCTATTCCCATAACTTTCTTAAGAAATGTTACTTGGGTAATGGTCAACTTGTGTCGCCACAAAGACCCGCCTCCACCAATGGAAACGATCCAGGAGGTAAAATTACTTCTTTGTTGAAATTTTATCACTTTGAGCTTTCCTGCAGAATTTTGAATACCTTTTTCCTCTTTCTCCTAGATCCTCCCAGCACTCTGTGTTTTAATTCATCACACAGATGTAAATGTGAGTATCTCAATATTGCACAGCCTGTTTACTGATTAATTATAAGCACCTATTGAAAAAACAAATCACAACCTTGCCAGGTTACCCCTGAAAGCAATTTGTGCCTCCTTGGTTATATTGGTGGATACTTGTCAGTCTTATTAACAAAGCAAAAGTCTCTCAAAGGAATAAAACATATTTCAGAAGTCAGTGCTCCCACAAAACTGAGGGACAGTTCACAAATACAGACAACTTGCAGCTTACATGGGGGCTATGGTCCCGGTAACTGTTTGCAGAACAGTTATGTGCACTGGCACAAATCTCATCTCCCACACGGATTGGTGAGACTTGCATGGATTTCCCACTGGTTCTCTTAACATATATCCATAGGCAAGCACTGAGTTGGTGATGGACTGGATCATTCCCTTAAAATAAGAATACCTAAAGACTGAATAGAACTGTCATTCTGGATCTGCTGAGTGGAACAATTCTAGCCTTTTTGGAAGGGCTTAGCGTTTGAGGCGCTATCTGGACAGCCGTGCTCTGTATGCAGCACCCATTCAGTTCAGGAATAAATCTGCAGAACCTGCTTCTCTGTACATTCTGTTCTTAGTTGGGTTGGGACTTAACCTGCAACAAAATCAGAAGCCACTCTGCCAATACATAGGAGAGGCCAGAGGCATTTTGATATAATGTATATACTTGCTGGTGGAAATTAGACAAGTGTCATAGCTAACTGAGGTGTTGGCAGCATAACATGTTTTAAGATTCAGCAGGAAATGTTTTTGAAAGGAAGAATGAAACAAAAATTTGCAAGGGATTTGGTCAGATACCCTCTGTGCTTTATTTTGTGGTATGTTGCAGAAACTTAAAATAGTAAGTAGGCTGAGAACACCACTGTTTTCAAGGGAAAATGCTTCTGTTTATATATGACTCATTGTGTCTTGCAGAACCTCCTTTGTATTACTCTAATGTGTCTTGTTGATTTTGAACAGATATTGGTAGATACAGTCTGGGCCCTCTCCTACTTAACAGATTCAGGCAATGAACAGATTCAGATGGTGATAGACTCTGGGATAGTTCCTCATTTGGTTCCTCTTCTCAGCCATCAGGAAGTTAAAGTGCAAGTGAGTCTTGTACCATTTTTCCTTTATTTGAAGCATTTTACTGACAACATTACATTAGAAATTTACAGTATGCAGCACATTGTATTCTTACTGTGTTCAGTCACTGTGCTTGTCAAGCTCAGAAATGGGCGGGGGGATTCTGACTTTTGAATGTTTCTCATATTTTGTGGAACGTGGAATCGTGTTTTGAATAAACATTTTAAAAGCTGCTGTCCCCATAGGACAAAATAGATTCAAAAAATAAAAGGACAGTAGCTTTCTTTAGTTTCTATTGAGTGCAAGCTTTTATTAACTAGCAAGTTTAATGCTCATTGCAAAAGAGAGGTATTCTTTAATATTTCATTTTATTAGATTTAGGAATATGGGATACGCTATCAGATTAGTGTCAAAATGGTTGAAAATGGGTGCTAGGTCCTTCCACTTCAGTTTTCCAGCTCTGGATACAAACTGCAAGTCGTTGTAGATTGGTTCAGATATACAGTGGTGCCTCGCTAGACGAATGCCCTGCTAGACGAAAATTCCGCTTAACAAAAGGATTTTCTGATCGGAGGTTGCCTCGCTATGCGACGAGATTTTCTATGGCCACCGCTTCATCTTGCGAAGCGTGGCCATAAAAACCTCCGATCAGAAAATCAGGGCATTCATCTAGCGAAAGGGGAACCAACTGTAGCAAGGGAAGAAGGCAAAGGAAGCTCAGCTGAGAGGCGCTGACAGCTGTCACCGCCTCTCAGCTGATCTCCCTTTGTCTTCTTTCCCTGCTGCAGCTGGTTCCCCTTTGGCAGAGACCAGCAGAACACAAAGAGGAACTAGCGGGGGAGGAACTAGGTTCCGCCCGCTTGCCTTCGCCGAGGCGGCGCTTTCTTGGTGAAGGCAAAGGGGCGGGCTAGGTAGGTGTCCCCTGCTTGCCGGCATGGAGCGCGGTTTCGGAGGTCTCCGAGGCCGCGCTCCATGTCGGGGGAGGCAGGCTTCTCGCCGGCATGGGGCTTGGCAGAGGTGGGGGAAAGGCGCAGGATCGTTCCTTCGCCTTTCCCCCACCCCGCCCGACAGAGCCGGATCCGACGAAGCTTCTGAAGCTTCGTCCGATCCGGCTCTGTTGTTGGCAGCAGCGGCGCTTGCTCTCTTGGCTCGGGGAAGCGCCTGCCTGCCTTCCCCGAGCCAAGAGAACAAGCGCCGCCGCCAACAGTCTCTCCCCCCCCCCCCGGAGCCCATAGGAACGCATTAATTGACTTTTAATGCATTCCTATGGGAAGCGGTGCCTCGCTAGACGAAATTTTCGTAGGACGAATTCAGTCCTGGAACGAATTAATTTCGTCTAGCGAGGCACCACTGTAATGAAGTATATGGAGAGGTGGGGCTGAGTTCTTTTTTGGACTCTGATTTGTAACCTGCCTTTTAGCAAGCCATTGCTTATCATTCAATCTGACACAACAAATCAGGCTTTGCACAAACCATTGTTTCTCAATTTAGATGCAATGGCCAACTGATTCACTGAGAGCCAGGAAGTTACTAAGTGTGTGGCTCTAAGGTTTATTTGTGTAATACCAGCTCAACCCATTACCATTTTCACCATCAAATTTGGCTCAGGAAAAAGATGAATCTGCTACTCAGCACAGTAGCTGTTTCATAAATCATAATTCTTCAAATCTTTCATTGTCAGATTTGTAAAGTTACAAGTTTTTATTTTTGGTGGGGGTGGGGCACAGAACCATGTCTTCTACCTGATTTAAGTGGTACAGTTAATCTAGTAAAGCTGTGTAGTGCAATCCTATGCATGCTTACTCAGAAGTAAATGTGCATAGGATTTCAACCATAGCTGCCAAGTTTTCCCTTTTCTCGCGAGGAAGCCTATTCAGCATAAGGGAATTTCCGTTAAAAAAGGGGAGAACTTGGCAGCTATGCCTCAGTCTAATCATGTAGTCTTAATACTATAATGCTTGATTTTAAAACATGCTACTCAAGCTATCAGGTTTTAACTTTTGAAATGTTTTGTTTCAGACTGCCGCACTCAGAGCTGTAGGAAATATTGTTACTGGTACTGATGAACAGACCCAAGTAGTTCTGAATTGTGAAGCTCTTTCACACTTCCCTGCCCTATTGACTCACCCCAAAGAAAAAATTAATAAGGTATGAAAATGGGCATGATGCTGAATGCATGAAAATTGATACCAGGGGACTATGTGACATATCTATCAAACAAAAGTACAGGATAATCGTCAATCTCTTTACTTGAAAAGTTGTTCTGACTTTTGTAGAATTTGTAATGTAGCAATTCCTTTGCAAGGAGCATATTTGTTTGTTTCACAAAAATTATACTGCTTGGTTGCAGTAAAATCTCTTAAGCAATTTACAGGTAATACAAAATTATAAATAAAAGCAGTTTAAAAAATTTGAAGATAATTAAAATCAACAGTAAAAAAGAATGAAACACATCAACATCTACAAGTCTGGATAGGTTTGCCTAAACAATAAAGCTTTAAACGGTCATTGGAAAGAGTACAACGGAAATGTCTGCCTGAGGAGTCTAGACAGGTAGTTCCAAAGTCTAAGTGCTGCAACACTGAAAGATTGATTTATTACAGCTGTGTAGCAAGTATTATGTAACAGTGTCAGTTTCACAGATCAAAGCATTCAAGTGGACACTTACAGGGTGAGGCAATCCCACAAGTAGTTTAAACTTCAAGAAAACTATCTGAATAATGTAGCAACCTCCTATAACTTGACAGTTTGAGGTGGTCATTCAGTCCATTATTTTTGCTTTGCCATCTCACAGTGGCACTGAATAATGTTTCCCCCCCTGTTTAACATGCAAAATCCTGCTTTCATATGAAAGCATAAAACATAAAATGTATCGTGATGCATCAGATATAACCGTTTCTAGTCCAGCATTGTTCTTGGTTATGGTTATTTTATTAATTGGGATTTTTTTTGTGCCCTGCCCTAAGATCAGTTATAATGAAGGGCTGGACCTAAAATAAATATTACAAATAATATCCTAGCAATTGGTGGCCTTTAAATATAAGGTGGCTCATCAAAAATTGGTCAGTGGTTCTGCAGCCTGTCTTTTGCCTACACCTGAATTATAAACTGACTCTTGGAAATGATGAAATGGAGGTAATAGGGAATAGTAAGGGGTGTGTATATTAGGTAAGGGGGGCAAATTTTAGTCTGAAGTAAAAGGGGTTGGTTGTGTAAAAGCTATATAGTGATGTAAACTGTGGGCACTGATAAAGAAGCTGTTGATTTCGCAGTGCATCTGAGGCCTTGTTGCTAAATCATCTGGGTTTACTGCAACATTGCCAGTGATTAGAGCCCAAAATAAGCTCGCAGTTTGCATCTAGACATTTTAAACCTCTAACAGGTTCCTTTTGTTAGGCAAAAGGAATGTGATCTGATCCAAGAGTTCAGTTTAATGACACCTAAAACATATGATTTGGATTAGGGAATCATCAAGATTTAAATGGGAAACAAAAATTACACATTCTTTGGGTTCTACATTTAGCAAAAAATATTTGCACTAGTAGCAACTTCATTTATGCTTCTGTGGGTAGTTTTTTTTATAAAAGTAAGTTTTATAGGTTACTTAACCACAGAACTTTCTAATATACTTACATAAAGTACATTATAAAATTCTGAATAAAATACTGGTAAAATCCACCAACTGTTAAACAAGTATAGATAAAATTGTCAAAATATAAACAAAATGCTACAGCTGGCACCTGTTATACTACAAACCATCTAATACTGATCTTTCTTCTAAGCTGCAGTAGTGTTAAAGCCAATTTTTAAAAATGCATGTTATCCTTGGGTATTGTTACTTGAAACTGAATCCCAGTAAGAGACACTCCGTCTGAAGGAGCAGGTTCATAGTTTGAGAGGGCTCTTCAATTCCAAGCTGTCACTGTCGGACTAGGTAGCTTCCGTGCCAAGAAGCAACTATGCCCCACTCCAACTAGTATTATAGCTACAGCTATTCCTGGAGTGAAACAACTTGTCCTCTCTTATCCGTGCTCTAATAAACTTCTGTATAAACTATTGAAATGCAGGCTGCATCATTCTGCTTTTGAAGACAGTCCAGTAGTTGTAGCTGATGCAGAATTCCGCTGCCTGGGTGGTGTTAAACAAATTTAAATAGTTCTCAGTTGTGCTTGTATTGCACCTTTAAGAGAAGTCTAGCTCTGCAGAGATTGATTAATACTTTCATTATTCAAAGTATTTCTTGTTGATATTTTTAAAATCACGGTTTTGTTGTTGTTGCAGGAAGCTGTTTGGTTCCTATCTAACATCACTGCAGGAAATCAGCAGCAAGTCCAGGCGGTGATAGATGCTAACCTAGTGCCAATGATAATACACCTTTTAGATAAGGTTAGACAAAACCAATCTTTTACTAAGCTTTTGTCTTGTTCTATGTGTGTTTTGTACTGAAACAGCCGTGGAACATTAGTAAGATAAAATGTGCTGGTTGGGTACGTATGCTTGATGGAGGGTTCTAGGCCACTCTTCCCAGTAAGCTGGTTTTTCCAGCTAGACAGGTGCCTGTCCCCAAGAGACCCACAGTCTGAGTAATTCAAAGTAATAATTAAAGCAGCAGAGGCCTCCAGGTTGGATAGGAAGTGCTCAACTTACTTCCTATGCCCACCAATCCTCCCCTGAAAATCCCCACCCACCTATTACCTTTTTCCTCTGCTGGGCTTTTTCCAGTCAAAGAGATTTTCTTCAGTACTTTCCTCTTCTCCCTGTACAGGCGTACCTCGGGTTACGTACTTGGCGTCCCCGGAAGCATTAACTTCCGGGTTCGCCACATGCGCAGAAGCGTTCTGCACAGTTTGCGCATGCGCAGAAGCATTCTGCGCATTTTGTGCTTGTTCGGGTTGCGTACTTTTCGGGTTACGTACCGCACCCCGGAACGAATCAGGTACATAACCCGAGGTACCACTGTACTCCCATTTGATAGGGAGCAGATAAGCAGTGCTTAGGTCCTTGTTTCAGATGAAAGATCAGGTATTGTAGCATCTCTTCAGTCCTTGGTGTGTACACCCAACTTCCATCAGCAACAGCCAGCATGGCCAACCATGAGGGATTATGGAAGCTGCAGTCCAAAAAATTCTGAAGGGTCCCAGCTCTTCCTGCTGTGGCTGACTTACACCTCAGATGCTGGCGTCCTGAAGCCGGTTGTATGTCTTAGCTTTGGAATATGGAGACTGCTCATCCACTGTTTTTCTTCTGTGGTCACAAGACTGATGCCTGAATCAGCTAATGTTGCTTGCCTGAGTGTACCCCCTGTGTAGACAATAAATATACTCCTTCAACTGTCTTCTCTTTAGGGTGACTTTGGTACACAGAAAGAAGCTGCTTGGGCTATAAGCAACCTGACAATCAGTGGAAGAAAAGATCAAGTAAGTAACCTAGTTTGACTGACTGACTGACTGACTGGCTGGCTGTTTTAAAACAGTAAAGGAACGTACAAAACAGGAAACACAATTCAACCAAATAATAGCATTTAGAAGTGTTACTGATTTCAGTGGGAGAGTTTTTAAGCAAACACTTAATTCTTCCCTTGACATCAGTGGGACTTGAAAGTGTGTAACTTTCACTGGATTATACTAGATCAAAGCCACAGCTGGGTCCTCTTGCAAGAATCGCCTTATACCACATTGTGCTGATTATTTGATACTTGCCTTTAAAATATCAGTTCATCCACTTTGAACCAATTCTGATCAATTTCATCCAGACCAGTGTAGAACTTTTACGTTTCCAAACTCTACTTAAAAACCTCCAGTCCACCACCTTCCAAAAGAGTCCATTCCGCTGTCGAAACATTCCTGATGTTTTGTTGGAATCTCCTTTCTTGTAACCTGAAGCCATTGATATGGGTCCTATCCTTTGGATTTCTCTTGAGCGCACACATGCATATAAAATGCCACAGACGGGAGAGCTGCGTTGTAGGCCTTGAACGTAGGGCTAGCAATGACGTTCTTTCTCAACTGGTGGAGGGTGGGGAGAGGAATAAATCAGTATTTTATAAGCATTTCTATGCTCAAGAGAAGCTTGTTTCACAGTAGATGTTCCTGCAATAGGGTTTTCCTGCCCTTCGCACTAAAGTCCTGTGCACCCCACTGACGGAGGAAGAGGAGTGGGGAGCACCCCGCCCCCGGCGGCGCGATCCCAGTGGGGTTCCGCCGCGGCTGC
The DNA here is from genome assembly GCF_965207765.1 of Zootoca vivipara. Classification (NCBI taxonomy): domain Eukaryota; kingdom Metazoa; phylum Chordata; class Lepidosauria; order Squamata; family Lacertidae; genus Zootoca; species Zootoca vivipara. Next base: position 78,233,105 of record NC_142588.1, on the reverse strand, counting down.
CCCCCGCCCCTGGGATGCACATCATGCCCCTGCGGGCGGCACATCCCGCCTCCAGGACGCACGCGAGCCCTGCCTGCACTCCGCCCCCCGGTGCCAGAGCATGAAGCTCCGCCACTGGTGCACCCCTCTGAGGGGCAGAGACCTTCCAGAATAGTATGGGATGTGGTGATGTGGAATCCGGAGAAATAGGGGAGAGTGCAGCAAAAATGAAGCGAAATCAAGTTTTGCTTCTGTAATGCACCTTTGGATCCAAGGTTTGGTTTGGTTTCTTTTGCTATCACTTGGTGTTTCCTGCAGATTTAAAACTTAAATCAGTAGGCTCACAGGTGAGTCTTGCATGATTGATACTCTATTCTAAAAGCCAAGCCCCCTCAATATCCGGAGCTAGAATCCACCAACATACAATAGTTGATTATGTCCAGATTCATTAAATACATATTTAATATGAGTTTAAAAGTCAACTCATATTTTGGTATTGGTTTTAAAGTCAAAACCAATTATGAGTTATTAGATGACATAATACTTCTTGAGTATAGTGAGAATCCTTTTACTTGAATTTCTGTAGGTTTGAAAATGTTTTAATTAACGCTCCTTTTTCTCCATACTCTTAACTTAGTATATTTATTATTATTTCATAATTTGTTTATGGCTTAATCATATAAACCTCCAAGCAGTTTATGTAAATTGTATTGATCCTAATTGGATTAATGTCTGTTTCTATCCCTTTTTTAGGTGGCATACCTAATTCAACAAAATGTAATTCCTCCCTTTTGCAACTTGTTAACAGTAAAAGATGCTCAGGTTGTACAAGTAGTGCTGGATGGGCTAAGTAATATATTAAAAATGGCTGAAGAGGAGGCAGAAACCATAGCCAACCTTATTGAAGAATGTGGAGGTATGTTTAAAAATTTGGCTTTGTATGCCAAGGTCTTAGATTTGATAAAGTGATCTTTCAGTTTTTTGTTTTTGTATTTTTGTCACAGATCTGGAAATATTTTCATAGTTTCTATGGAGAAATATGATTTGTGGACATACTGGTTAACAGTGTGTTTTGAAAAAAACTTTGTTTTCATTTTTACAGCTAGTCTAGGGTTCCTTCAACTTTTTTGTGTTAAACCTTACAGGGCTGGAGAAAATTGAACAGCTACAAAATCATGAAAATGAAGACATCTACAAACTGGCTTATGAGATCATTGATCAGTTCTTCTCTTCAGATGATGTAAGTACATAATTGTGAAACTGAGTATTTTGAAGTAAAGTACTAATTGTTGAAAACCTGGTAGTCGACTTTGGTTGGATTGGAAGATTCTTATTTCTTTATATATATAGATATAGATATAGATACTATTTTTTACTTTGTTTTCCAACATACCCCCAATAATAGCCAAATTAAAACAATAACAATTAATTCCCAAATTATACAATTATGACAATGCCAATCAACTTCCAATTAATACATTTTAGTTAAAGTGGCTCCCCGCATGGTGGTTTGGGTGCATTTCTGATCTTACGTCACTGCATTCCATAATCTTAATCAGTCAGTTACATTTCAGTTACAGTATAATAATAATAATCCCTCAGTCAACAGATACAATGATTTCCATTCGTGATGTTACAATATATAAATTTATAAAGCTTCAAGTGAGGAACTCAAACTATTATCTTTATTCTGCTCGTTCGCCGATGATCCCCTGCTATCGTGGGGGCTGCCTCCATTAAGGCAGGTGGGACTGGAAGCCCGGAAGATTCTTATTTCTGGTCTTTGTGGTTCATTTACAGATAGATGAAGATCCAAGCCTTGTTCCAGAGGCAATACAAGGTGGAACATTTGGTTTCAATTCATCTGCCAATGTACCTGCAGAAGGGTTCCAGTTCTAGAGTGGTATTTTGGAAGTTAGGTACAATGCAGCACTGAATAAAATAAGGTTTGATCCATCAAGCTTGGCTCATGGGATCCGCTGCTGCATTAAATCGGGGAAGAAAATGGTGAAGATTTCATTTGGAATCACAGAAAAGCCCGAATGAAGTCAAGATGGCGAGTGGGTGCGAGTGAGAGTGAGTGGCAAAATGTAATGAAAAACTTCACACTGAATGCTTATATAGGTTGTTCAAAGGAAAAGGGCTACAGGTCAAAGATCTTCAGTGCCTGAGGAGGAACATTGACTTAATTAGCGCAATTGTGGGGGGGAAATGCAGTACTATTCCATCATCAAGCCATGTAAGCATAAAGGAGAATAGGATGCCCATATAAGTCCAAGGAGAATGAGCCCAGGTCTTGCTAATGAAGCACCGTGTGAATGGACAACATTGAGTGAATGTCTGGACTCAGTGCTGTGGGGCCACGTGTGTGTTTCAAATCTGGGGCTCTTTGCTCATGAAGCAGACTTCTAGTCTTGGAGTGGGGTGTGTACGAGAGTATGGTTGTGATGCTGTATGTGAACGCATGCAAGCTTGATTCGCCTTCAGGGGGCTGATAATAACCCTAGTCAATCATCAAAAGGAGTGTATAAGTGTTAACACTGGACACAAAAAACAGAGACCGGTTTAGCAGCAGACTATGGTTTTACTCCTGCAGCCTGTGTTTTGTTTTATTCCCCACCCCTTTTATTTTAGTTATTTTCTTTCCTGTATGGCTTATTACTAGTTGCTTGTAAAGTCAGAAAACTTTGAGGAAGGCTTCCCTGTGCATTTGCACCAGATGACTGTTCATTGTTTACAAAAAAGCTTTCCATATCATCAAAACTAATTTGTGTAGATTTTTTGCATGAAACTCATACAAACGTTTCCCTCTTCCAACTATTGTGTTGCAGTACACAAATTGCCATATAATACTAGAAAACAATAAAACAAGTTTAACACCATCCTTTTCATTTTCAGAGACGACATAAAGCTATTTTTGCATGTGGTAATTTACAGCATAGCTCATTTTTAGATTTTATTGAGTCCTGTAACCAGCTGTTTCTTTTGTGGTAGGATACTGTGCTGTGTTTCAATGTTATTTGTTTTCAAACTTTGTTTTCTATGAAAATGATATGGAAACCTCAAAATAAAATTTGGTGCATATGTACTGCTGAAAAGATTGGAGATGTGAATAGATGTACAAATCAAGTCATGGTTTGAACACCGTTAATAATACCACCTAATCTGTCCAATTGTTCTAGACTTTTTATCTTTAGATGTAGGCAGCCATGAACAATCTATTTTGAGCCACTTTAGAGAGAACTTTGTATTCTTAACTTGCATCCAAAATGCAAGTGGTTTTTATAATTGGAATAATACCTCAGTTTTGAGGTTATGCACACTAAATTAAAAGTGACATTGCAAATATGTAAAAATAAGAACTCTTTATAAGGTGGCTCATTGTAGGAAATGCTGTGCCTTCCCCTTTGAGCACAAGTGTTGCATGAACAACAGTTTGCTATAAGAAAACATACCAGGTTAGCCACCATTAGCATCTATATCTACCTTGTGTTTTTTTAAAATCAGCTGGTAATTCTGAAACGCAGTAGAATGGATAAAGATTATTTTGTGATCATAACTCTTTGTTGGACTAGAGTATTTTTGCAGCATTCCTTGTCATCAGAAACATGGTTAAAAGTTAAAAACTAGATGCAGCAGAAAACTAGCTTGTGAAATTTATCCAAGTAGAATGCAGGCTAGGCTGTCTTGGGAAAATAAACATTAAAACTTACAACAATGTTACATTGGTGTATGCATTTTTGTCTATACAAATATTTACAGAACCTGCTTTTGTGTGCCATCATTTGATTAAGCAAGTAGAACAAAATTATGCTGCTTTTATTTGGTAATCCCTTTCACCCTTTCTGAAATCATGCCTCTTAGCCTTTACCAACTGTAAGTTGCCACACACAAATTGACTACCGTATATTTGAATGTAGACCAGGGGTCCCCAGACTTACCGGCGTTTGGGCCGGTTCCCACCGCGCCGATCGCCCGGTGGGCGGGGGAGTGCGCGCCCGTGCGCATGCGCGCGGGCGCTTACTGGCGTGGCGGCGCACTTCCAGGGTGGGAAAAGCGCCGAAAATCCGTTGTGCGCATGCGCGTGGGCCTCCCCCGACCCGGAAGTGCACCAGAAATGACTTCTTCCGGGTCGGGAGAGGCCCATACGCATGCACACAAAGGATTTTCGGCGCTTTTTTCCCAACCCGGAAGAGCGCTGCCGCGCTGCGCGCCGTAAGAGCGGGCGGTGGGGGCGGGCGGCGGGGGTCGTCGCGGGCTGGATTGGCAGGCTAATTGGGCCGCATCCGGCCCCCGGGCCGTAGTCTGGGGACCCCTGATGTAGACCCTCTGTCCCATTCACTCAGCAACATAGTTTCAATATGTTCTTTTCCTCTTTAGGCCTGAGACCATGCCTTCCACAAATTATTAAAGCAAGGAAAAACATCTGCAATGAAATACTCTCCTTTCTGCTCCTTTATTACTGAATCAATTGTAAAAATGCATTGTCACATACCGTACATAGCCGTTGTCCTAGAACTTTCACAACTATCCCTTCCCACAGGGAACACTTTAGCAGTATTGTTTCCCTTAATAAGAAACTACTGAAATTGTTTGGGTTTCAAAGTGTTATTTCTACCAGAAGATACTCTACAACAAATAGTAATTCTCATCTGACATGTCTTTCTCTAAGCTTCAGTTTTTCTTAAAACTATTCTTTGTGGAATGACTAGGTGTGAAATTGTATGCGTTGCTGATGCTTGTGTTTAATGCGTAGTAAGCAGGTTCCAGAAACAATTTATTGGCGTTGTTCAAACATAATGCCAACACATGTGCCTGTGCATGGCAATTCCCTCTCCTTTTTCAGTTTTAGGTAAATCACAGTCATTTTGGGTGGCAAGCTACGGTTTTTCAAGCCAGGAAAAGAGGGAGAGGAATTGGGACAGAAGCAGAGGGGAAGTGCATTAGTCCTGCTAACCTTCATGTACTAACTTCTTGGGTACTGGGTAACTTAAGAAAAGATGGGAAACACTTCTAAGTTAGTTTCAGGCACAAGCAAGAATTGAAAGCAGAGAAAAAAGGGTTTGGGGGGTGGGGTGGGGAATACCACCACCATTTTATAAATGTTTCTAGTGGTACACAGATAAGCACAAATAACATAGTTAATCAAAATACCCATTTCAAAAACCGGTACAGTTCTGAAGTTGGGTATGAGCAGTACCGTCCTGAATGCATTGAAGCTACATGTCACAAGTTCTGGATTTTAAGACACTGAATTGCAGAGAATTGGGTCCACTGCAAATTGTGGAGCATCCTGTTCACCTTAGTGGTGTTCTATTAAAGGAGCAATTATGGTAAAAAGTATGCAAGGAGGCTAAAATAGCCAGGAGCAAATGTTGTGAAGAAAGTAAAAGATGGCAACAAACTTTTTGGGGGAATTTTGGGTGAAGGCTTCAGCACATAAGCAACCATCATGGATAATGCATTGCAAGAAATGCAGGGGTTGAAAACAACTTCTTGGCCTAAAAGGACATCAAGAATAGTATATTCCTATTATGTATATTCCTATTATGGCTTGGAAATGCTCAACACTAGTGAAGCTTTGGAATGTGTAGTTATCTAGAAGAACTTGTAGACCAGTCAATTATTCCTATTCTAAATTATACATACAAACTATAATAATATTTGAGAGGTAAGGATTTTTATTAAGGGTTTAGGAAAGAACTAGCAATTTTTTTGTTTTAAACTATACAATAATATTGCTTCATCTTAGAATTTATAAATGGTTCTGTGGTGTTATGCACAGTAGCCACAATCTAATCTAAAAATGTAATTTGCATGTGCATATCTAGAGTTTGGCTGCCATTTTAAATGGCTAAGTCCTTGCACATCTAGACTTGTTCAGCTGAAGCAACTGCACTAAACTTAATACAAACAAAACATTTTTAAATGTCCAAACTTTTCCAGCATTTTGTAAAACAGGCTTATTTGGGGAATTTTGCATTTAGTTGTCCTTTGTAATTTTCATTAGAGATTTCCCCCACCACACTTGTTTTAAGGCATGGGTGAATTAAAGGAGCAATTATGGTAGAAAGTATGCAAGGAGGCTAAAATAGCCAGGAGCAAATGCCAGGAGCAAATGGCAACAAACTTTTTGGGGGAATTTTGGATGAAGGCTTCAGCACATAAGCAACCATCATGGATAATGCATTGCAAGAAAGGCTACAGCAGTCATCCTTGACCAGTGGTTATGCTACCTGTGCTTTTTAAGACTAGGATTCAAACATCTAGTGGCCCATAGGTTCCTTATCCCCTGCTTTTGAAGATGGTTTCTAATATAGAGGTCATGAATTTTGTTTCCCCCTTCCATAGATGTTTCAGGTTTGAGAACAGACTGTGCTGAAACATTAAGGCATCCTAGTAGCAATATGAATGAAGTTTCACTGTGCAATAAGGGGCAACTAAAAGCAACGTTATTTCAGCATTCCTTTCCAGGGTTACAGTTTGATACCTACATGTAAATAAATGTTTTATGCAGGTTTTTCCTAGGTTAAACTAAGGATATTCCTTTAGTGAGAGGAAGGGGGATGACAGCTTCGAAAGAAATAAGGCAGTCACTCTCTTAACTAACCAACCAACCCTGTTTTAGTATAACTAGTCATCTTAAGGTGCTCCTTTATTCGCAGCAGCACCATCTTAAGGAAATCGACAGGTAGTTTGCAACTGTTTTCTTGTTGCCCTTTCCCGCTGGCGTTCGTTCTCCTGCTGGGCTTGGATGCTTGAGGTCGTTCACCCTAGAAACAGAGTGTCTGCATGCGATTCGTTCGATTCGTTCATGTGTGCCTGGCGTGTGGCGCCCCCCGCGCTGGACAAGGCCTCTCCCTGTTCCACGTTGCCCTTCTGCTCCCCTGAGCTGTGCCCATGCTCTGCTTGCTGATGCTGCTGCCGCCTTCTCAGCTCCTCCCGGAAGATGGGCGGCAGCTGGTTCACGTACTCGCGCCACTGCACTTTGCTCGCGTGCCCGCGCTTCGGAACCGAGGGGTGGATTTCGTCGTGCACCGGCGGCAGGGAAGTGGCGGACGGGCCGTGGAAGGACTTGGCCCTCCCAATGTCCCACGACGATTGCATTGGCTCCAGCCGGGCCGGCGACACGCAGCTGAATCCGGTGGCGGTGGAAGCCAAAGTGCACGACAGGAAAGCCAAGAAGAGGCTCTGCCCGGGGCTGGCCGACAAGCCTTTCAGCTCTGGCTCGTTGTGCAGCCGCTCGCGTATCAGCGCCAAGAGGCACGAGCCCAGCGCCGCCGTGCACGCGATCATCATGGCGGTGAGGCAGTGCAAGAGGGGCGCCAGCGAGCGGCACGCGCGCGCCCCGATGAAGTCCAGCGCCAGAGCCAACGAGCCCGTCAGCACGCTGAAGAAGCAGCAGGCGGCGATGGCCAGCATGATCGGGCCACCGGACGGGCCCAGCAGCGGCGTGCCCGGAGCCGGGTTGTCCTGCCGTATCGCCCAGGACGCCCCGAGCACAATCGCCCTCCTCTTCTTGTCTTCCACCAGCACCCAGATGGGGTAGGCGGCTGCCGTGCCCAGCACCGCCAGCGCCATGCTCTGAGCCAGCGCCGCCGCCAGGCTCCCTTTGCGCCGGAGCCGGTTTCGCCTCAGCAGCATGAGCCGGATGATCTTCGACTCCCCGAGGCTGGCCTTCTCCATGGCGACAAACTTCGGGAGACGCGCCGAGGCGAAAAACTTTGGGAGCCTCGCCTAGGACGGCCAGTGTCCTCAGGGGCGGCTTCTGCCCTCGCTTGCCTCTGAGGGAACCGAGACCCGTTAGTCTCGTAAGGGTAGTTGACGGTTGGGGTGGGGAGGGGAGGGGGGCGCGAGGCGCAAAAATGGCGCCCTGCTTTTCCCGCCTGATTTTTCTGAGGGCTCGAGCGTTTTGTTAAAAGGTAAAACACACGCCACGCAGGTGTGTAAAATAATGCACTGTGTGGCGAATGTGTGTATATAAGGGATAACTTTTTTTTCTCCCTCAGCTTTTTTCTCCCTCTTAAGGCAGCCCTGTTTAGGGAAGCTTTTAATGTTTGATGGATTTCTGTATTTTAATGTTTTGTTGGAAGCCGCCCAGGGGGAACCCAGCCAGATGGGCGGGGTATAAATTATTATTATTATTATTATTATTATTATTAATCGACGTTGTGTCGGAATCCGGAGCCATCCCGTTAGAAGAAATGAAGCACATACCGGTAGTTAAAGCTAAAGGATTTGTTCTCAAAAGCTGTGGTGAAGGCCACCAGCTTTCAAAGGGGATTGGCCAAATTCATTAAAGATAAGGCTGTCAAAAGCTACTAGTCATCAGGACTATGTGTTGTCCCCAGTGCCAAAGGCAGTGTTTGGGTGTCGTCGTCCCCCTTAAAATCCAATTCTTCGGCCTAAAAAACTTCTGAGGGCAGTTTATAACCAAAAAAAACAAACAAACTGGGGCCTCCCCTTAAACTTCAAATCTGAAAAGACACTATGCAAAACAAAAACCGATTGGGAGGGAGGAGAAAACTCGGTTTTCCAGAGCTCTTTCATCCAGAACATTTTACACTGCTAGAGTTCATTCATTAACATGTTGTGAACATGTTCCAACACACATGTGCAGAATCTCCTACCATCCTTGACTAATGGTAGCTCACACATATAGGATGAAAAACTTAACTGCTTTCTAGGGACAGAGTGTGATTTGTTGTCAGGCATCTGATCTGGCATCCTGCCTTTTAGTAATTAAATACAGTTGAGAATTTTTTGTTCTTATATGAAAGTTACAATTTTAGAAAGAACAAACCATGAGAGCCACTATTAAAGATGAGGCAATGTACTGACAACTACCAGAGTTAATGAGAAGGGAAAGCTCCTTAAATTCCATTAAGGACACCAGTGTCAAACACTCAGAAAATTAGTACTGTAGTGTCCTATTGTAAATTTACAAAAGCAGATTTATAAAGTTACAAATTTTGTCACACACATTAGTAAGTGCACTCTAACAGTATTGGGAGCCCTGTGCAATGTGGACAAATGGGTGCTTATTCAAGACTATGTTAACACTCCCCCCCAAAAAAAATATTGATTAAATGAAATGCTTTCTTTCACTGACGATGTATAATTCATGTTTTCCATTCTCGGCTTACATCACACTGTTTTCTGTATCTGTTTGTCTTAGCTGGTTCTTGGCAATCTCAAATGTGTTGTTGTTTAGTCGTTTAGTCGTGTCCGATTCTTCGTGACCCCATGGACCATAGCCCGCCAGGCACTCCTGTCTTCCATTGCCTCCCGCAGTTTGGTCAAACTCATGTTCGTAGCTTCGAGAACACTGTCCAACCATCTCGTCCTCTGTCGTCCCCTTCTCCTAATCTCAAATGTACTTTGCTTAAAATAATTTAAACCCACACCCCTTCAGCAGAAAGAGATCCAAACTTGTGACCATTCTTCAACAGACATTGAACAATACAAGGTAAGGCTATATTAAGGATTGCACAGTAGTTGTGTTGTAACAGCTAGAGACACTGCATGTTGTAAATCACCCTGTTTTACTCAGATGGGCAGTATAGACATTTAATTAATAAAAATAATACAAGCAGTGCACTTTCAGCTGGCCTGAACTTTGCAAGCAGCTTTGCAAGCTCAGTCTATATTTGCTAAACTATAAATTGATAATCAAATAAATATACTTCTAGCCATGGCATGATTTTACTTTTGTTTTTATTGGTAGCATTGCTATCATACTGCTCCAAGGTGAGCCTGATATTGAATACTTTACACATTAAAAGTGTATATATGGAAAAATATAACAGCACATGACTACCATATTTAGTATGACATAAAATGGAATGTGGAAAACAGTAATAAGGTATTTCCCCATTGAAAGTTTAATCTACTCTGTTCTCTCTTGTTAAGGTTTATTACAGAATGTTGAGTGAGCAGTTAATGTAACATGATTCGATATTGTTGATAGGCCAAGTGGATAATGGCACAAGCAGTAACTTGTGCCATTGCATCTTGGTCAGGTCTACCTCCCTGCAAAACGGCATTTCCATGCGCTGCTCTGGTTCGCCAGAAGCGGCATAGTCATGCTGGCCACATGACCTGGAAGCTCCCTTGGCCAATAGAGCGAGATGAGCGCCACAACCCCAGAGTCAGTCACGACTGGACCTAATGGTCTGGGCTCCCTTTACCTTTACCTTACCTCCCTGCAAAGCAAAAACCTGCTCCAGACCTTTGCAATCAAACTGTTACCAACTTTCAAAGAAGTGTTCTTAAGGCTCCGGTATTATTTTCACCACTATTGCTGGAATCCAGGTTGGCACCTTTTTACAAATGCCAGTTTGGATTCCAGCACAATAAGACCCTCATACCATGATCTAAAGTATTTAAACAAAACAAAAAGCAAGGGTTACACATGTTTTCAACACACAAGCTATCTGGCCCCTGGATTATCCATGATTCATATGGAATAACAAAATGTGAAACTACTGATTCCAATGATTGCAGTGGCTTAAAAAAATGCCACCATGATAATGGAAACTTGGCACCTGTGACTAGATTATTCATTTAAGGAATTTATGTAAAGTGGGTGTACAGACATGTATAAAAAATTAATAAGAATGGCTCCATTCCTGATTTTATGTGAAATACGCTCACTGTTTCATTCTGCTATGTGATGATGAGTTGAAAACTAATTTAATGCATTTGGTTTCATATAAAGTCACCTAAAGGGGAAAAAACTGTTGGAAGCAACACTGATTAGAGGGAGGGAAGGCTTGTATTGTCAAAGTTTGTGTATAATTTAGGGAGGCAGGGAATGGGATTTTATCTTTCCAGACACAATTCCAGACATTTCCCAGATGTTTACACGAGAGGCTGTAAAATATAAATTTAATTTTATCAGGATAGACAGATGTTTACGTCTCCTGGAAAGATAAGCATAACGTTATTTATGACACAGTGGCAAATTTATATCATTATTTGCTTTTTCAAGCTTACTTTATCAGACATATCTCAGTATGTTTGAATTTTTACTTCAGCATGACTCAATAAATTATAAATACTCTAGTTCATAGGAAAATATACATGAGCTCTTTCACTTATGAAGTCTTGAGGATTATCTGTGGAACAGATGGTGGATCACAATGTCAATCACTCAATGCTATATAACATATCCACTTCATTGTTGAAATCAATTTTTTCTAGTGTCCAAAAGAGGGAGTGTTTTGCATTATTTTCTTTGGTTTTCTATCCAGGACAGTCTAGTGCAGATGTTGAACAGGGTTGCTTGTTTAGAAATCAGAATCTTCACTGCCACCTGAAGAAAAGAGTGAAAAGGTGGTGAGAGTATGGTACTGACCTGGTTAAGGCATTCATTTCCAGGCTTGCTAATTTAGCAAGCAGGACAAGCAAGAAGACCACATGCTCCCCCTCCTTTTCTTTCTCAGGACTTAACTCTTGGTTTAATTAAACCACAGTTACCCATTACATCCAAAATGGGGAGCTGTGTTTTAATGTCAGTTTACTAACCAGGACCTTAATTTATAGTCTGAAGTTTAAGGTCCTGGTTAGTAAACTGAAATTAAACCAGAATTCCCTTTTGGGGAGCAGAACAACTAACTGTGATTCTATTAAACTATAGTCTCACACAGTTACATATCTTGTAAGGGTGTTTGGTCTTAACAACACAGCCACAGGATTCGGGATTTAATTCAGTACTGTCTGAGAAAAATGTCACTTTTGAAACCAACTCTATGCAACCACCATGCCTCTATAATGGTTGTGTGAATCATTCTCAGTAAAATATTAAGACCAAATCATGTTATGTAGCCCGTATGACATAATATTTCTTTGTTTTACGCGTAATGATATCACTATCTGCCAGTGGTTATTTGAAGCCCCTCCCTCCAGGCATTAGTCCCTGACTGCAGGACTGTCTGGCTGCAGTATTGTCCTCTCTTAACAGTGTCCAAAGTATAACTTCTGACACTTTGTGTTGTAGAAGTAGGTAAGTATTTTCTATTGACAAATGTACATTTTGAAATTGTGAGATTGGATTATAAACCAGCCAGCTGCCATGCCAGCCCAATATCTATATTAGATTAGCCCAGGTCATTAGTGAGATTTATCTACATAGTCAAATCTTTTATCAGGTCAGGTCTTGACTTGACTTAACGTAAGCCATAATCAGAGATTGTGTTACTGATGCTGTCTAATATATATTTGAAGATCACAAAAGTAATCTGTATCTTTGGGATCATGTGACATCAGTATGCTGCTGTTAATGCTCAGTTAACATATCTTTAACAAGGTGCTTGGAAACTTAGAATCATAAATCATAGAATTGTAGTTGGAAAGGACCCTAAGGGTCATCTACTCCAACCTCCTGAAGTGCAGGAATCTCAACTAGATAATTAATGGCTGATGGCTTTCCAGCCTCTGCTTAAAAACCTCCAAGGAAGGAGAGTCCACAACTTCTTGTGGGAGTCTGTTCCACTGTCAAACAGCTCTTGCTGTCAGAAAGTTCTTGATGATGTTCAGTTGTGATCTCTTTTCTTGTAACTTGAATACATTGGTTCATGCCCCACTTTCCAGAGTAGGAGAAAATGAGCATGCTTCATCTTGACAGCCTTTTAGATATTTGAAGATGGCTATCATATCATATCTCCTCTGTCTCCTCATTTACATGCTAAACAAACCCAGCTTCCTCAACCATTCCTCATAAGGCTTGGTTTCCAGACATTAATCTTTGTTGCCCTCATCTGCACACGTTCCTGCTTGTCAATATCCTTCTTAAATTGTGGAAAGCAGAACTGGACACAGTACTCTACGTGTGGTCTGCCCAAGGTAGACTAGAGAGGTGCTTTGTCTTCCCTTGAGCTGGGCACTAAACTTTGCTGTTGATGCAGCCTAGAATAGCAATAGCTTTTTTTGCTACTGCATCACACTGTCGACTCACGTTAAAGTTGTGGTCTGCCAAGACCTCTAGATCCTTTTCACATCTAGTCCTGGTGAGCCATGTGTTCCCCATCAAGGTGTGCAACTGGTTCTTCCTAAGTGCTGAACCTTACATTTGTCTCTATTGTAATTCATTTTGTTAGTTTGTTAGCCTAGTTCTCCAATCTGTTAAGGTCATCCTGAATATTGATTCTCGATTCTGTCTTCTGTGACATTAGCTACCCATCCTAGTTTTTGTGTCATCTGCAGACTGGATGAGCATTTCCTTAATTCCATCATCCAAATTGTTTATGAGACATTGAACAGCAATGGACCCAGCACAGAACCCTATGGCAGTGTTTCTCAACCTTTTTTGGGCCACGGCACACTTGTTCCGTGAAAAAAATCACGAGGCACACCACCATTAAAAAAGTTAAAAAATTTAACTCTGTGCCGCCCTATATTATAATTATGACTGTAAGAAACACTTGCCAAATATTGCTTTCCGGCGGGTTAGTGCTGTTCATTGGCGGCCGCCAGGCTCGTTTGCACTGAGCCTTGGGAAAGAGGAGAAATATTGCTTTCCGGCGGGTCAGCGCTTCTTATTGGCAGCCGCCAGGCACGTGACAATGCAAATTGCCCTTCTCGTCGCCGCACGTCGCAGCACACCAGCCAGCGTCTCGCGGCACACTAGTGTGCCGCGGAACAGCGGTTGAGAAACGCTGCCCTATGGCACCCCACTTGTCACTTTTTTCCAGGATGGCGAGAAACTGTTAGTGAGCACTGTTTTAGTGCAAATGTTGAACAGTGCTCACTTATCTAAGAGTTTGTCCTTATTTTCCTACATGTGGCTTATCTAGGGGAGATAAACCACAAGCCTGGGTCCAGGTGTAGTGGTAAACCAATCCATGGCTTAGCATCTGGTAGTGTGGGAACAGTGGGTGAAATCTCTGCTCTGGTAACACACAGGTAAGCTAGTTTGATTTAGCATTATGAGCGAGCACAGCCTGTGAACTTGCTAACTAATTAGTTGTGAATTAGCTAGTGAGCTAAGCTTATAGTAGCATAGGGTTCATTTCTTGGTTATGTCAGACAATTCTGGAAGATTGAGATTCTACATTGACAACTGGTTGCAAATGTGAATTTCTGTATTTTTAGATAGATGGCACAAGTGCTCATTTTCCCCTAATCAGGAGCTTTTGCTTTTAGGCACAACCCAGACAAACCATATGCATATGAAGAAGTGTGCATGCACATGAAAGCTTATACCAAGGTGCTACTGGACAATTTTTTAAAAAATATATATATATATTTCAAACCCAGACAAAACCTTAGTGCAATAATTCATAGTTATTAGCACATACCTACTACTGAAATCAATGGGGCCTAGCAGTGTTTAATTTGGGGTGGCTTGAACTTGCATGCCTAGGGTTAGGTTGCCGATATTCTGTTGACTCTTCCCCCCCCCTCTTAAAATCACATCATTTTGAAAAGTATGCCTGACTGGTAAGGTTTTAATTTTTAATTTCTCTCTTTTTTTAAAAAAAGCCACCGTTTATGGAAGAGAAATCAAAAGTTTTTTAGCGGGGCTGGGGATGAGAAAGAAACAGAAAGGGCAAAAATACACAGAATATGTTCTAAAACGCAGCCCGCTCCAGCAACCGCTAACGGCTGACCTGAGGGAACGGTTGTACCGTGTTCATAAAATTCTCCCTCGTCCGGCCGTTTACTTTTGAACTGAATCTTCCGAAGCGGTTGATTGGCTCGAGACAGCCGGCTTGTCCAAGCGCATGCGCAGCAGCGAGCTACCGTGGCTGCTTCCCTTTCCTCCTTTCCGGCGATTCTGATTGGAGGAGGAGGGGAAGAAGGGTTTAGCAGCCCCCGGCCGGGATCCATTCAGTGGAAGCTGAGAGGAATTTACGGGGAGCGAGCGATCTGCTGCTGCAGGTGGAGGTGAGCCTGTAATGCTGGATACGTGTATTATTCTGAATAAGAATAAAAATGGAGGGCGCGGGGTAAGGCTTTTATGGGCGTACTAGGCATAGCTGCCAAGTTTTCCCTTTTCTCGCGAGGAAGCCTATTCAGCATGAGGGAAAATCCCTTAAAAAACGGGATAACTTGGCAGCTATGGTACTAGGTCGTTGCCATCGTGACTGCCCCGTCGCCGAAGTGTTTTGGGAGAAATTAAGGGAGTGGCGGAGAGAGCCTTGAAAAGTGCTCCTTTTTCGTGTAGGTAAAAAGAAGAGCAACAGTAAAGATAACTCTTTTTGGGAGGGGGAAAACAGTGTGACCACCAAGAACTTTGTGGCATTTTTGTTAGTACCACTCTACTCTGGCATTTGGATGCATATCGGAACAATGTTGTTGTTTAGTCGTGTCCGACTCTTCGTGACCCCATGGACCATAGCACGCCAGGCACTCCTGTCTTCCACTGCCTCCCGCAGTTTGGTCAAACTCATGTTCGTAGCTTCGAGAACACTGTCCAACCATCTCGTCCTCTGTCGTCCCCTTCTCCTAGTGCCCTCAATCTTTCCCAACATCAGGGTTTTTTCCAGGGAGTCTTCTCTTCTCATGAGGTGGCCAAAGTATTGGAGCCTCAGCTTCACGATCTGTCCTTCCAGTGAGCACTCAGGGCTGATTTCCTTCAGAATTGATAGGTTTGATCTTCTTGCAGTCCATGGGACTCTCAACTGCAAGAATATCAAACCTATCCATTCTGAAGGAAATCGGAAATCGGAACAATATAGCTGTCCTAAGACCCAGAAAACTCAAAACTTCTTGCTATACTGATTTATCCCTTAAGTTGTAAATGCCCCTTCTGGTGACTGTTCTTGGGTCCCGATCCTCCAGCTATTTGTATCTAAACAATACCATTACTCAAGAGCGGGGCTGCTTGGCAAATAAATGACCAGAGGCTTCCAGCTCTAAAGCATATACAGCTTGACCTTATTTAAACTTCCTTAACTTTAAATCCCTTTATATTCATTTCTGATTAAGAATATAAAATGTTAGTAGTTCACATTGACTTGCATTTATAAATATTGAGAAACTCTTAGACTTTGTTTGCAAACTTGTGTTTAAAAAGAAACAAGTACCAGGGAACTGATCTCTCCTTTCCATCTTAAACTCAGTTCAGATTCGGTTTTGTATTTCTTCCATAAAGTATTTCACTTCTGTTCACCTACATCCTTTCCTACATTTGAACTTGTGGATGCTTGACACATACCAGAATAATAAAAGCTTGAGTTAAATAAGCTTGCCTGTCTTTCAGTGACTTAAACCATTTTAAGCAGATATCTCATGGAATCATAAGAGTTGGAAGGGACCCTGAGGATCATCTTCATTCCCCTGCAATTCAGGAATATCCAGCTCTCCCTTACAGGCATTAAACCTGCAACATTGGCACTGTCAGCCCCATGCAACCAGCTGAACTTTCCAGCTATATAGTGTTTGGTTTATAGTCACATTTTTTTATAACCTGGCATCATTTCCTAGATGGATATCTGATAAGGGAACTATAATTTGTATACTTTTAAATTCAAATGACCATAGTAGCAATTAACTGGGTATTTTTTACACATCTATGGCAATTCCTATGTGTTTCCAAGTGGGTTTCACAGGAGAATTCTCAGAAACATAGGAAGGAACATCTGTGAAGAATAGGCACAATATTAGATTTTTTAGAAACATGAATCGAGACAAAGGAAAAATCTGCTAGAAAAAAAATTGGCTCCACTCCCAGGGTCAGTATAATAAGAATATTGGAAACTACAGTACCTTGTACCATGCTAGAGCATTAGCCCATTGGTAAAGGTAAAGGACCCCTGGACAACCAGTCAAATTAGACTATGGGGCGCGGTGCTCAGCTGCACTTTCAGGTTGAGGGAGCCGGCATTTGTCCGCAGCTTTCTGGGTCATGTGGCCGGCATGACTAAACCGTTTCTGGTGCAACGGGACACCATTACAAGTACCAGAACACACAGAAACACCATTTACCTTCCTGCAGCAGTGGTACCTATTTATCTACTTGTGCTGGTATGCTTTTGAACTGCTAGTTTGGCAGGAGCTGGGACAAAGCAACGGGAGTTCACCCTATCACACACGTTCAAATTGTGATCGGCAAGTCCAAGAGGCTCAGTGGTTTAGTATTGTCTACACCAGGCTTTCTCAGCTTCGGCCCTCCAGATGTTTTGAGACTACAATTCCCATCATCCCTGACCATTGGTCCTGCTAGCTAGGGATCATGGGAGTTGTAGGCCAAAAGCATCGGGAGGGCCGAGGTTGAGGAAGCCTGGTCTACACTGACTGGCAGTACCTTGTCAGGATTTCAAATGAGGCTTTTGCTGTTTAAACCTGGGTCCTTTTGCTTGCTAGAAATGTGCACCACTGAGCCACACCCCTTTCCTAATTTATGAAGAAATTGTATTATAATCATTGGAAGACTACTCATATTATTTTGTGTGATGTGCAACAAATATCCATGCAATACATAGCATTTTCTTTTTAAAACAAGTTTCACTGATGCTGGAGTTACAGGTCATTGTGAAAGAAGTTCTTTGTTTTATTTGCTGAGAAACATCAGTGATTGGGCAATAAAATTTTGTAAGTAGGAGTGCATTTTCCCTTTCATATAATTAGTAGTCATCAGAGTGGTAGAGAACTAAGGATTGGAGGTAAAGGTTTCCCTGCTGAGAACAAACTTTTTGCCTTTCTTAGACAGGTTCAGCCCATTGTGAATAAATTATAATTATAGGATTTCTGCATCACTACTTCAGCTCAGAAAATATGCCTTACTGCTTATTATCACCCCTAAATGTCTAGCTTGGAAAACATAATTGCCAAATTCTTTACTTTTTATTCCAGATAAATAGAAAACTGTTATTTCTAGAATATACCAATCCCAGGGCTGACAAATACTACTTCACTATATCTTCTCGGTGAGTATTGAATATTGTACTTTGCTGTTTGTATTTATTATATTTTTCTGTAGGATCTAATGGAATTTTCTCCAAATCCTATGAGTTTTGTTTACATTTTTAATGTACATTACTACTGTTTCCTTAGCCATGCAACCAGTGTGGATTGATTAAAATTGAGTCATATCAAGTCAGTTACTTAAATCAGAAAAAAAATGCAAATTTAAAGCATTGATTTCAGTTGTGTCCCGCTGATACTACATCATATGTTTCCTAAACAATAGCTGTGTTCACATGAATGACAAACCAAACTTTATGACCCGTGGCTTATTGTGAATGAGCAGCATGTTGGTACGCTCTGCCTGATTACTCCTGTTTCGCTCTTCCCCTTGCATGTGTGGGATATGCAATGCAGGGACTCTAGTTTGTGGCTCCCTAACAAGCCATCATTTGCAAGCCAGCAACAAACAAACCTTAAGCCAGATTGTTGGGGAGATGTAAATCATAGAATTGTAGAGTTGGAAGGACATAGAGGGTCATCTAGTCCAACCCCCTGCAATGCAGGAATCTCAACTAAAGCACCCATGGCAGCCGCAGATGGCCAAAATCTACAGTTGTCCCTCCTTGAAGCATAGTGTGACACTTCTTATGTTCTTTGGTGGACAAAGGCAACTGTGTGTAAGAGAGCGCAATCATGAAAAGAACAACAGAAATAGCCTTTCTGGGTGCTTTTTAACTGATGCTTAGTGGTCATGACAAGACACAAGGCAGAATTTACCTAACCAGTCCCACTGGTGGAAGTCGTGTGCAAGGATTTCCACTTGTACCATGGAGCTCTACCCAGCTCTCTTCCCCCACTGCATGTCCCCTGAAATTTGCCTCCAGGAGGAGGTGTGGGAGAACGTTCAGAACAGTGCTCAGGAGGAAGTGGGGTGTTTGTGCATACGGAACAATTGGAAAAGTGCAGTGTTGAATTCTGCCTGCCGGATTCAGGAAATCCATGGTTGTATTCAACTAATATTTACTCTTTGGACGTCCATTGACTCATCCATGGAACTTCACGTTCATAGTTCCAGAGTGTTCTAAGGTCTGTGAAAGAAACAATATGCTTGACTGCATATAGATGCTGGTGAAGCATCATATTAAACAGAAGTCAGAAAGCTTTTTGTGATGATTTAAAGTCATTTTCTGACTATTGAAATGGGGGACGCAACCAATGTTGGTTCAATGGATTCACACTGAAGGAATACTGTTGTTATAGTTGTGCGTTAGCAGCTGAAAGAGATGTATTGGGAGGAGACGTAACAAGCAGCAACTCTTTGTTCAGAGCTCCAATGGGGCAATCAGAATTTGTGGGGAGCACATAGGAATGCAGAAGAGGATCTAGGACATATATTCTGCTGCCCAGTATGTTCATAGCTGTGCCCTTCAAGTGAACTTGTGATAAAACCAACAGCTTTACAAATCAAATAAGTGATTTTCAGACCTTTTTTGTTTTGTTTCCTGGCATTCTTTGCCAGCAGAACAAAAAGGAATGCGGTTTTGGAGGGTGTTGCAAGAAGAAGAATCCTCAGATTATCTTGGACATGCTGGAACTTTAACTTCTTAACAATGAATGTAGTATTTGGGAAGAGACTGACACTAATTTAATATTTTTGAAAGAAAACATATTGATAACAGCACAATCTGGGAGGCCAGGTAGGAGCAAGTTCCTGTACCTTTTGTACCTGTTTTTCAGAATTATGACTCGTGGATATTCACTTCAGTTAACTCCAGAGAACAGCTTGACTTTTTCAGATTTTATGAGCATCATCACGTCAGTCAGATTCCATTAAAAGCTTGTTCTCTGAGTTAACTCTGGCAATCTCAGCTTCCCAGAAGCAAAACAAAGGAGAATCCTGATCAAGTTGCAACAGACACCTCAGACATCATTGCACATGCAAAAGAATATCTGTATTTACTGATCATTTGGTGTAACACCTGTACAAGGGATTTTGTTTCTAGTATATAACTTGAGTTTCTTGCAACAGGCACTTAATGAAGCTGTTGAAGCCTGTTCCATTACTATGGGATGAAGGCTGGGCTTTCTATCTTGTGCAAGAGGCAAGAATTCTGCAGTCACAAAACTGTGTTTACATTCCTGCACAAGCTTTCAGGGAGCAAGCTGGAGACAACATTGCAGCAAATTACCCCATTGCCAAGATTCCTGATCACTGCTCAGATGACAATGGTAAACGTGCAATGTTGTTTCTCAGCAGTGAGGATGAAGCATTTCCTCTGGAACACCAGGAGAGAAGTCAGACTCAATGGTTTGTGGATTAAGTTCCATACTTCAATCACAGGACAACTAGACTATTTGCAAGACCAAAAGACTCTTTGGAGAAGGGGTGTGGCCATGGGATAGAGAATAGCTGCTTAACTCGAGCTCCCTTCCTTGCCTGAAGGAAACACAGTTAAGAGAAGGTAATTTATCAACCTGCTGTTCTCTGGATGGAGCAGAGGTCAGAGGAATGTTCACAAATCACGACTGACCAAAAATAAGTGATCTTGCTCTATATATTTAAAACCTTGTGATAAAAAACAAACTTCAAGGTTGCAGGATGCTGAAGCTGACACTTAACATGGCACCACCTCTGAAGGATTCCTCCTTTCTAAACAATCAATGCCAATGAACATGTCATTTTCAATACTGATTTTTCCTGGCAAGGTACATTTCAAAGGCTTTCCCAACATTCAGCACTAAGCCATGTTTGGTGGTAACCATAGTAGTTGTTCTTACATTTATTCACATACAGCCTTTCCCCCAGACTGGGACTGAAGATAGTTTACAGATAAAATAGAAAAGGCTAAAACATAGTTAATCATAGTTACAGTTGAAGTGTTCTGCAATCATGTAAACCTTGTCTTACTTCATGACAGAATAGATTCCTGCAGCTCCAGCCTCCCATCCCAAAGACCTTTGCAGCACCTTTAGACTGGCAGTGCCTCAAGGACCTTGTCACCAGTGTCACTGGCCTGCTTGTTGTTATTATTACTGCTTTTGTATCCCACCTTTTTCTCAAAGGAGCTCAAGGTGGTGTACATGGTTCTCCACTTCCTCTTTGAATCCCTGCAGCCACCCTGTGAAGTAGGTCAGGCAGCGACTGGCCCAAGATCACTCAGTGAACTTCAAGGCCAAGCAGGGATTTGAGCCCTGGTCTCCTACGCCCTAGTCCAACATTAACCCAGGGATGCACAACCTGTGGCCCCTCCAGATGTTGAACTACACCTCCCATCATCCCTGATCACTATGCTGCCTGGGGCTGATGGGAGTTGTAGTCCAGAAACATTTGGCGGGCCGCAGTTTGTGCACTCCTGCTGTAACCACTACACAACACTGGCTGACTGGATGGGTGAGCTGTGGGAAATGTCTGTTTTGTCTTGCCCAGGCATCCCCAACCTTCGGCCCTCCAGATGTTTTGGACTACAATTCCCATCATCCCTGACCACTGGTCCTGTTAGCTAGGGATCATGGGAGTTGTAGGCCAAAATATCTGGAGGGCCTCAGTTTGGGGATGCCTGATCCTGCCTGTCCTACTTCTCCCTTTGCCCATTGAAGGAGATACAAACCTATTTTAAAGTGAACAATACTATTTATTGGGTTAATATACTTCATCTCTTGCTTTCCAGTTTCACATAAATCCTCCTTGAGCGGAAATTAAAAAGAAACATTTTGTTACCTTATGGCATTTGTTTTATTTTCTTCTTTAAGCACTCCTTCCCAGAAAACAGTTCTATATAGCTTTTTGAAGTAGTCATCTCCAAAGTGTGTGCTGTTCCTGCTGGTATGCTATAAGGAATAGATACCTCCTTTGATTGACTCTGTATGATTTACCGTTTTGTTTCCTATTATTCAGTCTGCTGCACTGAGTATACTTGGGCCACTCCATCACTCTTGATTCAGAAAGAGAGCAGAACTACTTGCACTTGAAGGAGGGTACTGTTGCATCTCTTGAGTCACTGCTCCAGGCTTGCTTCCTTCCAAGTTGGTAGCATATACTGATCATTAGCTCCTGCAGAAATTCAAGAGGTGGGCTCCTCTAAGAGTGAGAAATCTTTATCCTAACATTCTCTAAAAGGAAGCCTTATTTGAGTCTGAGTGAACTATGTCTTCAGTTTTAATACAGATCAGTGTGGGAAAGTTATTTAAAACATATTGTTTCCTTTAAAGCTTGCAGCTTTATTACCTTTTTATTATTATTCCCTTCTAATCAGTTTAGTTGGGCATATAGCATCTCATTTTAATTTTATCCTTATAAGTGATCTAGGTAGGTTAGGCTGAGAATTGGTGACCAGCACAAGGCCACCCACTCAGCTTCATGGCTGAGTAGGGATTTGAACATGAGTAGGCAGCCCTAGTCTGACAAGAAAAGTCCTGCAATGATGAACAAGTGCATTTATGGCTTAAATGTTGCTGATGACATAAATGAACCTCAATACACTCTTTAGTTTATCTGTGGTAATACATCCATTGCTTAAGAGGAAATGTTTTCTAAGTGTCTTTTTGCATAGCTAATGTATACTTTTATTTAAGAACAGAAATGTACTTGACTAAAAATATATATAGAAAACCTATGACATTAGCCCTATATATGGTAAACTGTATGTATGAGTGGGGGGTATAATTTAGATATATACTTTATAGGTCATAAGCAGCACTGATTTATCTGATCATATGGTCCATGTATGATGGTTTGACAGAAACCCCTTTCTTGCTTCATTAGAGGGTTGTGCTGATTATAGCTTGGCAACACATCGTTTTATAGAGTAAGTGGGAATCCGTAATATATAACTGATTAGTCTTTGGCCAATTCCACATTTTTTAAAAAGAAAAAATAATTTCTTTATTATTTTCTTAAACTATGTAGCACCACCCACGTCCATGTTGAAATAGACATGTGATAAAAACTGTAGATTAATTAAACTGACTTGATTCAATAGATTTTACATATATATAATTTGAAAAACGTTTCCCTTTATTTTTAGGAAATGCATCATTTTGAAGAGGAACTAACTTGTTCCATTTGCTATAGTATATTTGATGACCCTCGTGTACTGCCATGTTCACATACTTTTTGTAGAAACTGTTTGGAAAGTGTTCTTCAGTTATCAGGCAGCTTTTCCATATGGAGACCCTTAAGACTTCCACTGAAGTGTCCCAATTGTAGAAGCATTGTTGAAATTCCACCGACTGGCACAGAATCTTTGCCTGTCAACTTTGTATTAAAGGCTATAATTGAAAAGTATCAGCAAGAGGACCATCCAGATGTTGCTACGTGTAGTGAACATTATAGACAACCTCTAAATGTTTACTGTCTTCAAGACAAAAAACTGGTATGTGGCCATTGTCTTACAATAGGAAAACACCATGGCCATCCCATAGACGACCTTCAAAGTGCCTACATGAAAGAAAAGGAAACTCCTGGCAAACTCCTTGAGCAGCTGACAGATAAACACTGGAGTGAAGTGTGTTTACTTATTGAAAACCTGGAAGAACATAAAGCTCAATGTGAGAGCATTGTCCAGGAGGATAAAAAAACTGTCTTGCAATATTTCAAGAGACTCAGTGATTTACTTGATCATAAAAAACAAGCTTTGCTTGCAGCTTTGGAAGAAGTGAACATGCAAATTGAGACAGAATACGAACCTCTAATTGAAAATATGAAGGGCATTCGGGAAGAACAACTTGAATTGATGTCACTGAATACAGCCATTCAGGAGGAGGAATCTCCCCTCTTATTTCTGGAGAAGGTTGATGATATTCGCCAGCGTGTTAAAGCTTTGAAGGAAAAGCAGTTACCAAATATAAAGCCTGTTGAAATCTACCCGCGAATAGGGCAGGTGCTGAAAGATGTGTGGTCCAAAAGTGAAATTAGTCAGGTCAACAAGATTCTCATTCCCAAAATAAAGCTAATTTCAAAAGAAAAAATATGCAGCCATGGCTATGAAAAGGAGAAGAAACCACGTAAAGAATTCTTCAGGACCTTAAAACCTCTGGCAGTTATACTGACTTCCTTAGTTGTGGCTACTATTATCTTTAGCCAACATTTCTTTCCATTTGTAAAGGAAGTAGCATTCCCCTTTGTTATGGATTCCTTGGAAACAGTCTATCAAGATTTTAGTAAGAGGTTTCAGATAGTGGTGGAAAACCTGTGGTATACCTCCAATTTTCTACTTGAATACCTATACAGAATATTTCCTACTTCCATGTGAATATTTCAAGTAGAAACCTGTGCTATATTAAGGGTCTATATTAGAATGGTAGCCGTTAAGATCAGATGATTGAGCCTACTGGCCGATTTACCAGCAACAATTTATAATAAGGGGATGAAATTTTTATTAAAATGAAACCAATACCTGGGAATTTCTGGTCTCAGATTATGTTCACAGACTGATATAAGTAAAGATTAAAGTGTAAATAATGTATTAAAAAAAGAAGTAGGAAAGATTAAAGGGTCCTGTAAAGGCAGTCTGGGAGCTATAGTAGACTTTCCCTTGAATTGGCATCCTCTGCTATCACATCTTTGTGACCTTCAATCCTCGTTTGTCTTACACTTTTACAGATTTTATAAACGCTACTTCCAAAGTATTATTTAGTACAAAAAGAGCTGGAATGAATGTCATAGTATTTTAGTGACACATTAATCTTAAGTACCCTATAACCTTCCACTAATTTTCTTAGTTGTCCCATCTGTGTTTAATGTTTTAAGTACCAAAGATTTCAAAATGCATTTTTTCCTGGAAAACAAAGTTAATTATTAACTCGTATGAAAAATAGCTGCCAATAAATCCCAAAGCGTCAAAACAGCATGTCTGGGAACATTAGAAGGTGTTTGCATTACAGAGTGGGCTGATCATAATCTATTACAAATCTCACAGGATTTCTACCTTTATGGCTCAACAGAGGTTTGAACGAGTCAGTTCTAAGAAGGGCGCTGGAACATTTTTCTTATAAATACCTTAGAAGTGCCTCCTGTTGAGATTCAAGACTAGACATAACCCCTACAGGCAACAGCCCCATCTAAGTTCCAAGATGTCATGTCACTCCAAATGTGTAAGTTACAGGAAATGAATGTTCCTTTGGACAAGTGTATATATGTGTCCTGCACTGATCATCTAAAGTTTTCAGCACACACCTGGATGTGGATTGTATGTTTAAATAGGCACTGCTGCATTTGGTATAAGCTATTCCATATCTATAGGGTGTTAGGTGAGGGGTAGTACTTCTGGTGGGGGACGTCATGCTCCTGGGGTAGTTTGCCAACTCACGGTCCCCTCCGTACTATCCCTGCATGCAAAGACAGGCTGCAGTGGATTGAGCGGATGAGACCAATAGTAGGTCCAATGGTCAAGAAGGTTTTTTTGTTTTGTTTTTTTTGCATGTTGCTGTAGAGGGAGAATTGAGGGGCAAATGTGGCTCATCGACCTGGGAAGGCAGCCCACCTGGGAGAAGGAAGACATACTAAATCCTTGCCTTGCAGAATACTGTATTGGCCTGAATATAAGCCTCACGTTTTCCCCAAATTCCAACCGTAAAAAGAGTGTGGCATGAATTCACAACCTTACAAAAGCTGGCTTTGATGATAGGCTTATAGTCAGGTATTGTCTATTCCCCCTTGACTTTTAAAGGTGTGGATTATATTTGGGTGCAGCTTATATTCGGGCCAATATGGTATCTGTAGGAGGTGGCGGCGCCTTGTACGCTTCTTTCTGGCAACTCCTGCATCCATGTTGGTGCCAAATATATTGCTCTACTTTACTTTGGACCACATCACAAGAGCCAAATGGGAACTGAAAACTAAACTTACAATGCTTAGGACTTGGATGGTGGGCAGCTACACATCGATACCTTGCCTAGTGGAGCAGTCCCTATGGGATTTATATTTTGGTTGTTCACCCACCATGGCCTTATGTAACTTGTACCTGTAATTTACTTCCTAAGAATTGTGGGGCTTTTTATTACGTATTCAGTTTCATGCTTTTAAAATGTAAAAAAAAAAGTATTGAAGTTGTTTTTCCAGTTTTTCGGATTGCAGAATTTGTACTTTCCATGTACTAATATCTTAATCTTCATTACAGCAAACGTTTGCTGACAATTGCCACATCTCTATCGCAAACCTACTTCTGAAGGTATTTTAAATAAAATAAAAAACTTAACTCTGCTGCCCTTGTATACCATTCACACTATGGTGTGTGTGTGTGTGTGTGTGTGTGTGTGTGTGTGTGTGTGATTAAGGATAAAATTTTCCAGAAAGGCTTCAGCCATTTCAAAATCAGTTGTGCACATATAATGTAGTCAGGAAACATTCCACTTAGGAAACAGAGAGGCCTGTAAATTTCAGGTTCCCATAAGACCAATGATCATATCCATATCATTGGGTTGCAAAGGGTATATTCAGAGTAAAATGAACAAGTAAGAATCTATAAATGTTCTTGCCACTGGACATATATTGAGTACTTTGGGAATAAATCTCATTGAAATCAGTAGCACTTATTTGTGCCGTATGGGCCTGTACCTCAGATCTTTTTAAGGTACCTAGTAATCTAGGTCAAAAGGAAAAAATACATTCAGCAGAGGCTTAAATGTAATTAATACATCTCCCAGGAGGTGGAGGGTTGTCAACTATTCAGTGACAACCAGGAGAACTTCACCCCCTACCTACAGTCTTGCACTACATGTGGTTTGCTGCATCTGCCTTCTTTCAAGAAAGTCATGTCTGCTTTCCTGAGCCTCACCCATACCAGGGAAGAAAACATCAATTGTTCAAAACAAAATATCTTTTTATGAGACCTGTTTTGGTGGAGTTCATCCCATTCCCAACCAGAGGGGGAAAGGGTGGTGGTGTTAAGATATCCTCCAGCACCTCAACAATGGATTCTCATTGAGATTGAAGCCTGCAAGTAAACACATCTCGTGGACCTGAGGGTGTCATTAGCAACAGTCTTGCTAATGGTTATAGTGGAGGACCAAAAATTTTGAACTGTGCTTGCACACCTTCAGTTAATATTTTTATTAAAAACAAAGAAACTAGAACTCTCATTTTCATGTTTCAGATGTAGCCTCTGTACCCAGACAAACCTTCAGCTGCTCCAGGAGCAAATCGTTTGGGTAGTACAAAAGGGATACACATTTAAATTGTTCTGTGGCAGAAGCTCCTTTTCCACTCTGTTAGAGGAGGAAGCTAAGTGCAGGAAGGTATAACCAGGAGAAAGAGACCATCTCTAGTCAGGGATGCTCTTTTTGTCACACAACAAAAATGAGGCTTGAAATGGTGCCTCTGTCCCATAAGAGAAATAAACTGAAGTAAAATTTATACAGCATTTTAACTTCCAAAAGTGTTGCTGGAAGCCACCCTATTAACCATGGCCAGCATTTGTCCAGAAGCAGACTGCTGCAGCACAGAAACGCTGGAGAATACAAGCAACTTGGCAACCTTACAATGCTAAGGAGGTGAGGGCTTCTGCAACTGTATGTATATGTAATATGAATCTATAGTTTTCACGCATTTCAGTTTTCTTTAGAAGTTAGTATATATGTAATAACTACCCTTGGAAGAGTACAAGGAAATCACAGCTCAGTCAATTTATGGTTTTATTTTAACAAATAAAAACAGCATTAAATGGTTTAAAAACAATTACAGCCTTTACCTCAAAAATAAAGTGTACTGGCATGGAATGGTGACTGTGATTGCTAAGCACCACAGACACTACTACGGTACATCTAGTTGCAGTTTAGAACTTCCTTTTCTTTCTTTCAACATGTTAGCTTTGAAAAAGTTGCTAAACACATTTAAAAACACAAACTGGTGAAAAATGCATATTAGGAAATGTTCATTAGAAAAGTCTACTGGTTAAATAGAAGTAATTTCTGTATTCAGGAACCAAGTTCAGCAAGTCCTTTCAATGCAATTACTTTGGGATTTGTTGCAACACTTTTTGTGGTATTGAAAGTCTTGTAAATCCCAATTAGTCTATCCGCAATTTCAAACATGTTGTTTCTCAGAGAGATGATGATGAATTGTGCATTTTTTGTTTGTTCCTAGAAATTGAAATATATTTTCAATTAGGATTTGTAATGAGGCTGGCAAAAAACAAACAATAGTTTCCCCGTTTTTTCCAGCAGTAGTGCTAGTAATTAACAACCATCAAGACTAGTACATTCTCTTCCATTAGAAATATATATATAAATTAAAATATTGTCCAGTAGCACCTTAGAAACCAACTAAGTTTGTTCTTGGTATGAGCTTTCGTGTGCATGCACACTTCTTCAGATACACTGAAACAGAAGTCACCAGACCCTTATACAGTATATATATAGTGAGAGGGTGGGGAGGGGTATTATTGGCTGATAGGTGTGGTAAACCGGTTGACGACTGTTAACGACTACAATTGGTCTTAGAGGAAAAAGCAAGGGATGAGATGGCCAAATACCCTGTTTCTCATATTTTAAGGCATCCCCATAAAATAAGCCATAGCAGGATTTTTAAGCATTCAAGGAATATAAGCCATACCCCGAAAATAAGACATAGTGATAGGAGCAGCAGCAATGCCGGCCGCGGCAGGAGGAGGAGGAAAAAAATAAGACATCCCTTGAAAATAAGCCATAGTGTGTTTTTTTGAGGAAAAAATAAATATAAGACGTGTCTTATAATATGAGAAACACGGTAGTTTTATCATATATAATGAGATAAGAATGTAATGTCTCTATTCAGACCAGGTCTCTCCATGGTTTTAAGTTTGGTAAGTTGTAATTCAGCAACTTCTCTTTCTAGTCTATTTCTGATTTTTTTTTGGTAATATGACAGCTACTTTGAGCTCTTGTATAGAATGTCCTGGGAGATTGAAGTGTTCTCCTACTGGTTTCTCTGTCTTGTGATTCCTGATGTCAGATTTATGTCCAGTAGGTGAACACTTCAATCTCCCAGGGCATTCTTTACAAGATCTCAAAGACCAATTGCAGTTGTTAACAGTCGTCAACCACACCTATCAGGCAATCACCCATCCCCACCACCCTTCTGAGTAATATCCCCCCCCCACCTTCTCACTATATATAAAGGTCTGACTTTATCTGAAGAAGTGTGCATACACACGACAGCTCATACCAAGAACAAACTTAGTTAGTCTCTTAAGGTGCTACTGGACAATTATTATTATTTTAATATATTTTTACTGTGTCAGACAAACACGGCTACCTGCCTGAATCTCTTCCATTGTTTGAGATGACTTGTCAAATTCCTAGAGTAGTGCCCTAGCCAAGGTTGGTTGGGTTCCGCAGCAATTTTGAGGACTGGCATCAGGAATAGAGACAGAAGCTTTAGAAAGTCTAGACAATAATCTATGATGAGTTATGTCATCTCGGTCTTTGTTAAAAAGTAAATCCTCTAGACATAGGAAGGAAAGAAAGTGGAAGCAGGGTCCTAAGGTTGAGGACAGAAGCTTTGAGACTTTATTAATGAAAGAACCTCATTTTTATCATTGGGTTCTCTTTAGGGAGCATGAACTTTATAGACTGAACTGCACCAGAAAGGAAGGTTTCTACTGGGACGTCTACCACTAGGTCTTTGAGATCCTCCACTGGTCGAGAGGGGAATATGTAAAGCCTTTGTGCTATCTGTGAAGATTTCTTATTCTGATGCGAGTAAACCATTCTGCCTTTCCTGTTGGGATGGGAAGGAAACCTCTTTAGGAGCTGACCTGGATTCTGGAAATACAGAAGTTGGGGAAAGAGCCCTAGCTCAGAGGTAGAACAACTGGTTTACATGGAGAAGGTCTCAGGCATCTCCAGGTAAGACTCAAAGAGACTCCTATCTGAAACCCTGGAAAGCCACTGCCTGTCAGGGTATATGATACTGGGCAAGATGGACCAATGCTATGACTCATTATAAAGTGGCTTTCTATGTTGCCCTGGAGAATCACTGGTAGCAAGAAATAGTTTTTGAGAGTAAAGCTACAAAAGAATCACTATAATGATTAAAGGATAGCTCAGCTTGTTAGAGCATGGTGCTGATAACACCAAGGTTGCAGGTTCAATCCCCAGTTGCATAGTACTGCAAAGCAGGGGGTTGGACTAAATGATCCTCAGACTCCCTTATAACTCTACAAATCTATGAACATGTCAAGTGGTTGACTGCTCTTCAGTGATGCTGCCAGAATTTTCTCCTTCCTATTTTTCTAGGTTGTCAAAGAACTGATGGCATTAAGTAGTTAATTAAGAAGAAGAATTATGGATAAATGACCTAGAGTTTGGAGCCTGTTTTGAGGCTACTGGCAGCAGACAGGTTGGTTCCAGAGATCTGGTTCATCTAATGTGTTGTTGGTCTGATAAGTTACGCAGTCAGACTATTTAAGTAGGGCCCCTGTTGAATCTCTGACCTGGGATGAGTAGAAGGGGACAAAAGATTTGCCATGTGTGGTTCTCTTCATAGTGAATGAATAGTCAAGTTTTGTTTGCAATCTGCATTGTTGCTGTGTGGAGGATTGAAAATGGCAGCAGACAACAGTTGCATTAAATGACTGATAGGAGGGAATTGGAAAGTCCTAGGTTTAGGCTCCACAGCATTCTTTAGGCTTGCTTATTTGATCACCCTAAGATGCTGTCTTTTCAATGTAGTGCCATAGAGAAAGGAAGATGCTGAAGATTTTTTTTCTGGAATGCAGAAAGCTGAGGAAGCGAATTCTTTAGAGATAGGCAGCCAAGGAGTAACATGCAAGTATTGTCAAACGCTGAAGAAAAGAGCTTGTGAAAAAAGCTGTCCTGGAGTAAAGGCAAGCGCAAACTGCGGAAGACTCCAAGCAAGATGTAAATTCAAAGACTTAATGACGTTTTCCTTATTTTTGTGGACAGTACTGGGACTTTAACCCTTTTGCTTTTGGGTAACTTCACTTCAGTCAGAGAAACACTGCTCTTCATTGACATGCACCAGAAGCAGACATACCCAAGACCTTTTCTAATTATTTTACACAAAACTAGCATTAATTTGATACTAAAAATGTAAAATTTGGTTATTGGCTTCTGTACTACTTACGTATATGTAAAATGCTACGATGGATACATTTTTAAAATCAAGGGCTGCATCAATTTCATCCATGAAGTAAAGAGGAGTTGGTTTGTAATGATGTAAAGCAAACACCAAAGCCAGCGAGCTAAGTGTCTTCTCGCCACCTGACAAGTTGAAAATCTTCTTCCAGCTTTTCTTTGGTGGGCGAACACTGAAAGAAAGAGTAATATATTCATGAGCTTACAATTTACAATCTCCACAACCAAGCTTTTAAAAGCAGGTTAGAAGTATATGCTATATACATTATATCAGAAATTTTACAACAGTGATGTTTGATAGAGCACTATTATGCCACTTCAGTATTTCGAATTAGGATTTGATGGCTGCTCTATATACAAAAAGTAAGTTTAGTGAATTTTATCTTAGTTCACAATCTTAACAACTATGTAGACCAGTGGAGGGGGCTACAATCCTTCTAATGCTACTAAACTATAATTTAGCATTACATGTGAGTCAGCCAAGTTTGGTTAGTTCTGGAGACATTTAATGAGCATAAATATACCACATATAGGTCGTAAAAGGACCATCAAAATACTTTCAAGATATTTACAGAAAATGCCTACCTGAACATGATTCCTTCAGAGAAAGGATCCAGACTATCTACAAGCTCCAGTTCTGCATCTCCTCCCAATGTAAGCATTTGGTAGTTTTCCTTTAGTTTATTTGTTATTACATTAAATCCTGCCATAAATTCATGAAGTCTTTGTTTTCTAAGACCTTCTTCAGCTTCCCTAAATTTGTCTCTCATATTGGTTATTTCATCCAACTCTCCCACACGTTTCAAGTACAGTTCCTCCTAAAAATTGAACGTAAGGTGAGTTTCTGTTGCCATTGTGAACAGTCTTAGAAACTGAGATATGAAAACTAGGAGCTAAATGGAACCTTAAACATAGGTTATGGGTGCAATAACGAAATGTCTAGGCTCACTTTTTAAATAACAAGAATACAAAGCTGAAAATGAACTGCAGTTAAAATATTAAGTTCATTTTTCACATGGTCTACTCCTTCTCTGGCCCACCCCACCCCCTAATATTCTTAAGAGGGTCTCTTCAGAGGATCCAGTCTTCAGAGAGTGGGGAGGCAGAAAAAGGTCCTCCTTTCCTTCCACTCTGCAGTTTTAAACTGAAATCTCAGGTGCAGTACTGCACCCAGAACTCAGAAAGTGCTCACGCTGATGAAATTCACTGTCACAAATGTGTCTAGAACAATGGGAGTTTCAAACATTGATTATGAAGTAACTGACTTCATAAGGCCTCGGTCCGGTATACCTGAAGGAGCGTCTCCACCCCCATCGTTCTGCCCGGACACTGAGGTCCAGCTCCGAGGGCCTTCTGGCGGTTCCCTCACTACGAGAAGCCAAGTTACAGGGAACCAGGCAGAGGGCCTTCTCGGTAGTGGCACCCACCCTGTGGAATGCCCTCCCACTAGAGGTCAAAGAGAACAACAATTACCAGACCTTTAGAAGGCATCTCAAGGCAGCCCTGTTTAGGGAAGCTTTTAATGTTTGATGGATTTCTGTATTTTAATGTTTGATGGATCTCTGTATTTTAGAATTTCTGTTTTGTTGGAAGCCGCCCAGAGTGGCTGGGGGAACCCGGCCAGATGGGCGGGGTATAAATAATAAATTATTATTATTATTATTATTATTATTGTATGTTTGGCACCTGTGCAAAGGAAGGACATAAGCAGGCTGTCCTAGCATTCCCCTTCCATCAATTAATGCTCCATACAAAAAGTGCGAAAGAAGATACTTTCTGAGAAGGTATCTAGAAGTTGGGCTATACCAGGCATAGGCAAACACAGCCCTCCAGATGTTCTGGGACTACAATTCCCACCATCCCTGACCACTGGTCCTGTTAGCTAGGGATCATGGGAGTTGTAGGCCAAAAACATCTGGAGGGCCTAGTTTGCCTATGCCTGGGCTATACACACAGGTCCTGCTTCCTGAACACAATGCACTCTCCTGAAAATCGTAGGTAAGAATTCACATAACAATTTCCTTTGGAAATGTTTCTAGTACAGTGGTGCCTCGCTTAACGAATGCCCTGCTTAACGAAATTTCCGCTTAACGAAAGGTTTTTTCTAGCGGAGGTTGCCTCGCTAGAGCTAGACGAATGCGTTTTACGAAAAACTCGTCTAGCGAATCACGGTTTCCCATAGGAATGCATTGAAATTCAATTAATGTGTTCCTATGGGCAAAAAAAAAAAATTCAATGCATTCCTATGGGATTCGCTAGACAAATTTTTCGTTATAAGAAAAGACCTGTGGAACGAATTAAATTCGTCTAGCGAG
Source organism: Zootoca vivipara (assembly GCF_965207765.1). NCBI lineage: Eukaryota > Metazoa > Chordata > Lepidosauria > Squamata > Lacertidae > Zootoca > Zootoca vivipara. The sequence continues at coordinate 78,199,884 of NC_142588.1, read as the reverse complement.
GCACCACTGTATGGGATTCATCCAATCTCTTCCTGCTAAAGCATGCAAGCTGAAGTGAGCACTTGTAAGGAATCTATAAATTTTAAAATTTCCTCAAGAAGTAATGCCACTTAGCTCTTTATAAGGAGAGGTTCTCTCAATGACAAAAAAGAAATACTAGTCGAACAAGCATTTCAGGTAACAGTCTTGCCACAGATCTGTAATTGCTTGTACGAATTCAAGAAACTGCTTTTTAAAAAGTATGATTACCTTTTTTTTATATTCAGCAATGGCATCCAAGTTTGGTTTCATTTCATGACATTGTGCTTCTAAAAGAGCTATCTGATTGGTTATACTATCCGGGTTTCTTATAGCCTCAAGTTCTTCCTGGATGAGCACTGGAAGTTCTTCCACTTGTTCATCTTCCAGAGAATGCAGTGATATTTTTGATATCTAAAATGCATTTTAAGTAGTTAATGAACAAGTCATATTCACATTTCTACAGGTACACTTTAAGGAACTTTCTTGTACCTTAACTGTATGCTAATAGAACAAGTTTGCATTCTTAGTCACACATCCATCTAGAAATTGTGCGTTTTTATTTGATATTTTAAGATTTATACATGTAGTCACTTTAAAGGTCTTCTGATGAAAAAGCAGCCTAGTGGTAAGAAATAACTAAACAACTTTATGATTTAACAAACTTGATATAAGCACTATTTGAGTGTTGATCCAAATAAGAATAATGATCCATTTCAAGTCAGAAAACAAACAATAAAATTTTGGATAGTATGGAGTTTTAACTATATCAAACAGACATTGTAACAATGCAAGGCATGTCCTCCCTATTTTACAAGACACAGAAGAAATTAATTTTTTTCTTTAAAAAAGTAAACCAGGCTCATGCTTTATGGACTCTATATAATAAAGAGACTGGGTGGGATATGAAAATAGTATACTTTCTAATGAGGCATAGTCTGTAACTTTTATAGTTTTTCCAGGATCTTGGTAGTTTGCTTATGATAGATAACATGCAATATTAAAAACAACAACAACCCAATCCTGCTATATGACAGGATTGGGGAAAGCAGTAAAAAAAAAGTTTTCCCCCAAAACATAATATTATAGTATTTCTTAAAATAGTAAGGTATTATAAAGTGTTTACCTCTTTTTGCCAATATTTAATCTTTGATTGATGCTCCGCAATATGACCGTCTAGCTGTTCAATTTTAAGCCTAATACTAAGAGCCTCTTTTTGAAGCAAATGCTCTTCATCTTGGATAGCTTTAATTTTCTGAAGCATAGAGCGGTGTTCTGCTTGAATCTCTGGCAAGGACTCCTAAGTAAAGATCATAGGTGGAAGTTTATTTATTATTATTCAGTTACTGGAAAGGGTTTACATTTCTAGAGCTCCAATTTGTCTCTTTAAAACAAAGGTAATACCCAACATCAAAATAATTGTCAAACACAACCGTTTGGAAGGTCAAATGCTGCTGGAAATGTTTTAGCATGGTGGCAGCAGGTGTTAACAAAGGGGCAGGGAGGGGCCCTCTGTGCAGCCTTGTGTTGAGTAGCATCAACTCAGTAACATGTGGAACACCAGCTTTTCTCACCACCTCTGAGCTGCAAATGCCTGGTAGCACACTAATGCCTGGAGAATGGGGGGAAAGTCAGCTTTTTTTGCACATACACCCCTTACTTACACACGATTTTCTACTCCGAAGTGATGCATATAGAATTATAACCTGGCACAGGAAGAGTAATGATTTTAAGTGTAAATAGTAAATTCTCTGGAGTGAACAGTGCCTCATTTTTATGCAATATGAGCATACCTTTAAAATGATATAAATAAATTGAGCAATTGAATCAAATTTTCTCTTAAATACAATTTTTGCTGGTGAAGACTTGTAGTGGATTTTATTACCACATGCATTAAAACTCTACTTGTACAGTACATCACATACATTTAATACACTGTTCTGCATCTTTAAAAACATACCCTATGTAACGAATTTAAATTAGTATCATACATACTTCAGCTTCTTTGCTGTCATCCATAACTTTAGCAGCTCTTTCTTCTAGTGTATTCAGCTGTTCTGTTAAGTCTTGGAGGGCTTTTTTATTCTCTTCAATTTCCTTCTCAGTGTGGAGAACAGCATCTTCTGATTTATTCAGGTTTCTATCAAATACAATACAATAATAAAGTAGGTAAGAAGCCTCTACTCTACTGACATTAAAACCTTGAGTATAAATCAAATTTTAAAATGAAATATAAAACAAAATATTGACAATGGAAGACTGTGATATGATGGTCATATTTAATTATTCAAAGGGATGTAACATTTCCATTTGGGAAAATCTGTTTTCATTATGAAAAACACACACCAGATTTTAAATTTCTATAGAGTGAAAGGACTGGAAATATAACCAACTTGCAACTTCTGTGCATTTAACTTGTGCAATTGCAGCTTTACATGCTCGGCAGCAGGTCAGCTGAAATTGCACAAACTGAATACATGGAAAGTGGAGAACTTAAAAGCTCTTTCTGCGTAGGGTTTTCATGGCAGAGCTTTACAGCTCTAAGACTTTCTTACCAGGCTCTGGGAAGGAGCTTCTCAGAGCCTAGTAAGCAAGGCAAAGAACTTATAAGTTTGCTGCCTTGTGTGGGGTGCAAGGCCTGCTCAGTGTGCCTGCTTCAGAAAGAGTAGGGATGATCATGTGGGGCTGGTTCCAAAGTTGTTCTGGCTATATGCAATTTCAGCTTTATGTACAAACTCCCACCCCCAGAACATAACCTGTGTACAAGTTGTGAGCCTACTGTACATGCACCTTCTGGAGACTACTCACCTACATTTCCCCACTTTTTTATCATTTCCTGTGATATCTATTTCCTAGCCCAATGTCCATGGATTTCCTGACACACTATTTCAGTGGCTAAGTACAGTGGTACCTCTGGTTAAGAACTTAATTCGTTCTGGAGGTCCGTTCTTAATCTGAAACCCTTCTTAACCTGAGGTACCACTTTAGCTAATGAGGCGTCCCGCCACCGTGCGATTTCTGTTCTTATCCTGAAGCGAAGTTCTTAACCCAAGGTACTATTTCTGGGTTAGTGGAATATGTAACCTGAAGCATCTGTAACCTGAAGCATCTGTAACCCAAGGTACCACTGTATATGACAACAAGCACAGAATCTATTGGCACACAAATTAATATTTTAAGAATAGAAGACTTTATTTTAAAAAGAACCAACTACTATGTTGCAAATCCATTACTTTTGCTACTTGTTTTCTTTAAACACTATAGTGAAATGTATCCTGTTTATTTTTTATGTTGGTTTCAAAGGATATAAAATAATTTCCATACCTATCTGCTGTCTTGATTGCCACCTGAGCTTTAGTAATAGCAGAAGCACATTGATCTATTTCCTTGTTTATCTTATCAAGATTGTCTTGATGAGCTTTAAGCTTATTATTATTTATGTCAATTATGAGATTATGCAATCTCTTTATTTCTGTTTCCAATTTACCAGCCTTTGCAGCAACTTTGTCATAATCTGCAAGACAAAGTAAATAAAAAATGAACTTGATGAATACTTCTAGTGCTAAATATATAAACAGTATGGCATGAGCAAACTACGTGTTCAAATGTTTACATGTTTACAATATTTATTATTGTGCAAAATAAATGTATATCCACATTTACTTAGCTATAATACAATGTGTGCATTACTTCAGCTGTAATTTCCTAAACAGTATTTGTTAAGGTTACAGGTAGGTAGCCGTGTTGGTCTGGGTCGAAGTAAAAAGTACCCTTGCTTTTTCATGCAAAACCATTTGCAGTCGTTTTCGGTCATCAACAGCTATCAGTCAGTCAATCACCCACTTCCACCACCCTTCTGAGTGATACCCCTCCCCTCCCCACCCCTTCTCTACATAAGCGCCTAGGGACTCCTATTTCAGTGTATCTGAAGAAGTGTGCATGCACACGAAAGCTCATACCAAAATAAAAACTTAGTTGGTCTTTAAGGTGCTACTGAAAGTATTTGTTAAATTATTTGTTTTGTAGATTGAATAGTTTTCTTACAAGGAAAATTATCTATAACTACTAGCATCAGGCTTGTTGACTAACTGGAAAGGATAGCTTTATTGAATAAAAATACAATAATCTCCAAATTATTGAATCTCTTATTTGATTTCTATCCGATAGGAGTGAGGGGCACAGAGAAGTAGGTTTAAAAAAAGTGAGACTATATAAACCTGCGTGTACAGGTTCCTCCTCCCAAATGTGCCCATGGGCCAAAAAAGTGGATGACCCCTAAAACACATCAATTATGATTCACCCTCAATTATATTTCACTGCAATGTTGACATACCTTCTTTGAAACAATGACATTTTCTCTCCATTTCTTTCTGCTTGATTTTGTCTGGAACTGCAGCAATTACATTTCGTTCAAGTTCTTTAACCTGGATTTTTAAGTGAGCCTCTTGCTCTGTCAAACTCTAAAGAACACAATTATTAATTACTATTAATTTCATTTGTGACACTATTCCTGAGACATCTAGCAGTGATTTACAACACAATAAAAACATGCATAAAACATTTGCATACATAAAAATAGCTAAAACAGCCCACACCAACTAACATAATTATGTCAGGGGTTTTTTTTAGGATGAAGGACAAACTCCAAGAAAGATCCTAACCTTGGAATTGGGAGACAGACTTTAACAAATAACTCTTAGATGAGAGCCTGTGCTGGCTTAGAATACAGATGGAAGACCCCCAAGATAATTGCTGCCCACAGGCTTACCAGAAAACATTAGGTGCATTATAAGTTTTTAAGAACATCAGACTGAGGCTGTACAACTTGCTTTTAATGGGTTCTGCTTTTTTCTTTTTGGAGACCATTACTCTTCCCTATTACTTAAACTAGTTTGTCTGGCCTGTCTTTTCTAAAATGTACAGGTTTTTTTTAACATTCTCTCTGGCTCAAACACTCTTTTCAAAATAACTGCTCTTAACATTCTTCCATACAATGCAGGAACAAGTATCAACAGCCAAAGCTAAACAGCCTACTTTTCTATTGCCTGTGTTTTGAACAAGTTTTAAAATACCTGAAATCCTTCATATAAGATAGTATATTTAAAGGATAATCTCCATCAGAAGACACGACTGGTGTATCCAGAGCTAAGAGAAAAAGCAGTAAGGTATCTTTAGCCTAACTTATGATTACCTGAATGTTTGCACTGTACTTTCCTAACGTGTTCCTCATTTCTCTAATGCTCTGGTGCAATTTTGATATTGCTTCTTCAAGTTGCACTTTTTGTTCCTGATACTGTGTTGCTTTCTGGAGATTCTTTTGCAGCTGCGATTCCATTTTATTTACCTAGGGGCAAGTTATAAAATGTAAAAAAAAAGTAATGTATATAACATGCAAATAAACCAGGGATGGGGAACCTATGCCCCTCCAGATGTTATTGGACTTTAGCTGTCACCCGCCCGATTGAAACTCTGGCTCACATGGTCCTTGAATGCAAAATGTATGCTGATAGCCGCCAGCAATACTTGGACCAACTATGTATTCCAAACTGGAAACCGTAGATAGAGGTGACATGCTTCCTATTACAGGGGAGAGACCAGGAGCGTACCAGGACTGTAGCTGAGTTCCTCAATTTGATCTTTTGCCGCCGAAGTACATTACAGGATCCTGCCCCTGTAGGAGACCCACAGAGGTAAAATAGATTGCTGGCCTCCCCTCCCTTTTTGCAAGTGACTGTAATGATGGGTTGGTGACGTGATCACACTGGACTATTTATTTTAAATGTTTGTAAATGATGCCAATAAAGGTTTTGATTGTCTTTAGCTGTCAACAGCTTCAGCTAGTGAATGGACGTGGATGAGAGGGTTGTGTTTCAACATCTGGAGAGCCAACTGTTCTCAATACCAGACCAAAAAAGCCCCCAATTCATCAAAATATATTTCAGTGTTTATGTCTAGACTTAATATAAGAAAAGCAAAGAGCTTTCAGAACCAACATAGCCCCTGTTAAAGGTTGGCTGGGTGTGTTAGTATAGAAGTGCATCTCTGCTACCAAGCAAGCACACCAGTCCCAGAGGTGGCAGGGGCCAAAATAGGGCATTCCATGAGCAACGTTCAATCTGCCAGATTGAAAAGTTCCTTCGTCCCCCATCATATCCACAGATGGTGCCCCTGACCACAGCCACCCTGGCACTAGATAGGTATTTTCTGTCCCACTGATTTCAGTTGGCAGGTAACCAGTAAAAGATTCTCCCCACTCCTCATTAGGAATGCAGAAAGTTTTAGAGAAAGCATACTAACCTCATCTTCTGATGTTTCAACTACAACAGAGGATCCCATTCTACCCTTCATTACTTTTCCTCCACCACCAGTCATTGTACCTACGGAAGGACCAAGAACAAATTAGCAATTCTTTATTTCCCATTCAAATAAAACTTTAACCACAACTAAAAATTTTAAATACCTGATTGTTCTATAATTTGTCCTTGTAAAGTTACAACTCTCCATCTCTTGTCTTTCTGGAATGCAACTCTGGTAGCCTGGTCCAGGTTACTGGCTACCAAAGTGTCACGTAATGCAAAATAAAAAGCATTGCGAACCTTCTCATCTTTAACTTTTACCATATCAAATAAACGAGGAATGTTTTCAGGAGTCTGGATTTTTCCCATGCTTTTCTCCCATACTGCCATCTGAAGGATTAAAACAACCACAAAACCAGTAAACTAACCATCAAGAACTGCACAGGTCCTTGATATTACCTCTTTAGCTTACTTTCATAGATCTTTGTTCACATTTTAATTGTTTTCCAATACTTTATTACAACAGTGCAATCATATACAGGCTTCTTCAAAATAAAGCTCCCTGAACTTCATAGGGTTTACTCTCTAATACGTGTTTTGAACCTGAAGCACCATTTTTCCCTTACGTAAATCTATGTGATGCAGATACATGCCTCTCAATATGTACTTACACTTATATTAAAAACTGAGACTTTGTGATGTTTATTACAAACATGAGCTGTCACTAGTAAGACTATTTTAACAGACTGTAATAAGATACTATTTATACAAATATACTTTACGGTATTTGTACCGATCATATATCAAACAGTTTTACTATTATAAGCCATTTTAAAATCTAAAAAATGACACTGTAAAAACCAGCTAAACATAGTAGTAATGTAAAAACAAATCTATATGCAACTTCAACTTATTCAATTTAAAAAGTTATCTATTAAAAAAAGTTATTACAAACCTTGTCAAGCCCTATAAATGTTGCCACTCCAATGTTTTCCTTCTTCAAGAATTTAACACATTCTTGAGCAGTATCTATGGTGTCGACTACAATGTGATCTAATGCTCCACATGATGATGAAATTGCAACATCATACTTCTCATCTATGGCTCCCAAGTCACCCTAGTAGCAAAAAAGAAAGCACTTAGGTTAGTAATATGAGTACCAGACATCCAGTCCTAAGCATAATTGCATGTAAGTCCCATTGGTTTTAATGGATCTCATCCCTTAACATAAAAGAACTTCTCACGTTGTCGTTTTAATGTCCTTTCACACTGCTCCCATGATTTAGGGTAGAATTTAAGCAGAATTCTCTCCTGAAAGCTATGGGGAAAAATATGTTAACTAAGAAATGATGGCTCAGAACAAATGCGATAGGGTAATATCTCAAAAGGCAATTGCTCAAATTTGCATACTGTTCTGGCTAATCTCTTACTTCTTAAAGTAGCTACATTTGGGCAGAATACATAATAGCTCACAGGGCACTTTGGCAATCAGCTTCCAGACTGGAGATAAGACAATGAAATATTACTGTATTGGCCCGAATATAAGCCACACTTTAACTTTTCACGGATGGAATTTGGAGGAAAATGTGCAGCTTATATTTGCGAACTTACACCACCAGCAAAGTGGCACAGCTCCCCCCACCCACCCAGAGAGCAGCCCGAGAGCATGGGGCAACAGTGCTCCCAAGCCTCCCCCGAGCCGTCGGGGGGAAGGCCGCCAGCAAAGCGGCGCGGCTGCCCCCCAGGAAACAGCCTGGGAGTGTGGGGGGAATGGTACCCATAGTCGGGTATTGTCTCTCCCCCCCCCCGAATTTTAGAGGTGAAGTTTATTTGCAGGTGCGGCTTATATTCGGGCCAATACGATACATGTAAGTGAATGCAGATAAAAGGTAGCTTGGTTACATCCAGAGATGCTGGAGAATGCTGCTGCCCAGTGTTTTTGCATGTTTCCTTGAAGACTCAGAGAGGCTGAGCTTTATCTGGGAGAATAATCATGAGAATGACTATCACCAATCAGAGACTCTTTTCTCATGAGACTGAACAAGGACTATGAGCTGAATCTATTCAAAACTCTTAATAAAATTGAGTGGTCTGGATACTGAAGATCAGCAAAGTATAGCTTTTCCACCGAAAACATCTATGTTCTATAAGTCTAGAGCTGCAGGCAGGCAGAAGCCCCTACACAGAAAGCCCGGAATGATAATACTCCAGAATTTGAAAAATACCACGTATCCATCCATAGATTTTTGGCTAATTGAAGTTTGGGATGTGGTATCCACAGCGAAATTAACAAACCTAGTTAGGATGAGGGAGGGTAGACTGATTTTTTTTTAATGGAAAATGTGTGTGTGTCTGTGTGTGAGAGTGAGAGACCTGTGGAAATAGGGTAGTATATAAATTCAATAAATAAAAATGAAAATAATAGATAAAATATAACGTTCAACAATCCATAATTTTTGTTGGGGGAGGTTTAAGAATTCAAAACTGTAATTTAATAACAGGCTGGTTTAGAAATGTACATTGTATTGATTTTATCTTATTCCAAGATTTCCAAGCCTATTACATTATGTATTGTGGAAATAGGTGATATATTAAATTGTATCTATAATAATAGTACAAGCATAGGCAAACTTGGCCCTCCAGATGTTTTCAGACTACAATTCCCATCATCCCTGACCACTGGTCTTGTTAGCTAGGGATCATGGTAGCTGTAGGCCAAAAACATCTGGAGGGGCAAGTTTGCTTATGCCCATAATAGTGTATTGAATTATTTGCTGATATATTTTACTATATATTCATTTTCTCTCTTTGCAAATATATAACAAACAAATAAAATTTGAAAATACACGAGAGCCCAATGCTGTGATCTTGGGCAAACCCTCCCTCCTTAAAAAAAGTGAAATATTACTGTATTTATATTTAGTGGGTATTTACCTCAGAAGCTTATTCACACCAGTCCTTTTAGAAGAGCTATTTCCTTCAATATATCATATAACCTTTTCTTTAATTTGGAAATCAACTTTTGCCTTGGAGAGATGATTGTGCATGCAGTCCTCTCAAAAGCTCCCTCAATGTCTTGCAACTTCCCCTGCCAAATATTCTCACTAACCAAGTTAGCCTACGCAGATAAAGGAAGAGAAGTACGGTACCACTGTGTATCTATCTGAAGGTTAGCTGTACACTGCCAGTGCAAGATCAGGTTGGGTAAAACTTGTGGCCCAAAGCAGAAACAGATCTTGGGGGAAGCAGGTACCTCCCATAATTAAGTTTGCGTATTCAACAAGCTCAAACAGCCCATACATTATTAATATATAAGGTAACTGAAGAGAAAAAACACCTACTTCCCTAACTATAGATCTAAGACAGGGGTAGGCAACCTCAGGCCTGTGGGCCAGATGCGGCCCAATCACCTTCTCAATCCGGCCCACGGACAGTCCAGGAATCAGTGTGTTTTTACATGAGTAGAATGTGTGCTTTTATTTAAAATGCATCTCTGGGTTATTTGTGGGGCATAGGAATTCGTTCATTTTTTTTCTTCAAAATTTAGTCCGGCCCACCGCATGGTCTGAGGGACGGTGAACCGGCCCACGGCTGAAAAAGGTTGCTGACCCCTGATCTAAGAGAAGCTGAGTGGAATGACAAACTGCCAGAAAACCTTGGTCCTATTTATGTAAACCTTCATGGCCTTTCAGGCAGCCAAAGAATGCTAGGCCTGCTCCAAAGGGTGGCAAGGATCTGGGCAGCTGGTTAAGACACCTAATTATTGTTGTCTATGGAACCTTGATAGGACTGGGCATGAAAGCTGGGTTTTCTCCTCAACACTACTCTATCCTTATGAAAAACACACAAGTGTTTTACAGTGGAGACTGGAGAAAGCATTCAGCTTAGATACCCTGCAGGAAGAGGTGATAGCTACTTGGAAATGGATTTTAAACACTCTTAGGGGCAATGCCATAAATAACTCAAAGGTGGTTTCTGGAGAGCTGAGAAAACCCTGTACAGTGGTACCTTGGTTCTCAAACTTAATCCATTCCAGAAGTCCGTTCCAAAACCAAAACATTCCAAAACCAAGGCGCGCTTTCCCATAGAAAGCAATGCTAAACGAATTCATCTGTTCCAGACTTTTAAAAACTGTAAAAAAGCAATTTAACATGAATTTTACTATCTAACGTGACCAGTGATCCATAAAACAAAAGCAATAATCAATCTACTGTATGATAAAATAAGACAGTATTGTAGATGATAAAAATTAAAATTACTTTTTTTTTATTACCTGCACTGATGATAGTCATTATTTGAATGGGGGGCTTTTATCCATTTCCGCAGTCACACAATCAATCAATAAATCAATCAATCAGTAGCTGAACTGGGTTCAGTCACAAAAACAAATTAACCAAAAAAGCCTCAAAAACATAAAATAAATAGCAAAAACAAAAGCGCCAAACTTAACCCATTCCGGAAGTCCATTTGACTTCTGAAATGTTCGAAAACCAAGGCGCAGCTTCTGATTGCTGCAGGCGCCCCGGAAACAATAGTCGACAGCCACATCAGATGTTCGGCTTCCAAAAAACGTTTGAAAACTGGAACACTTACATCCGGGTTTTCAACGTTTGAGAACCAAGGTACCACTGTGTAGCTCTGCATTTCAGCATAGCTCTATGAAGGAAATGTTTCAGCAACAGATATGAAATTGTAGATAAGGGCAACTAAAAAGGGATAGAAGATATAGTTACATATGTGTCTTTTGAGAGTGTTTACAAAGGTCTTCCTAAAGGAAGAAAATGTCCCTAACTTTTGCTATCCAGAAATTGATCCCATTAGAAGAACACCATACAATAAAACACCTGAAGGAGACAAATTGCTAAGCTGTACTAAAGGGAAGAGGGGATGTCTGCAAACAAGGCATACGCTGCAACAGGTGCATGAGAAAGACAATGTAACACACAACTAAAGCTGGCCTGAGAAGAATGGGAGGTTGAGAATGATGTGACTACTTCAAACAAGGCAGAATGCAAACTAAATTACCAGTATGGGAGCTGCCTACTTGCCCTCCAGTTCTATTCCTACCTTCAACCACAAAGTGGAGACATTACTCAATCTGACAACCCTTCACTGGCAATGGGAAAAAGCACAATACAGAAATGGCAAGAAAAATAAGAACTTACTAGTCTTCCATAAATTCCAGGGATTTTCCCAGACTTCATCTGTTGAAGTAAAACTTCAAGAACTTTTCCTCGACTTTTATTTATTGCCAATGAGCTTCTTGCTTCTTCTACTTTCTGACGCAGATCTTGAACATAATTCTTGACGTCTGCTTCATCTCTTACAAGTTTATTAAGATCATTCTCTTTCTTAAAAGAAAAAGGCATTAAATTATTTTGTTTTTGAAAATTCCACAAGTAGTTCATACAGAATTGAGATTTTCTAAAGAAATTGTATTCCTCTAGTAACAAACTCCACTATAGAGGAACTAGCTGGGGTTCCCAGACTTTCTGGGCTAACAGGCACATTTGGACTTTTAATGTCTAGGAGATGCTACCACAAATTTTCAATCACAGACAAGCTGCCATAAAAGGCAAGCTCAGTTAGAAACTGCTCTCTGGCAAACATGATGAGCAGCCAATCTTCTCCCCATCTTTGAAGCTGCAAGGCAGAGATAGTCTTAGCAGTTGTGTAATGATCCCCCTGGCCCACTACTAGACTTTGAGTTGTTTGGCAGCTGTGGGACCAAAATGCTTGGATAGAATTTTCCTCACAGGAATAAACTGGCAAACTGAAGCAAGAAAAATCGTGGAAACTGAATATCATTGTTTGAATGTGCTCAGGTGACAACACCCATGCAGCAACATATCCCTGGAAAGGGCAGGCAAAAACTTGCTTGGAGAGCGGTGGGTTGGCCAGGAGGACTAGCCAATTATTGTAAATCCCTGAATCTACTGCTCATTGACTCACAAATAATTCTGAATATGGTTAAAAGTTTTAAGGGACAGCATAATTATCACTTCTAGATGCCCTGGTCCATAAGTTCCCTTATTCAGCTAGATCATGAACTATATCATTAAATAAAACTTATTCCCACTCAGTATCTGCTGCCACGTTTTTGGCCTGTATGAATATTTTAACAGTTCAATAGCAACTCTTTTCCACCTCCATATCTTTCTGTTAGCGTCACATACCACCTTGGGAAGTTGATAGAAAGGATCTCATATTTAGATGAAGAAACTGAATAGGACTTTTCAGGTCCTCAAAGCGATTATTTACAAAAATGTTTAATTTGAAGAAACTGGTGACATCCCTACCTATTAACACCCACTGTAGAAATTGCACTGAGAGATAACCATCTAAACCCTACTTGGACTCTAGGATTAATGCCCATGTAAAAGGCATTTAATTTGGGCCATATCTTAAGGGACAGAACTAAATGGAGCAGTTGAGTGAATGATCTTTAATTATAACTTGGGTGCAGGCCCTCAAGATGGAACCTATGAACTACCTATCCAGCCTAGTGAGAGAAGTTATCCTATTCAATGAGTGTCCTCCACTCCACTCTATCAAACTTAGAGACCAACTAAGTTTGTCATTGGTATGAGTTTTCGTGTGCATGCACACTTCTTTAGATATCTGAAGTGTGCATGCACACGAAAGCTCATACCAATGACAAACTTAGTTGGTCTCTGAGGTGCTACTAGGAAGAATTTTTTTATTTTGTTTCGACTATGGCAGACCAACACGGCTACCTACCTGTAACTAAAACTAGTTTAATGTTAACAAGCAGTGTACTGATGCATCCTGCTCAACAGTCCTCAATTCCTTCACTTGTGTTGTTACTGCATTGAGGTGTGGGAATAAGCCAGAAGCTGGCTTCATGTTATTTGTGAAACAGTACTTGTAGTTGGTTTCCCCCAAACAAACCATGTGTGCTGGTTTGCACGGAATGCAAAGCTACCCTCTGGCTTGTTTCCTTCCTAGAATAGCAACAGCAGAAGCAAGGGGGGGGGGCCTCCATCTAAGAAAGTAACTGGAGAGGAACTATGCAGGGTTCTATTACAGGTTTTAATACTATTGATAGTAATAGTTTTGACAGTCTTAACACCAAACATTTCTGGGAAAAGTAGTAACACTTAAATTGCAATATGAAATTAAGCATTTCAGGAATATAAACAAATCTTCAGTAACATCTAACCTTCTTTAGATCATGCTCAGCTTGAGGCAGTTTTGACTCCAGATCTTTGATAGTGGCTAACCTTTCTTTAAGTGTTCCTGAAGCAGTCTGAAGAGCTTCTTCTGCTGTTTTAAACTGTGATACTGCAGTATTATGGTGACTAAGGTAGAGATCAAGTTCTGACTGTGCCACCTCCAAATTTGAACGTGCTTCATTAACAGTTTTGCTAAATTCCATGAGTTCTTTTTCTTTGTCCTATGAAAATGAAATTTGTAAAAGTCATATTTAAAAAAGCCCTTTGCTCACAATTAAAGTGGTAATGCACCGATCCTGGCAATTCTCCCAGAATAGTTTTCCTCAGCTGCAATGCCACTCCTGAAAAGTAGAGATAAGCCAGCGACCCTCTCAAAAATCAGCTTTAGTGAAATGCTAATTGTCTCCTCCCCATCTACAACTACCTCTATGAGCAGTCATTCCACCTTGCTGAATCTTGAAGTCATTGGTGTGTGTAGAATGTATTTTCCTATTGGTTTTGCAGATGGATTCAATGCTGTTTTTTAACTTTACATGCTGTTTTTAGTTCTGCATTTGTAATTAACCACAATATTTTCAAATATTTACGTAAGAAGCCCTCTCCATTGGTTCGGCTGGGATTGTTTGGCTCCGCTCATCCCAAAACCATCTCCTACAATGAGCATTTTGGCTAACAGTCTGAAAGTCTATATCTGAATTTGCTTTCTTTTTAACTAACAACTCATTGTTTCATCCCTTTTGCACCTGGTCTAGATTGGAAGGCATTACTTTAAATTGTAAACCACTTTGTCAAAAATGCTGTATGAAATACACTGCATAAATGACACAGATTAACTCAGTTTCAGTTTATAAGATACGTAGCAAGGGATTTAATCCAGCCATACAAATAAATGGTCATGCAGCTTGCTTTGTCCACCCATAATAAACACTGTTCTTCCTTTTGCTAACAAGCACTACATTTCCCTTACTGGAGAATAAAAATAGCATTATGCACAAATACACACAAGCAGATCTGGTTATCTGAAAAACCAACCAGCCAGCCAGCCAGATTATGTCAACTGCCATTTTCCTCTGTATTCTGGTGTTAATACAGGAAAGCAAAATCAACCTCATATGCATGCATGCATGGTTCGTAGCTCCATATTAGTTAAGAGATAAAAGCAGTGTTAAATCCACTTAGCATAGTGCAGCCAATTAATGTCCTTAGTAAGAAACACTGGCCTTAAAAAGGGAAAATGCCATAAGAGAGTAATAATGCTCATATGTATTTCCAGGATGTTTAGTACAGTGCAATGGCGGTGCCACGAGTATAAGCAGGTGTCAGCTGCTTGCAGAGAAGTAACTGCTACTCGGCTGGCTGCTTAGTTTATTCTGCAATATACTTTAACTTCTGTTCTGACCGAGAAGAGATAAAGAGAGCTGATTTGCTTCTAGACTCCAGGGGAGATAGCTGAATGCACCAAGTGTACAAACCTCTTTTTCGTTCTGCAATCCTTGAGTTTCCTGCTTAAGACTGTCCATAACTTCTTTTAGTTTTTCCTCTACCCTTTTCTTTTCTTTTTCTAGAACCTCTCTCTTAGCTGTTGCTTCACTAATAGCAGATTCACTACGGGCAGGAACACTTCTCAAGTCTTCAACCTATGAAAAAGGTAATGTTATTTTTTTCAACTTGGGGAACAGTCTCTCCAACAGGGAAACTAGTTTCACTTCAGATACCAAACAAACTGTGTTTCAGTGGCAGATCTAGCACAATTGTTCATAGCACAGGTTGCTTAGAAGAATTATTTCTATTTATTTCATAAAATTTATAGACTGCCTGATCATAAAAATTGTTCATAGCACAGGTTGCTTAGAAGAATTATTTCTATTTATTTCATAAAATTTATAGACTGCCTGATCATAAAAAACTCAAAGCTGTGTACAAAAAGATAAAACTATAAAATCAGGGAAAAATCACAACATATTAAAACAGATAAGAGTTACAGGAGTTAAAATAGTGTAACAGATTAAAATTCACATCAGCATTTCTAAGTACCTGGGTAAAGGTAAAGGGAGCCCTGACCGTTAGGGTCCAGTCGCGGACGACTCTGGGGTTGCGGTGCTCATCTCGCTTTACTGGCCGAGGGAGCCGGCATACAGCTTCCAGGTCATGGGGCCAGCATGACTAAGCTGCTTCTGGTGAACCAGAGCAGCGCACGGAAACGCTGTTTACCTTCCCACCAGAGCGGTACATATTTATCTATTTGCACTTTGAGGTGCTTTCGAACTGCTAGGTTGGCAGGAGCAGGGACCGAGCAATGGGAGCTCACCCCGTCGCGGGGATTCGAACCGCCGACCTTCTGATCAGCAAGCCCTAAGCTCTGTGGTTTAGACCACAGCACCACCCGCCCTCTCAGCCAAGTATCTGGGTAGGCTTGTCTAAACAATTATGTTTTTATCAGGCATCAAAAATACAGTGAAGGTGCCCACTTGATATCTATAGGCAGGGAGTTTCAAAGAGTAGGTGCTGCCACACTAAACAATAGTGTTTTTACAAATGCAGAATAGGTATATAGCACCTGTATTGGCACCAATTAAATATATTTCTTACATTTATAAATTTAGATTGACAATAACATCAACGTGAAGGTGTAACATGAAAAGTATCCTATTATTTTGCAGGAAGATTCAGGCAATAAGATACACACTAAAGCCTCTTTTGCAATTTTTCCCTTGGCACATTTGCTCATGACGAATTCATTTCCTTTCTTAATCAGGAAAAGATCACCTACCAATAACTGGTTCACTAGAGACCAATTTCAGCTACTTTGGGAGCTATCCAACTAACACATTCCATCTGCACAATACTTTCTGCTTGTGTGAAGGATCTTCACCTCCCTTCCTGCACACACCCTTCACTATCCCCCAAATCTGCTCTGGAGGCTTGGTGGAACCCCTAGAACAGATTTAAGGGGGCAAGGAAGGAAAGTTCCATTACACAGGCAAAAATCCTTGTGCTGGCAGAACACATTAGTCAGATATCAACAAGAGCTGCCAGAATTGTATAACCTTTTGCAAAGCACCTGCACTTAAGCAGTAGCCCTAGTCTATTGCTAAATTATGCCTAAATAGAAAAGTACTGGCTACAGAGGCAGCAATTATCGTAAGCTGCTGTGATTTAAAAATGTGGTGGGCACATTGACCCCATATGAAAAAAAACTGCCTTGGGGAGGCACAATCATTCTGGAATAACTGGCCAGTATCACCCTGCCATCCATTTGGCTGTTCTCTCCCCCCCCCCCCCAAATAGTGTGTTGTGTTGCTTTGTTTTGCCTTAAGACCTTATTGGTTAGTCAGAGACATTATAGTTAGCTAGATGACAAAGTTTGTCATTTTTGGATTGGTAATTTGCACCTGCTTTTCAACTTTTTGTTCTAACATAATGGTTGTTAAAAGGGTTTCATGTTTAATTTGTTTTGGGTGTTATATACAAGCAAGGCAGATACAAACTTTTCAATAAATAAAGTTAAAAATTATTTTATTGCACAAGACATTATACAGGAATCCCTCCACTTACACAAGGGTTACATTCCAGGGCCCTGTGCCCATAAGTGAAATTGTGTAAAGTGGGGAACACCCTCTTAATGCCTATTTTCCACTACTCTCAAGCTCCCCCTCGCCCAGTTCTCTCTCCAATCCAAACCAAAATATAGAGTTTAAGCTCTGGGGCTGGCTGGAGGAGGGCTGGTGAAGGAAAGCGGCTGCTGCACTACCTCACTTGGCACTGTGCTACCCCACTTGGCAGTGCAGTTGCTGTTGGAGTTGTGTGAATGAACTGGTGGAGTCAATCCAGCACTCCCACCAGTGTGCTTTGTCCACCCCCAATCTCCCCGCTGCACCCCTCCCAGTAAGCAGCAGCAATTCCACTGCAGAAAGGCTGCTGTTGCTGCTGCTGCTGCTGCACCGGGCCTCTTCTACTAGGAAGCATCCCACTGAAATATAAAAGTCTTACTTCAGAATATAAAATATTTTAGGCTTGGGCTCCAGATTTTATTCTTAAACTTTTAATAGCACATTGAGAAAACGCTTTCAAATAGATAGCATAATGAGGCACACTGACTTTTTTCAAGTCAATTTTCAATAGTATTTTGCCTAAACACGCCAGAATGAAGTTTACAGACGTACCTTTTCTTTATCCTTCTGAAGCTGCTTCTCTAGTTTTTTTGACTTGCTTTTTGCATGTTTTAGTTTTTCCCTTACTTGAACATCCTCCAAATCGAGCTGCTTAAATGTATTTTTATTTTCTTCTATGAATGCTGTGATTTTATTGAGTTTTCTAGAAAAAGGGGAAACATACCAATTACCTTTTCAATCAGCTAAAGATGGTATGATCAAACTAAGCTAGTTTTTAAAAAAACATTTTACAAAGTATATATTGGGTGTATGGGAGCGGTAGTATTTCTGGTGGACACATTGTGCTCCTTCTGGAGTAGTTTGTCCACCTTAGGTACCTACCTTGCACTCAGCATTCACATTTGTCTCTTAGAATCTGTCAGAATATGACAGTATGACACCCCAGGTAACAGTTTGACTGGCTGGCTAAACCAGGTGAGGGTAGCTGATGGATCTCAAATCCTTAGTGAGTTAGTGACATCCCCTGCATTCAAACACAGACTCTGGCAGATTGGTGTAGTGGGAAATGAAGGGCAGATGGGGCTTGTCAACCTGGGAAGGTAACTCATCAAGGAGAGAGAAAACTAATCATAAACCTCTGCTGCCTTGTGGGATATACTTTGGGGGAAGAAAAGGCTAAGGAGTAAACCATACACCAGGGGTGTCAAACTCAAATTCATCGGGGGCCGCATCAGCAGTTTGGTCACCCTCAAAGGGCCGGTTGTGTCTGTAGGACTATGTGTCCACTCTTTATTATCATAAATTATTGTCACTGCCTTTAATTATTACTGTTTTTTGTAATAATGTAAGCTCATTCCCGCCCCCACGCGGATCACATTCCTGCATCGTGGCGTGTGTGTGGGAGGGGATGTAAACGAGGGAAATTTGAACAAAAGGGGATTGGCGGCTTCGGGGGGGGGGGGCTCAACTAAACCTTCGGCAGGAAGGAGAAAGCCACTGCTGGGATTAAAAACCTGCAGGTGGAAAGAGGGCTTCCCTCTCCCGCCCTGCGCACACCCAAACCCCGCTAGGCAGGATGCCACACGCTGCAACCCACCCCATGCTTTGGAGAGGGGCAGGAACATGCGGTGCAGCGCCAACTCCCTGCTTTGCTTTTGCATCCTCCCTCCTCAGCGCCAGAGTCCCTTCCCCTCGCGCTGAGGGAGGGCAGCGGATTTCCCGAGGAGGAAGGCGGTGGCAGCCCCAGCGGACATGCATCTTCGCCTCAGAGCTGCTCTTCCCCCCACCCGCGCTGTTGTCGTCTTCGCCGCCGCCTCTCCCTACCGGGACTGCAGGCAGAGGAGGCTTGAAAACCTCCCCCCCAAAAAAATTTCCCCTCCCACCTACTCAAACCGCGAGGAGACTCTATCTGGAGCCCTACATCACGAGGGGCTGAGAGGAGGCGGCGGCAGAGCGGGAAGAGCAGGAACCCGTGCCGCCGCCGCCTCCCTCCCGGCCGCCCCCCAGGGAGCAGCTCCGCCGGAACTGAGAAGCCAAAGGGCGGCTCGGGGGTGGGGGGCAGAGCAAAAGCCAGGCACCCTCCCTAGTGTCTATGAGGAGGAAACGGGGCAAGAGGGAAGAGAAACCCGGCTCCATCAAGAGAGCGACTGTTGCACTTCGCCTACTTCCCCCTCAGGCTCACTCCGCGTCCCTTTCGCCCGCTCGCTCGCCCACCTCCCAGATGCAGCTGAGGAGAGGAAGGGAAGCGGCGGGCGGCGGCTCCCCAGTGCCGCCTCACTCGCTCTCGGAGACAACAGCAAAGCCCGCCAAAAAAAAAATCCAGCGCTGCTCCGTCCCGGCACCAACTTTGCCGGCGGCGCCTGTAGGGCTTTCCTACCTCCTCGGCAGGCTTCCTCCTCCTCCTCCTGCATCTCACTTCCCCGTCTGGCCGCTGTGCCACCACCTCCCTCAGCCTCATTCGAAATTGAAATTCCCTGGCCAAGGCCGTCAGCGAGGCTCCAGCGCCCCAGCCTCCACCTGCAGCCCCGCCCCCGATTTGAACCTCGGCCAATCGCAGGCTCCAGAACTACTCTCAGTGGTTATTGTCGTCGTCGTCGGCTACGCGGGCCACATGACAAGGTCTGGCGGGCCGGATTAGGCCCCCGGGCCTTGTGTTTGACACCCTTGCCATACACAAATCCAGAGTGGACTCCCTAAGACAGTTGGATGGTGCCTTGTAGCTGGTGCCAACGTATTGCCAAGAGGGGGGTCCTGTCGTCTGGGCAGCCCAGGACCTCCACACACACTTCCCAGGCTTGTGCCTTGGGGAGGTCACCTCAATGGTCTGACTTCACTCCTAGAGGTACACTCCACTGTCCATCCCGAGACAGGTGGATGCCAACAACAAGGGAAGCAAAGTGTCATCCTCATTGCACAAAATGCACCACTGCTTTAACAGCAAAATGAGTGTTTCAAATATTGAGTGTTTCAAATGAGTGTTTCAAATATTGTTGACGCCTGCAAAGTAATAGAATTATTGATGTTTACTTTTCAATTTCTTTCAGAGCTTTATTCTTATCTTTCATTTCATCTGCCAGTTTACTGCTTTTCTCATTAACTTCTTTAGTATCTTCATGTATTTCTTCTTTCTGGGTCTCCAGTCCAGTTATCCGCTTCTGCAAATCATAACTTTTAAAAAAGAAAAAGATAGGTTTCACACGTCTGATAATGCAGACAATTGTTCCCATCATAATAAAAAGATACTAAAATAGTTGGAAGAGATCTAACATTGTGCCAGCACACACAGCAACTTCTTTGCTCTCTTCAGCCATTGAAAATCCTTGTGCCCCCACCCTTCCAAGGCAGATTTTGTCTTGGCCCTCCATGTTGGATGAAGAACTTTAACTCACAACTCCACTTCTGCCAAAGGCTTTAATTTTTAGATCAAATCAAAAATAAGGCAAGTTACAGGGTGCAGAAATCAGCTAGTACATGAGAAGTTAAATACATGGCGAAGCATGAGCTAAGACACTGATCCAACAAGTGCCACTCCCTCTGCACCTGAGTGGGTTGGCTCTGCAGTTTGTTTGTGCTGACAGAGCAGAGGGTGTTGATGTAATTGGGGTGGGCCACTCCTCCACAACTCGCTTGGTCATTCCCCTTGATCCAGATCTCCACCACACAAGCTGCAGAATACCTCCCCAGGATCAGACATTCCACCCCCATCATTCTGCTAGGACCCTCCCCAGGGTCCTCTAGCTCTAATTCTCCAATCTCCTTCCTCTCCTCCTCTGGAACTGACCAACCACTCCAGGACATTCACAAGACTCATGACAGCAGAAAGTTTGCTATGCAAGCACTGTAACACCCATTTGCATTTATCAACCAAAAAATTAGCAATATTGAGGAGGAGGATTTATTTCCCCAAAGTTTAGAGCAACTGAAGTAAGTCAAGGTGTATTTTAAAGAGTATTTTGCACTACAAGCAGCCCAAAATACAGTGGCTACTCAAATTGGGGAAAGCTCCCATGTAGTGCCAGAGTTTTATACAAAAAAATTCCAGACTAAATGATAGAACTGAGACCTAGATAGAGCCTTGAATGAAGACCCATCACATCCAAGTGCTAGCCAAAAAGCATACCAAGGTGGTAGAATAGGTATTTAAGAGGAAGATGGAGCAATGTCAGTATTCCACCCAACTCCCAACTTGTTTGTGCTTCAGCTGCTCTGGCATTAGCAGTGCCACAACACTTCATGTCATGCACAGGTTCTCACTGCTCGAGGTATTCAAATATACATTTTAATTAAATAATTAAAGCCTCACCTCAGTTCTCCAAAGTAGCAACTACCACTAATCTTTCTAAATTAATTCGCTGAAGAGATGACCTGGCAACATACATTTTAAACCTTCCATGTCCCCAGTAAATAAATCACTTTGAGATGTCTGTGCCATACTATTCCCATCAAGTAAAATGTATTTAAGAGAAGTGG
Organism: Zootoca vivipara; assembly: GCF_965207765.1. Taxonomy (NCBI): domain Eukaryota; kingdom Metazoa; phylum Chordata; class Lepidosauria; order Squamata; family Lacertidae; genus Zootoca; species Zootoca vivipara. The sequence continues at coordinate 78,178,293 of NC_142588.1, read as the reverse complement.
CAGCATACCACTTGAATCTAAAAGCAATGTGTTAAATCAAGACTAAGTTAGGTACAGTTATGTTCCACTTATTTCAGTGGGAACTAAGTGCAACTACGTTTAGAGCCAACACATTGTATTTACTATGCTGTAGAGCAGGGGTTGTCAATCTGGTCCCTACCGCCCACTAGCGGACGTTTCAGGATTCTAGGTGGGCGGTAGGGGGCCCTACGGCACAAGCTGAATCCTCCTTCCATTGAGCACCAGTGGGCGGTAAGGAAATGTTACCATCAAGAAAGATGCATTAGTGGGCAGTAGGTATAAAAAGGTTGACTACCCCTGCTGTAGGGAAACAGCAGCACAACTAGCCCAAATCTTCAACTTCCCTCTGATCTAATTTGAGAGTGTAAAGAACGCACATTAAATCATGCTTTTTCTTTACTGGTTGTAAATTGCACCTTCCCACCCCATTATCAAATGATTCTACTTACATGTAGTACTGACAAATCTTATTCTTTTCTTTGAACATTTTGTTTTCCAAAGAAAGAAATTCAAGTGCTTTGTTCCGCTCTCCTTCCAAGGCATCTTTCTCTTTTTCCACCATTTTAACTCTGTTCAACTAGACAGAATATTTCATAAATAATGGTTGGTTTAATGCTCGGATATGCACACCATAAAAACACTTTATATGAAACAGGAAAGACGAGAGCTTTACAACACGTAACACACTAAGAGCACAAACCAGTAGCATGACAGGAATTGTGTGCTTTTCTACTGCAATCACCCAGCTCACTCTGGTCCAGGAAATATCAGTTCCCTCCCTCCCACAGTATATGCAAAATGTAATCCTGAAACTTGCAAAGGCGTATCAAAAAGATAATGCTTTCTCTGAGGATTTGAATTAATTTATATAGAATAGTATATATACTATTCTATATATATTAATTCAAATCCTCAGAGAAAGCATTATTGCTTATGTTGTGGAAGCAGTACCAACCACATACAAGAGGGTGGGTGTTGGGAGATTTGAGGGCAACCTTAACAAGGTTTGCAAAAGTACACAATATCTTTAGAATAAAAACTCAACTCTCCCAAAAGCCCCATGACAATTGAACATGCTCAGTGGCCCTAGAAATCTAACTTTAAAAAGCACAAATGGAAAAATAGAGGTAAGGAAGAGTGGAGTATCTGGCAAGACACACCTAGATATATATATAAAAAAATACATAGAAAGAACCATGTCATTGTCTCAATTGGCCACTTCTTGGGTTCACATTGAGAAGTCATTTAGGGGAGGGGGAGAAAACAGGGGATAGGTAAGTCCCAAGAAAACACTGACAGTGCTCTGCCAACAGACTCTAGGACACAGTAAGGACTAGAATTGGTTCTCTCTCATGCAAGAAGGCTCATACAAGGACGCTTTCCTCCACTGTAGGAAAAGCTGTATTTTTAAATGACCCCAAGGATGGAAGATTGACTAGGCTATAGGAATCAATGGGCAATTCAGAATTTTAATGTAGCTTGAATTGTGTCTCTCCCTCTTCCCACAAAAAATTCAGCCAAATGAGGACTGAGCATATTCAGTGGCCACAGAATACTGACTGCTGGTGAGTAAGAACTGAAGAGGGGAATAAAATGGAATGGCTGGAATCCTGAAGAGCAGTACTCCACACAATAATTATTTTATTCTATACTGTAAAAACAACAATTAGTAATCCAAAGTCTTACCTTCTCACCCCTCTGTTCATTTAATATTTCAACTTTTCGACATAATATTTGAATAGGCTCTTTTAATCGTTCTGATCCTATTATGTCTTCTAAATATTCAAGCATACCTTCATCATGTACATTCTGCCCTTTTGGTTTCATCATCGCTATTTGTTCAACTTCCCCCTAAAAAAATGATTTGGTAACAATTTTGTAAGACCTCTATTGAAAACCACAAATGTAGTTGCTCCTAAGTGTGACACCAATAAGGAATGCATACAATTAATATGTTAGTCATTTGAGATCTTAAATAGGGAAAATTCACAAAACTCTGAGTTAATGGCATTTTCACTGAAGCATGTGATTTTTTTTCTGCAGGCAGAGATCCCTATTTATTTTTATCCCACCCACAGGCATCTCAGGCAGCAAGCAATATATACCTACAATTACAGTATCATAACAGAGGTATAATAAATTATGAGCATGCAACCCATACAACTGTTTTAGATTTCACATAAACTGAATTTCTTCTACAAGGGTGGACAACTTACCAGGCCTTTCCATTTAGCCCTCATTTGCACAAAACACTAGAGTGAAGTAGACTGCACAGCTAAACTTTAACCAAGTGGACCAAAACATTTGGCTTTCAACGTGTACTCCTATGGCTGAGGACAGAATTTAGTTTCACTTTAAAGAAAAACCAGGACTTATTTTAGGGCAGAATCCCTACTTCAAACATAAATTATAAGGCAAGATTCTCAAAAAATGAAACTTAGCTGTTTCTCCAGTCCATGTGATAAGTTTGGAGAGGAAAATAACTGGGACTCTTTGCTTAGGCTTGTCTACACAGCACTAAACCATGTTTCAGCTTTGTATGCAAATACAGCCAATTTGTGTAACAAGTACCCCACACTGGGGTGGTAATGTTAAGACCTGTACCCGTACACATCTCTCAAAGACAGGCTCACAATGGACTACTGCAGGTCAAATTAGTACAAACATGGTGAGAAATATTCCAAAGTAGTAGTAGTAGTAGTAGTAGTAGTAGTAGTAGTACAATATATGGCATACCTATATTCTTGGCTATGTGTTAAGAAAATGTTATTCTCAAGTACATATAATATTCGTAAGATATTATGCAATCGTTTATAATCTGCCTTTAAAAAAGGCAGTAATAATTTGAAATACTGCAATTGCATTTAGGTTATGGAGGGCAATGTCAACAAGGTACAGTGGAACCTCGGTTTATGAACACCTCGGTTTACGAATGCCACGGACCCATCTGGAACGGATTAATTCACTTTCCATTACTTTCAATGGAAAAGTTCGCTTCAGTTTATGAATGCTTCAGTTTATGAACAGACTTCCGGAACCAATTACACCCAAGCTTCGGGTTAAGTACTCTTCAGGTTGAGTACTCCGCGGACCCGTCTGGAACGGATTAATCCACTTTCCATTACTTTCAAAGGGAAAGTTCACTTCAGTTTATGAACAGACTTCCGGAACCAATTGTGTTCATAAACCGAGGTACCACTGTATGTACTTTTCAGTGATAGGCACCAAACATGAAGACTCACACCAAGTAAATTTTTGATATTATAATAAGGTTTAAGGAAAGATTGCATATTGATTGATTATATACATAAAATAACCCTAACTACTTTAGAACCTGAGCCAGTTATCTGTCATGGGCCCCTTGGCTCCAACCAGGACCTGGCATGAATAGGCAGCCCCGGACTCAAGAGGAGGAAGCCGCAGCAAATGGGAACTGGAAAGGGGCCCACAAGGATTAAGGGAAAGAGGTCCTTTCCTTCTCTTTCTAGATGTCAGAGAGAAGAAAGCATATCTGTCAACCCCCTCTCCTACTATGGAGTGCAGAACCTCATGTCAAGGGGAAAGACTTCAACCAGCCAGAGGGTGTGGGCTAAACAGGAGGAGCGCTGGATCTGGAGAAAGGAGGGCAGGGTGGTCTTGTCACCATCCCTTTCTGGGTGGGATCAGATGCACCTGCCTAGTTGAAGCATGCACATTATGCACAACAGGTTCTGAGAGCGAGTGTCTCACAGCCAATCTCCTGATGTCTTGTCTTTAACAGCTTGGCAGGAGAGATGTGTCAACTGTTGGGACATCTTTATAGTTTCTGTTCAGTTATGAACTTTTCACCTTTCTTATGTACCACAAAAGATTGACTTTTGGCTCTTGTGCTGGCTGTTGAGCCTATATTACTATTAACCTGAATAAATATATTTTCCTTCCAGTTGTTTTGTTTGAAGATAGGAGCCTGATAATATCCGGCTAACAAAGATAAAGTGGGCAAACTGTTTAATGCCTCCTAAGGCCATGCTAAACCTGTATCATGACTGGTCAGGCCACACATAACAGCCACTCTATACAACAGTAACAGTTTGCAATTTGATATTACTCTAGTTCAGTCTGATGCTAGATTAGAATTAGTAACTACTGTATTACAATGGTTGGTTAAAATAATTGGGTAAGTAATTTCAGCAATGAAACTGGACATATGCAATGAAAGTGGGACAAAAAAGAAAAAGGAAGTGAAGTGCAAGTTGAACCAAGTTGCATATTTTAGTCTGTCCAAAGGCTAGTAAAATTCCAGGAGAGAAGATTCTGTTCTATAACCTTTTAGTATTGAAAATCAGTCAACCCATCTAGGAACTGTAGTTCAGAATCCTCAGAGAACAGCAAAATAGCAGTGGACATCATTTCTCCATCAGCTTCATTCACATGCCAAGGATGGGTGGATAAAGTCTTTTGGTTTTAAAAATTAATTGTAACATAGTTTTAAACTTGGAGCTTAATTTTTTTAAAGACCATCTGAACATAGCATGAATAAAAATGATAGAATATCCACTTTTAAAAACAGAAAGTATTCTAAATATAGCCCAACAGCACACTTACGTTTATTATTGTGGGGTTGCACTGAGGCACTAAGCTTCAGGGAAAATCATCTAATAACTCATCAGAATCAAGAGTCCACCTGGGAAATGACTAAAGTACCTGAGCTCTACAACCTGTTCTGTACTGAAACCATGAATATTAGCTACTACCAACCAACAAATTTTATATCCAACTCATAGAAATTGAAAGTCACTGAATCCAGCACTTTTATAAAATTCTGGGCACTTGAATACAAAGAATAGGCAACGAAAAGATCCAGGTTTTAAAATAAAATACAGTACACTTGCGTATGCAATTCATTTCCAGCTACTCTCAGTGCAGCTCAAGTCATACACAAATAGAAATACACACACACACACGTGTGCGCATATATATATATATATATATATATATATATATATATATATATATATATAATATGAGTACTATTTTCTAAACTAATAAATACACTGATATTATTTATGCAATACATAAATGTGGGCCCAACTTAGCTGAAAATCAGTATTTTAATTATTATATAAAGAAATCAGTATGCATTTTAGATATTTTATATTAGAATTGCAAACAGAAAACCCTGATAAAAATTCTCCACACTGGGGAATTTTACCTGACATTGTAAAATAGCCTTTTTTCAGTACTCTTCTGACAGGGACTTGTTTATTTCAGCTGGCAAAGCTATTGCATTTTTGTATTATAAAAATATATTATTGCATGCATAACACTGTTATAATCACCTCAAACATCGATATAATCATTAAAATCAAGAGCTACCATTTACACAATGGATTTTACTAATATGGATACTACTTCTAATTTTTTTTAAATAAAGTTACATTTTATTAAAAAAGGAAACAATGATTAAAGAATAATTTAATAAACCATACATGACTGTATTTTTGCATGAATTTTATTCTTTAACTTCTATATTTTATTTTGATTTGGTGTATGTATACACACACACAGCAAAGAAATCAATCCTTAATAATCACTTTCACTATTTTTAAAATATAGAGAGAAAGGGAGGGGGGAACCATGACACCACCCTCAGATTCAACAGCAAAACATTTCTCTGGGTAACCAATACACACCAAATAGGTTTTACTGAAATATTACTGAATACTGCTTTTTAACATTCTGGATATTATGTTCTATGAAATACAAATCAAACAGGTTGTTTCAAAATCATTATTTTTGCTATTTTATTAGTCACTTTACTCAAGTGATTCAAAGAAACTTACAGATACAATAAAAATACTAACACCAGTTACAATATATTATAAAATGTGTAGACACTCCATAGTGCAATATTTTAGGCTGCAAACCTATACCCAGTTTCCTCAGAATTGCACCATTAAAAATATATTTGCTTTCACTGGGAGACTTAAGAAAGTGCCCAATACTTTCATTAAAATAAAGCATGTTAGTATGACTTGATTATGCTTAAACTGCACAAGCTCCAATATGCCTTTATAGTAATTTTGAGAAGGAAATAATGAAAGCAACCACTATCCCACATAAATAATTAAGAGATCTGTTGATAGACTTGTAAGAGCTATCAATTACAGTCTCTGTACTCAAAACAAAATTAAAAAATCCTTCCAGTAGCACCTTAGAGACCACCTAAGTTTGTCATAGGTATGAGCTTTCTGTACTATACGTTCAAAAATAAATGAAAGTATAATAGTAGATATGAACAATATTTTACTGCTTGTGTAATTTTTTAAAATCAGGCATACAAGCTACTTGCAAATAATTGTCAGGAAAACTCAAGTTTTTGTTGTTTTTCTTAAGTTTTGTTTGGTTTCAGTAATAGATGTTACATCATACAAAATTTAAAAACTCACCACATGCAAAACCAAAAATCCTCTACTTTTAAATTATACCATAATTGAATATACCATGCAATATTTTTGAAATTGATCTGAGTACACCCCGACATACTTCAGTTTTATCTTTCACCAGTTTTAAGAAATTAGGTTGTTGTTAAAAGCTGCATTGTATACAAAGTAAATTCAATTTGTGATATACAGATTTAGGAACTTGTGTGATTTTAAAGCAAGAATGATTCCCCCCCCCAAAAAATCATAGCAGAGTAATACTACAAATAACTGGTATTGAAGCTAAACTTATAAAATTGTGTGGTGGTGTTTAGCAAAT